>NC_044573.1:52010075-52334658 GCF_901933205.1 Camarhynchus parvulus
TTGCTTAAATCATCCATAATGGTTTTGGAAAGGCCAGGTCGTATGCACGTCACTTCTCTGTCCAAGCATTAACAACTATCAGCTCTCCCCAGAGAAGAGGACTGACAGGAGCTGAGAGCTTCTCACAATAACCTGTATGTATTGTTCTGTGTACTGCAGGCACTGACAGATGAGCTGGCCCAGGCTCGGCACGAGGACAAGAGGACCCAAAACGACATCATCCACTCAGAGAACATGCGCCAGGGACGGGACAAGTACAAGACGCTGCGGCAGATCCGGCAGGGCAACACCAAGCAGAGAATCGATGAGTTTGAGGCAATGTAAAGATGCTCGTACAAAGAAGACAGGACTGTGGGAAAGGCAGATCTTTATGCTGTGTTCTTGTTTTGGGGTTTTTGTTGTATTGGTTTTTTGGTTTGTTTTTTTTTTTCTCTGAGGAGGGGTCACTGTATGACACTTAACTAATGTTCTCTAAACCCAGAGGTGTTTGAATTTCCCTTTTATTCTGAACCTTCTGTGAAATTTGGTATAGTTTGAAATTTATTGTACCACAGATCCTGGTAACTTGCTCATGCCTTTACTTAGTGCCAAAAGGCCTTATGTCACATCTCTCTTTAAGCAAGACAAATTTTAACAGGCCATGCTTTTATTTAAAGATGTGTGTCCTGTGCAGGTGCTGGATTCAGCCTGGTCTAAAAGATAAGCATCTGTGGGTGAATTTTGTGCCATATGTCTTTGTATTATTAGCTACAGTGTAAAGTGTAACAGATGAGAAGACAGGCTGTGGAACTCAGGATTTTCAAGCACCTGGATGTGTGTTGTGCATCCACGCACAGGTGCTTGTAGATCCTGTTTTTTCCTTGGTCTTGATGCCCATGTTCCCCCTTCCCTGCCCCCCCCCTCCCCCGAAAAAAGAACTGACAACACCTCAGAACTTCTTTGTGTAGAAATTAGGTATTTTCTAGTTGCTGTTCTCAACTGGAGAAATGGTGCAGTGATGGCTCAGAAGTGGCATAGGGACACTGATACCCTCTTCATGTAACAAGTAGCAAATACTCCTGGAATCTCCAACACCACTGTGTTTGCATTCCAGCTTCATTACTGATCAGTTGTAGTGTAGTATTTATAAATATATATATAAAACATGCAATATGTGAATTGCAGTACTAGCTAAAGGGAAATAGTTTTGCTCTGTATATTTTGTTACTTTTCAGATTTAATAAGACTTGCATCTGTAAAAATGCCTAAGCAAGACTGTAGTCTGATACAGTGCAGCTGATTATTTACTATAAAGCATTATTTGTAAAGATCATTTTTTTTACTTAATGAAAACTGTTATATGTACACATGATCCAATATATACAATTTTACTGCACCTATTTTTCTAACAAATTTTCTAATTTTTTTAAATGTTTGATTTAAAGTTTCAGACTCCAAAGATGAAGGGACTGCTTGTTTATATCACAGTTGTATTCTCTCTAGTAGAGAGCATTTCTGTGACCATCCTTTCCCCACTCTCCCCTTTTTTCCTTGAAAATCTGTTAGAAAGTGAGATACAGTATGTTGTCACCTCTTCATTTACAATATCTATGCTGCGTTATACTTGAGTTGAATCTTGTGTGGGGTTTTTTTATTTGCAGCAGCAACCATCTAAATAAAAGATCTGCAAAGTAACAAAGGTGATGGAGTGAAGTGTTTCTTGTGTGGCATGTATTTTGAATAAGTTGTGCTTCTGGTCTTTTAGTTCCTGAGCTTAGCTTATGAGTCCCTGTGGTTTTAAATCTCAAATCCTTAAAAGCCAAACTGACCAAGAAAGGAAGAGGGAGTACTTAAACAAAGGACTAAAAGTATAACACAACAACACAAGTTACAGTTGTACACAAGTTCCTGCTGACTGTAAAGCTACACCTCAAGGCAAGGCAAACTGACACAGGAGTTTGGCCCTAAGCTTGTCCACATGAAGAAATGATAAACTTAGCTAAACTTTTGTCATGTGCTGTACACCCTACAGATCAGTTGTTAATTCTGTCTTACAGTGGCAGCTGATAAGAAGGGACTTGTTACACCCACCCTTATTCCATTGGCTGTAGTCCCACCCTGCTACTGACAGGGAATTTATACATTTAACTTTCTAAGCACCAGGCTATAGCACACACTTGAGAGACGTGGCCACAGGCCAAAGCTTTTTAGGATCACGTGAAATAAAGGGCAGTGTGGTTAATGCTGAAGCGCAGAGGCATTAACATCACCCATTTGCAGCTAGCAAAGATAAGCTGGTTTTACATTCTGTGGCTAAAACATCAAAGTAAGAGTGAAACAATGTATCTATCTTTCTTGTTGTAACAGTTATTTTCTCAGAAGTAGTCCTAGTTGTGATTTAAATAAAATAGTAACAATTCTGCTAGGCCTGGAAATAGGAAGCTGCACATTGTCTAGCTCCTGTTGCTTCGACAGCATAATGCATCTCAAACTGAGGCTGTCACCCCTGAAGAAACAATATTATCCTTACACTCGAGCTAGAAACACAGGATAAAGCCCTAACTTCTGAAGAAATGAAACATTCAGAATGTCACACACATTCAAATACATAATTCTATTCCCAAAAAACTGGAACAGGTGCTATTGCAGTGTACCTTTTCCAGAACTGAAGCATATGTACCACTTCAGTTTAAAACATCGGACATGGGAAAGAAAAGGTTTTGTCTGATCATCTCATGATTTAAAGTTTTCCTTGTTTGGATGCAGTACAAGTGTGAAGTCCATCCATGTGTTTGGGTTGTGGAGCACTTCCTGCCATTGGAGCACTCCCTGAGAAGCAAGGTCCATAGAGCCAAAGAATTCCTCTGCAAGAAAGCAAAAGGAAAAATCAGCGTTACTTTTCACTCGGCCTTACCCAACTCCTGGCCAACCCTTTCACCCACTTCTACAGTAATCTCAGCTGCTCTGTAGCCCCTGAGGCACTAATTGCAATAAGTGGGATTTATAATTTTGAACTATTATTTACATCCTGTTAAACTGGGAGCACTTTCTGAAGAGTGCAACCTGCAGCAAAGAAAAAGTTTTTGGCTGTATGACTAAAAGCAGAAGAGCAAGCGTGCCTGCTCGTAATAGCAGAATGGCAATAAGCCTCCTGCTTCAGTTCATTCCATGTTTAGGACTTGGCTCACTTACAAGCAGATAGTCCCTGCTCTAGCAGAAAGGCAAATGCTGGTTAGGATAAGCAAAACAACTTCATGAGGAAGCCTGCATGACATCGAGCTACCACTAGTGATAATACTCCTGTAAACTGCGTGCTGATACCAAAAAAACATTTGACCCTCTCCTCTCAAATACTGAAACCCAGGGCACTTAACTCACTGGGAGAACAATTTTGAGCAGCCTTCAAGGGACAATGCTTCCCTGCTCAACTACCAGTGAAACAGGGCCTATTTAGTGAGCAGAGACAGACATTGCTCAGCCCTGAGAAGGAAAGCCCACTCTTAGGTTAGAGCAGAGCCCAAATCTTCAAACATCCAATAGCCTCTTTGAAGAAAGTGTCACCTCCTGTATTTCATTGATTGGATTGATTTGTGGATATAAAGTAATAAGCACAGGCATAAGCAAGGTTGGAATCTATAAGATGATTAGTTCTCCTGCTCCCTTTTGATGGGAAGTTATTTAAAATAAGCCAATTCATAGAAAACAATTAAAGGAATAAGTCTTTAAAAATGTGTAGAGCTCTGTGTGAGTTAGAGCACACAATTTCTGTGCTTGTCTTAGCATGGCTCTGACCCATAAAAATCACCATGCTAACAAATGGCTTTTCTGAAAATTTCCACTGACAACCTTGATCTTCTGCACAGACCTGAACAGAAGCACCTGTATCAATTCTTGCATGATCAGAGCCCAAGACTGAAAGTTGCTCAGGAGAGAGGCTGGGACTGCGTGCTAGGCACGTGAAAGCAGGTAATAAATAGCACAGTATAATTTATTATTGCTTGGGATGTAAACTAAATGCACTTTTCCCCAAATTACATTCCACTTTCAGTGATAGAGAACTTACTTGCACCAAGCTTGGCTCCTCCTAGGAATTGATCACTTGAGCTGAAAATTGACTTGTGCCAGACAGTCAGGTGTAGACATGATTGCTGTAGCTGAGCTGGGGTCACACCATCAAAGACAAACAAGTGTTTCCACTGTGGACAGGCTTCTTTCTTCAGGACAGGAGACTTTTGCTTTACCTCTGCTTGGCCTGGAAGGATAAGACAACTTCCCCCACCCCCCCCCAAAAAAAAGAGTTCAGCAAGGTTACTGATTTCTCAACCAGAAAAGAAAACATTTTGATAACCAAATAGAGGTTAGAGGGCTTAACTAGAGCCCGTTGGTTTGCCCTAAATAGCAAAAAAGTTCAGCCTTAGTGAAAGGCAGAAAAACATGGTGCTCTTGTGTTGATTTTGGGAGCTGCACCTTTTCCTGCCAGCCTTTAGTGCAGGTGCAAATAGGCTCTTGCAGTCTGCTTTGACTCTGATGCTGTCACTGACTGCTGAAGGGGTCTTTGCTCCACGTGCTGCTACCCAATAGTGCCTCAAACCTAACTTTTGGGAGATGAAATGCCCACCCATTTCACCAAAGGTGGGGGCCACAACAGGTGAAATGGCTTTGTGAGATATAAGTTTACCTCACTATCATCCTTCCAGTGGCATCTGATGCCTGACAGCAAGGAAGTAAAACAATCCCATGTGCAAGTTACTCAAGCTACATACTGAAGAAAAATTCAGTTCCTCTGCCTTGGAAATGTCAAGAAGAGGATAAAAGTTCTCAATGTATTCAGAGCAATACTTAATTCTGCAAAGGCACAGGTGAAACTGTGACAACAGCCTCTCTATTTGCACCTTTTTTCCCAACACTACCCCACAAACTGCTGCTGCTCTGCAGACACCCAAGTGTCACCATTTCTAGGAAGTCTGATTAAGAGTGTGGGCAATGCCACTTTCCCATGCCAGTCTCCTGCTGAAAGCATGTTAATATGTCCATTTGCATGGAACACATGTGACAGTCTCTATGTGAAGTGCTAGGTCTCAGACATACCCTTTAACAAAGGAGTTCACCATTCCAGCAGATCTCAGCATGGGCAAGTTCTTGGCCCCAAATATCATAACCTGAAGCTGGCAGTTGAGAACTCCTTGGTCTTTGTTTCCTGAAAAAGGAGCACTTAGCACATGAAATGCCCAGTTAGTTCAGCTCATAGCTTAAGATGCTGCTAAAAGTAAGCAGGGGAATGCCTAAGTGGCACTACTGAGATAAGGAGTCATAAGGCTGGACTAGGAACATTTCAAAGATTTGAATGTTTGTACAGTGAATGATTCACACACAAAGCAAACCAAGCAGTGAGCAGCAAGGCTGCTTTGTGATCCCTATTCCAAAGACAAAGCTTTCTGTTGTGTTTGTGAAAAGCAAACACAGGGCAGTACACACAGAAGCATTTCTCAGGAACAGTCAGAAGCAGTGGAGAGAGTCAAAGCCATGGTGTGGTACTGCTCCACTCACAGCTCAAGAGCAGACCCAAAACACAGGCCTGCATAGGGAGGAAAACCAGAAGATACAGGGTTGGTAACTTTGGGGTCATCTGGAAAGAAAAGGAAACAAAAATAACAAAACAGTTAATTAGAGATTCCCATTGGTCTTTACCTGTTGCTGTGGTCCTGACACAGAGAGCACTACAGGAGCTCTGAATGTCTGTATGCCTCACTAAGGTCTAGGGAGGTGAGGTTTCCCTATCCCTCCCTCCCAAAGTGTTTATTTCACTCAAGCAGCAGGTGCTTGCTCTGACTTAGTGTACCTTACAAGTTTTCATTACTAGAAACTGAATCCTGACTATACATTTTGAACCTAACACCTTCCAAGTGAAACCATTTCCCTAAAATGAGACCACTGGAGGAAGCCAAGGGTGCTGATCTGGTATCCTTGTAGATACCTCCCTTCCAAGTTTTCCCCAAACTGGCAGTCTCTGCCTTGGACAGCAGAACTGCTGTTTCACCTGCAGAATTACCTCTACTGGTAACATCATGACAGGCACTAGTTTGGAAAACAGCTGGCTGTATCATACTGCTGCCATTATAATGTACAACTTTTGCTGGCATTAAAAAGAACAAATATACAAAGCTTGAAAATGTTTTGATTTTAAATAATCCAAGATATAAAACACCAAAAAGCACCAATTGCTGTAGCTGTTAAAAAACCCATACAGGAATATTACATGGACACTTTGCCAGTCCTTCATTGATGTCAGTTCTTTTCTAGCCAAGGAATTCACAGAATCATTTATGTTGGAAAAGACCTCTAAGATCATTAGAGGATCTGTTAATTAGGATCTTGAGCAACTAAATCATTAGGATCACAGAGCAACTGTTAAGCAGTTGTGCATGCCAAAACATTTTATACCTTCAGACTGGAGGTTCTGATACTGGGCTGGTACCGACAGCCTTGCAGACACGAGGAGTTCAGCACTGTACTGGATAAGATCTTCAGGCTTCTCAAGCTGAAGAAAGGGACACACAGAAGTCTGCATTACTGCAATCATTCTCACAGCTTATTCTCACAGTTCATTTGTGTTTCCAACATATCTTGCTAAGGGGCCGGATTGACAGCACCTTCCCCTCAATGATCTCATAGGGGTGATCTTTCTCACAGCTTTCGCCACATCTTGCTCTTAAGGTACAATGAAGCACAAAAACTTGGAATCACCTTGGGTTTGAGTGGATACCAGTCAAACTGCATCGAGTCTTCCTCAAAATTCCATGCTGCCAGGGGAATCACCACTTCCCCCAAAAACACCCTGTATTTGAGAGCTCCTGCATGCCACACAGAGATCTGAAGCTGCCGACTTCTCAGCTGGGAGTGTTCAATCTTGTACTAGAAAGACAAACAGCATTTACAGAGCAAGGCACAGGATGAATGCAGGCCCAAGCCCATGACCAGCTCCCAGGAAGCCCAGCCACAGCATGACTGAAGGCCTCTGGATGCAGACAGAGCCATGTTGTCTCATTGTGCTTTGCAATCTGAAAAAAACCCAACTACCTATATATTATACATGCTGAATAATGCTCATTCAAATAGGAAACAGCATTCCAGGAATACCTTGACCTGCCTTGCTGAAGTTTTTGATTATAAACTCAGAGCTTTAAATAACTCTTGACCATTTTTGCTGGAGTTTTGGGGTTTGGTTGTTGTTTTTTTTTCCTTTTTGGTTGGGGGGGTCTTGGGGATTGTGGGGTTTGAGTTTGCTTGGGTTTTTGTGGTTTTTTTTTTTGTTTTTGTTTGGTTGGTTTTTGGTTTTTTTTTTGTTTGTTTGCATGTTTCATTTATATACACATATATGTTTATACATATATATATATTTCTGTTTACACTCCCAACAGAATGTGGCTGCTCTGGAAGTCAGTTCAAGAAGAAGACACCTAATGATGGTTCTTAAATTCCCATTCTGGTCAGTGGACATCTACTAATGCAGTCAGCAGGGGCAAGGAAGTAATTCAGCTGATGACTAATTAAAGCCTTGATCCACTCTCCAAACATAGTTAGAGCCCTTTGAGACATTGCTGGGTATCTAATACACCCCCTGAGACTGCCAAACCCAGCCCACAGGTGACCTGCATGGGAAGCTGGAGGCAATGGCACAGGCAAGGAAATCAGTACCCATATTTAGGCTGCTGAATCACAAGCTGGGTGTGGCTCTGTGGCTCATCACCCTGAGTCACCCGGGGCTCCAGTGACTCCCAAGAGCACTCACACAGCTCTCACACATGCAGCTACCTCCAAATGCAGGTGCCTTAACCTGCAGCTGAATCCCACCCAGCTGCATGGCAGTGTCATGATGGAGCTCACCTGCAGCAGTGCTATGCACTTTTGACCACATCTGATACTCTGGAAAAACTAATAATTAAACTATTTTTAAATATTTCCAAGTGAACATCTGTAGAGTTTATGCAGCCAGCTCAGGCATGGCTCTCACTCTGCTTAATCACTTCTGCATGACTGACACTGAAAAACTACTATAAAATTAGGACCAGTGATTTCAACTTCTGGCCATTTTTTCTGCCAATTTAAACCCTACAGACAGGCTGTATAAGAACCACATACATTACAAAAATCCTTTTATGTTATTATCAATAACATTATCAAAGTCAATTTGAACTATTGACTTTACAAACATTTTGCTTGTCTCACTCACTGTTGATTCTTGATGTTCACTCACACCAAGAGTTGGGGGTAACACTGAAACTTTTGTGTAGTTCAAGAAACAACACAAGTGTGCCTCTCCACTAACTTTGTGCCATATCTCTTCCAAGACAATATATTACTGAAGAACTCATCATCATATGTCCTACTGCAGCTTGCCAAAGCAAACACACACAAAAATGGTTTACAGCGACCTGAGTATAGGAGCTGGGAAAGCTGGGAACAACCAAACTAAGGCAGGCTCTCCTGGCTGACAGTACTCAGCTTTGTATTTAATGAAGTGTCTGGGAAGTAAGAATAATGATTCCTGTTTCCTATGCACAATTCTAACAAGGATGCAAGAAGCAATACTGAAAGTCATTAAGGAGTTGAAATCATAACTGCTCTTCTCGGCTGGGATAATTAATGTTTGAAATTAGACAGTACAAAGAAAGAGCCTGGCATCAGCTGCAGAGGGAAAAGGAAGGAGACATTGTTTTGGAGATGGTGGATTTCAGCTGGGACACAGTTAAATGTAGAGAGACACTTCCAGGGGCACTGACCAAAGGGTATCACTTGAAAGGGATATTTGTTCTCAAATACACCCAGTTTCTGAATGTACAAGAAAAAGCATCTAGAGAAGACACTTTGCTTTTGAGACATGGTAAATCACACTGGTATTCACTAAAAGTACTTTCTTGGACAAAGGCAGACTTCCCTAATGGTTTGCAATTTACTGTTGCAGCTCCAAAAGCAACTCTCTCTTATTTAGACTGAAAAACCATAATTTTTAGACTTATTATTTTCAGTAATTCCTAAACTTGTCCCATCAGTTCAGAACTTGCAAGATTGTACCATGGAAATGCACAGTTAGCAGCATGGGATTGCAAACTATACCTTCAAAGTCTCATCAAACTCTGGATCCACTGTGCTCTTTTTGACAGCTGTCTTCCTCTTACTCCAAGGAGATTTATCAGGAAGTAAATAAACCTTCACATACCTTGGAGATAAAGATACATGGAAAGTGATCAGAAGGAGCAGGGAGGACCAAATGAAAAAAACAATTAGATGAGAGGAGATTTTTCTTAATTCTAAACAACTTTATTGACTTTTTACGTTCCCAAGCAATAAAATGGCAAAACACTATTTATAGATTTTCTCAATATCGTTGTGGATATTCAGCTATCTTTGTGTACCATTCAGCTAATGTGTTTCAATTCCATTGGAGTTGGGGAGGGATTAAGATCTGAATAGGAATCCTCTTGTCATACCCTTGGTCTCTGATAAAACAGCGCCTAAAGAAGTCACCTTGTCAGTTGTAGTGACAGCTTTATGATAAAAATAAACAGCATATTATGTGCTCAAAGAAAAAAATGTAAACTCAATCAACTTTAGAATCACTGCTACTTGTACCCCAACATTCATGAAGAAAATCTCATCTTCACAACATCAGGTCAACAATTCAGAATAACTCAGAGGTCTTACAAATGCTAATTATTCTAAGACCCACTAGAACAAAAATGGGAGGTTGTCTCAAGGGCTCAAGATTGCCCTAACATTGATTCAAGAAAAACCGGCCAGAAAAAATTTCTGGAAGCTGAACTGGACCAATATCAAGCACCAATGATTCATACCCAAAGTTTCTCAAGTGTAGGTCAAGTAAACACTAATACTTAAATATTTCCCTTAATATCAGCTCAGTGGGCTGTACTTGTGTTATGGCTTCAGAACTAAAGAATTTCAGCAATAGAGAGTGCTTCTAGCTTGTCAGGGAAAGGAGCAGCTGTTTGCACAATACAAAGCATTTTTAAACTGTACTTAAACATATTTCAGATATTATGATTTAAATGAATTTTAAAAGAGCCTCTTGATTAACTTACTGGGCAAATAAAATCAGCTGTATCTCACATCATCAATGCAGAACTTACATATATTCCCTGTTTTTTCGAAATTGATTTTAAAAACCTAGTTTTTAAAATATACAGATACTAGAAGATTTAGCTTCCTATTCTATGAGCCCAGATAATTTTAATTAAAACATAGCCAGCCAGACTTCAAACCAGCAAATAAGCTAAATAATTAATCAGGTTTTAAACATCAGTTAAAAGCCTGCTTTTCAGCAAGCATGTCAAATAAGTGTGCTGTACTTTTTCATCTGGTTTGGAAATCAACAGAAGTATATAAATATATACCCACAGAGAACATAATGTTTACCACACAGCACTTCCCTCATTGCCTTTCAGGCTTCCTGCAACTGTTTGCCTGGCTTAATTACCAGGGGACTTAGAGAACCTTGACCCACTTCTGAAGTGCTCCAAACAGCCCTTCTCCAGAGGCTGCTTTTCCAGCAAGGCACTGCTCATCACCAAGCTTGTCTGTATGAATATTCTCTGCAAGATCTGCACAAAATCCACCATCCTTCTAGGTGAAGGTGACTGCAAGTCCACGATTCCAATGTGGGTCCTCAAATGCTCAAACACAGCGAGACAGCAGGGGCAAGAACAGGTAGTCAGGGACCCTACCCAGTGATTTTCTGTCAGTGGTTACTGCATGGTCAGAGAGGACTCTTTAGTGATAAACAGAGAAATCACCAAGGCTTAATTATCCAACCAAGATTTTCTATGGCATGTTTTATGCACAGAAATATCTAACTCTTCCTCTTACAATGGTGCATAATTATTAAACAGCTTTAGATTTTAAAATATACTGTAGCAGCTGAAATGTTTACTTTTATCAGAGAAGATGGAAGCACCCAAGTAGTACAGCAACCACCCAGTGACCCACAATGGGTCAGCAGATGAATGAGAAACAGGACATCTCATGTTTCAGCCACAGCTTAAGAATTAAAAACTGAATAGCTATTCCTGAGGCCCAAAGGTGTTCACCGGCAGCACACATCCCCAACTGCCTGCTCACAGGCAGGGAAGGAGAATTCCTAGCAGAATATGGTCACAATGGAATAAGAACTGGTATGAAATCTATTTGTCTTGCAGTGTGTATCTGTGCAAAGGTTTGGTGTGTATGTTGGGTGTTCTGAAGGTGCCAGTATTGCACACAATCAAATATCAGTCCATTTCACTCAGAACACGCATCAGTATTGTAAAAACCAGAATGTTTTCCCTTATGTTTCTTCTTCTCTACAGAAATACTTACGGGTTACACTTTTTCCTCTTCTCCTCTCCATAAGCCAGGTTCTTGCATGCCTTGATGCAGATTTCTAAGATGCAAGCTCTGAAGTTGTACTTTAAGGCAAACTCTATTTCTCCTGTGATGTTAGCCTTGCCAAAATTGCCAGACTCAGTGCAAGTGCTGCTAAGACTATACAAGCTCCCCTAAGAAAAGACAAATATTTGGTAAAAGCAGCTTCAGATCAAACAGGACAAAACATTTATTTCCCTCAGTAGTCAGTATTTTTACAGATATCATTGTAAAGCTACTGCAAATCATGAAATTTAGGGTAATCTGTATAAAACATTCCATTGCTTTCATAACATCCCTGAAAATCACAACTGTAATTGCAATTCTACTGCTTTGCCCTCTTCTCTTCAGTAAATTTTCTAGGCTGAGAAAATGCTTTAAGTAACTTCTGGATCTAGAAACTGTTTTCATATAAAATTGCTATGTTGCTTTGCATGAAAAAAATGGGCTAAGTATCTGAAAGAGAGTAAAAAAAGCCTCTGAAATCTAAAAACATGAAAAAAACTACATTGCACTAGACTGTTTTTAATACATAGCTCATAGTAGGGTACACTACCAAGACATTTGGTTCTACCATGTATTAGAGGAAATACCAAAGTGGCCTGTACATCCAGTACATGCTTTACAAGATGTCCCAATTCCATACAAAAATTATGTATTCTGTATTGCAGACCATTCAGGAGAGATTAAAAGATGCATACTTCCAGCTGTTGTATGTAGGTGCATAAATATGTTCCCCAGCTGAGCTCAGCCACTTCGTTCTCCCTTCATTTACTTCCACCTTTGGGTCAAGGTGGAAGTAATATGTGTGGATGGACCATATATAAAGAGCACTCGTGTCTAGCATTGACAGAAGGCAGGACACTGCAAAGCAGGAAGAGATCAATCCTTTGTGTGGCCCCACCCAGACAGGTAACTCTAGGGTGCTATTGCCTTCACTGTAACAAATTATCAACTCAGAACAGTTTGATCTCTCTTCATTTATAATGATATTCTTTAAGGTGAGCCCTAGAAACTTTTTACACAGCATTCATCACGAAGGCAGCACTGTTGTGATCAGTTTCTCAGCAACACTGCCCTAGATTGCTAAGATATCTGTGTTAGATCACTCCTCCCCCCAAAAATAAACACCAACCCACACAGGACTGGTTGGCCAAGGAGTTCTGCCTTGCACAACCCAGCAGCTACAAGTGCAAAGCAGTGTTTGCAAGATCATATCTCTCTGCTGTGGAGATGCTTTTCTTCCTTTGTACAGCATGCCAAATACTCATTTCACACCAAGGGATTTATTAGACTAAAGAGGCTATCTGCTCTCTCTTTTCAGCTCTAAGCAACACACACGTTTCAAAAGAAGGGTCAGTGCTTACTGAGGAAGTCAAAAGAAGGGTAAGGACTGTTTCAACCTGATGCTTGTCACAAATAATCTTGCTCCCTTCACAGGAAGTGTATCAGTGTAATCAGTCTAACTGCAGCTTTGTTCAGCTCTGCACTTTCATTCACTAACATATTTTTATTCACCAGACCAGAAAATGTTTTTCCACCAAAACCTATTGTGCCAATGGAATGCAAACAGTTTTGTCCTAAGCTCATATGTCCCAAAACAAAATTCTGTGAAAGTCTCTCATATGTGTTCCATAGAACACCCTATTTATTTAGGAAGGCTGGATAGGTGTTATGATTGATGATGTTTGGACTGAATATCACCACATATGTCTCCCACCTGATCAGGCATCCCATACATTTTATGTGGAAGTCACCACTTTAGATTCAGTGAGCAGAGATATAACAATGACTTAACATATTGCACTTCTGCTGGCATGGCTGGGAGCCATCTGATGTGCTGGAAGAAACATTTTTTATGGAGTGGCCTTCAATATCCAACAATTGCCCATAAAGAGAAGTTTAATGAATTTTGACCTCCACCTTTATAAGAGAGCAGAAAATATTTCAGTTTTAAGACTGAGCTTTCTGTAGCCCAGCTCAAATGGTTGTCATTGGAATCACAAATGTAACACAAAACTGTTTTCCATTTGTCAGCTTAACACCTCAGACTCCCCAGTGCAATGAACTACAAGAGAGCACCTAGGTCCCTGTGTGTGTTTCTGCTTCTCTGTCAAGTGAGCAGGTTTAATTTTGAGTCCCTAAGTCATTTGAGTTCCCTTCTTTACAAGATCAGTCAGGAATTCTTTGGATACTTCACCTTGCTTAACCTCATCACTAATAGATAGAAATTAGCTTCCACAGTTAATCACAGAGGCTTTAAAGCACTGTGCTGAGTTCATTTATAACCAGTTTCCTTCTCTCTCATTTGCAGTATTCAAAATGCCATCCAACAGAGGATGATTCAATGTCATCCCCTAAGCCTATGAACTGCTCCCCTGGCTTCCATCACTGTCAGTTTCCTCTTCATTCACTGGCATTCTGACATTTGAATTTCCACTGACATTTCCAATACCACAGTTCTTGCAGACTGACAAAACCCTTCTGGTAAATGAAGCTTGAAGAGAAAAAGTCAGATACTAGGTGAAAAAGTACCACATTCATAATCCCTAATAATCAAATGGGAAGAATGTTAGCTGCATTTGCAAAATTCAGAAGAAGTTATTCTATCAATTATTCATTATCAGTGGATGATATATCCATCAATTATCCATTATTAATTTGCCTCATGCTTCAAAAGGTTAACAGTATTACTATGAGGACTGTGCCAAAGGCATCAGTCTTTCATCAGATACAAACTCAACCGCAGTTCTTCCTTCATTTTGTAACACAATCCAAAATACACCAATATTCTGCACAAGCTTTTACATCTATTCCCTTTAAACACCTCTTCTGTTGTGTTTCACCTTTAACTTACATGTTTTTTGCCATCACAGAAAACTGTATCACTCGTGGGACTGGTTGTTATGTCTTCTTCTTCCTTGCAACTACTTTTGCTCCGAGTTTCACTGTCATTTTGGGCCCCAGTGATGAGCTGTTGCAGACTGGGGGTACTTTTCATCTGTAAGAAATTCAGAAAGTAATTTTTTTTTCAATTTAAGAAAAATGTCCTGATTCAAGAATGTTATCCAAAGAAAACTCAGTAAATATCTACAACTGACTCTGATTAAGGTCATGCTAGTGGCACACCTTCAAAGATAATGTTCATTTATCAACTTCATTTAAATGCTGATTTATAACTCTCAACCCAGTTAGTAATACACTCATTATATTAATAATTTTTTTAAAAATCAACATACCACCACCTAATCTAAGGGTCACAACCACAGCAATTACTAACAGCAGTCTACTAATAACACACCAAAAGTAGCAATATATTAATAAAAGTCCTTATTAGGCCTTAACAAAACAGTAATTTTGGAAGAAAATATAATCTTGCCTCCAGGAAATTAAAAACTGTTTTGCAATAGGCATGACACATGCCCATATTTACCTATGCAAGAATGAACATAAGTTGAAAGAGATTTGAAAATAGAAACAGACTGACAAGTTCCCTTCTCTTTGTTTATAGAAAAAGTTTAAAATTCCAAGGTGTTCTTGACTTTGCTTTGACTAAGTCCATTCACCTTTCCAACTTTCCCATGAAAACCCTGATAATTTCTGATATATATATAGATATATATATATAGATATATCAAAACTCCTTGAGATTTATCTTCAGTCACCTCTGTTACCAAGAACAACAGCTAATAGAATGAAATGCTGAAATACAAATACATAGGGCTGGAAATATGCTCAAAATATTGGTGTTTGTGGCACACCACTTCCTGGGGATAATATAATCTATGAAAAGTATGTTGACACCTCAATGGATTGGAAAAAAGCAAGGTAAGAAATTTTACATGGTTAGGATCTAAGAAAATAACTTGTTTTTAAAAGGTGTGTAGCAGATTACCTGAAAGACTAAAAAGATGAAGCTAAAAAGAATATAGTGTGACTGAATCAATAGCAAGGATTAGGACTTATTTGCACAAACAGGAAATGTGAAAGAGTCCCTCCTGCACAGCAGCAGACAGCACTAGAGAATGAGGACAAGAGGTGAGATAATACAGTGAGATTACTTCTGAAAAAAACAGGTTGTGCAAAATCTTAACCAGTCTCCTGCTATTATAACACACAGAAATTGTGATGTCTATTAAGTGCTCTGCCTTAAGAACAGATGTAAGAATTAAGTTACCTTGTGAAAGGGAAACAGACAGAAAATGCATTCAGAATACAGTCTCAAAAAAGCCCCCAAGTAAACCCAAAATAGTATTTCCTAGCAGAGAAAGTGTTTTCTGCTTTATAAAACCCGAAACACAGCCGATTTTCACTTGCTAACCAAAACAAGCTGAATACACTGAATTTTAGCTTCTACTTGGATCAGAAAGACTCTGCTATTGTGCAGTACAGAACACAAAAGGCTGACAAGGCAACACAGCTACCAGTGCTAAACTCAGCAGCAGGTCACACAAGCCCTGCCCAGCTCTCATGTCTGCTGCTGTTGCCACAGGAGAGGTAACCCACAGCTACCAATGCACCACAAACAGCTCCCAAATGTGGCACATGCCTGCTTGCTCCCCCAGTGAGGCAGGGATGGCTGCACCTCCCTTAGTGAACTTAGGCATTCTAAAGATAAGATGCCCTCAAAATCCAGATTTTACTCTGGCTGGTACTTCTTGCCTTTGGATTTGGTTTTTTCACTAATACTGAGTTTAAGTATAATCTCTTTCAAATTTAATCCAAAGGAATCAAGCTCTGCACACATCACAAATTTAGAAAACAAACTTAAGAAACAGATAATCCCTGAGGCTAAAATAGTGCCCCAGTCTTCAACATTGCACACTCAAACTTGAGGTTACAGTTACTACTTCACAGTCATTCCTTAGAGAAAAATATAGTTTCTAGGGGGAAAAGCCACTCTTCTGATTCATGCTCTGAAAACAAAAGTTCTTTCTGGGGTGGAAATCATAACAAGTAAGATTTCAACATGGTATTTTCTCATAAATATAATTAATTGTTTGGCAAGTGTAATTTAAAACATGTTCTGTCCCATAAATTAAGGCATAGTTCTAGTAAGGATGTAAACAGCTACCATTTCTAAAGGAAAACAAGCTGAAGGACATTCACCAAAAAAAATCAGCATTACTTCTTGCAAAACTAAAATTTTAGCTTAAATACAGTCCAGAGATCAAATGACTTGGAGAAATAACACTCTGGCACAGGAATATTGAAACTTTTTTTTCAAAACCTGCAATGCAAAGTGTGGACCTAACTTCTAAATTTTTAAGTGGGCACGTTTAAATGTGCTCATTTTTAAATTAAAAACCCAGACAAATAATTTGGATTCTCCTACTAATTAATTTCTTAAGTCAAAGAATCCATATCCATCTTTTAAATGTGGCAGATTGATTGTGATCAGCATGCAGTGAAGCATAGTCTGAATTCACATTACCTCCAACTGTGATGTTTTTCAATGCATTAGAGGAGCAGTGCTCTGCCTGTGGAATAAAGCCAATATCAAACTGTGGCTTGCCACAATGAAAGCAGCACTCAGGTAACCAATAATTGTTGCCAATTCTATTGATAATTTAATTGCATACACAAATACCAGAACTCATTTCACTGAGTTCTCAGATGTGGTTGGGCCAATTCAAACTGCCCAGCCCATGCAATTTGACATCCTGTCTCTTCCATTTATCAGCACCTAACACTTCTGAAGAAAACTAAAAAGTGCACAAGAGCTGTGAGCAATGCGTGCCACAAGATCTGGCCCAAAGCAAGAGCTTTTCTCAGCATCTAATCCAGGCACTTAGCAAACCACACTGACCTCACTCAGACTAACAAGGCACTCCAGTAAGTGACCACAATGTGGAAAACTGAGTATGGACAAAGTTCAGTCGCTTGAGAGCTGAAAGTGTACAAAACAAAATCTTCAGTGTAACTCTAAAACAGAAATGTGAGATCATCTTCAGCCCTGCACAATTCATAGGAAAACATTTGACTGGATTTTTCTCAAACTTCTCAAGAAAACATTGAAAGCTAGAGACTGTAACCAAAGCAAAAGGAAAAGGGAGGTTGCACAGCAACTAACAGCAATGCTTTCTCCCTGACAAGTTAAAAAATGCTCAGAAAACATCGGGATGGGTCTGTGATGGTCATAGCTTGTCCTGTTCAGCAGCAAAAGGGGCAGGAAGAAGACAAGACAGAGCATCTCCCTTCAGTCTAACAGTCACAGAGCAGGTATCAATTCAACCTCAAGAGAACCTGTGAGCACCTGAGAGAAAAATGTCCCATCTTCGCCATCCTTCCCTCCCTTGTCAAAAATCCCAGTCTAACATTTCAACTCTGGGCTGACATCAGTTGTACAGAATCTGTGAAAAACCTTGTGAAGAATCAGAGTTCTGACCACAGCCAGTGAACATCAGCTATGTCCTCTTCATAAAAATAAAAGAAAAATTGCACCGTGCACATGATTGCTCTCACAAATGTATTTCACTCTGAAACAGCTCTTACAGCTAGAGACTGTGTATAATAATATGGATACCCTGCTTGTAACATTGATTGCAGTGTCAGACTGGCTCCTTCTTTGCTTTCTTCTTTCCACATTCTTCCCATAATCTGTGGTTAGGACACATCTGTCAGCCATATCATTCTGGGACTTTGATATTTCTGAAGATAGAATAAAGAGAAAAGTCACTATAACAAACTTTGCAAGCAATCCTATAGATTTATAGGCTAATTCTGTAGCTTTCAAACTGTCATCGTGTACCTTTAGCATTGATCTCCTAAGAGTAAGAAACAGCTGGGAAGACAAGTGGTTGTCATATTGTATATAATTATATTTGCCTGCCTAAATCTTTCATGCTGTTTCAACTGGAAATTATACTCCCTGCTGCCTATCATTATACCTGCTGCAAGGAATGGTAAGCCATCAAATACAGTTTCCTCTCAGAAGCAGCTACTACAGCTCCTATGTATAGTTTGATTTCTAAAGCAGTTTGGTTTGGTTCAGGATAAAAGCAAAATCATTACAACAACATAAAGCAACATGACAGTGAGAAGTAGAAAGAAGATAAAATTGGAAAATATTTAGAAATGTATCCCAAAATATGGACGAAAGAAAGGATGTTACATACACTGGTCCCAAACCACATATTATTTTAAGAACCTGAATAGCCTGCATTGATTTCAATAACATTATTCACATGGATAAGCTTATGTCCATACTTAAGCATCTCGTTGAATTAGCACTTCAGTAACATTTAGTTTATTGGCAAATAAATCTACAGGATGATTGAACATCTGATGCCCCACTTTTCACTTCTTATTCCTCAGTGTACACTCAGAATTTTGCTTAAAGGGAAGGGCAGCACTCATCCATGACTTCTGAAGTTGAATATGAGCAGGCTTAACTGCAGATACTTTGTTGTCAGTCCCAGATAGACTCTCATGAAGAATTAAAAATTTATAAGTAGCACATGAAATAGCTATCATATGTTTAATTCATACAGAAGAAATAAACACTTTTCTCACAACATGAACTTCTGTAGAGGAACCTCAGACAGCAGACAATACAACATTATGGTATTCAAAAACAATGGCACTCAAGTGTGATTTTTAAAGACACTCTGGGTTAGTTTTGTTCTTAGCAGCAATCAGCCCTCAGATGTTTACTGTACTCTGTGTACACCATTAAGGCACCATGTGACCCATTCAAAGGCAGCTCAATTAAGCCATCTCTGTAAACGAAACCAGGTTTTTAACATACACAATGAAATCAGAGATCATAAAAGAGACTGGAATTGAGAGTTCTAATGGAATAGATATAATCTGAGTAGCTTGACCAGCAGTAGAGGCAGAAACAGCAGCCTTGCCTCACACTCTCTTACAAGGAACAGTTTATAGAACAGGTTATCATGTGAGGAAACACAAATGTTCAGTTCTCATATCTATTCTTCTTTTGGTTTCTCTACCCAAATATCATTAAGACTGACACTCTCTCTAGGGCCAAGGGCAATTTTTCACTGCAAATAAAACTACAACCAGTAATTCATTTTCCATTCACCAAAAGGCCACCATTGGATTACAATCTCCTCTTGCTGCCAAGCCCCAGTGGAACAGGAGGCAGCAGCACAAAGGAGCAGATGTACAATGGCAGCTTTGTGCTGCACGCACCCATCCCTCGTTCCCGCTGCGCTCAGACACGCACACACGCTGCCTCCAGTGAGAGAGTCAGAGACACAACAAGCTTCTCCAGGTTTTATTTACTGCAGCACACAAGAGCTGGGTGTATTAAATACCTCTGCAAACCAGGACACTTTTATCTAGATAAGATACAGAGTACTAACTTTAGACAGTCGTGATCAAAAACATTTATCAGCACAGTACCAGGTTTCATTGAGAAGCAATACTGTCTGAAAAAGCTGCTTTCTTAAGTCAAGAAACCCAAGTCTTTCTCTCTGTAACACTTCTTTTAATTACTGACTTCAATGATTGCAACAGCCTGTTATTTTCTCCCAAATTAAACTGCTCCACATTAGCTGAAGATGAGAGCACCTGAGTGGGGTTTCACCTGTAGCTGAGCTGAACTAATAACTTTCTTCCATCTCCCTCTGGAATGCCTGCTGTGCTCTTCTCCATCCCTGATATGGCTGCTGATCACATGGACCAGCATTCTCTGTTGTACATGTTCCAACATATATTTTACCTTGATCCCACTTAACTCACTAAAACAGCAGAAAAGTACCTATGTGCTTTGTCTAGGTTAATGTTCTGCTCTTTAAAAGAGCTAAACCAGTTTCCACAGGGTTCCAGATGCCAATTATAGCAGCATAACACTCAAAACAGAGAGAAAAGAAAGATGTTTGAGTGGAGTAGGACCTTCCTTTTGGTACAGGGAATTAATAAATTAGTTTGCTGCAGTCCTGACAGTTTTTACCAGTAAGTCTGGGATATGGCCAGGCTTCAAACTAACAGAAAGCTGAATAAATTATTTTGCATCCAGTTCTGTGCTGCCACTATTACTGTTTCCAGGATCTTACACCACTGTATGCTTCTCTTTAGGAGCAAATCACCACATCTCTGCATAGCTTTAATGCGTTCTCACAGACACAACATTAAATTTGCACAGTTCAAGGAGAATAGGTCTTTAAGATGAGTGGAAGAAGCTATAGGAAAGACCAAACAAGAAAAAAAACAAGACTTAAGGGGAAAGGCAGCAAGGCACTGAAGCCAGATTTACTCAGGTCTAATCTCACATGTGCAGTTGTGTAAGTTGAAGCTAGTAAGAAAATACTACGGTTTGCTCAAACCCATGCAAATTTGCAAGCCCCTGTAATCTTCTTAAGGCTCAGAAGTTATTTTCCTCTGGTCACTGATGCCTTTAATTTGTTTTTCACAAAGGCTGACTGTCCTCAGTGTAGTTAGCCTTAGAGGTGCACACAGACTGGAAAGCTTAGAAATTCACTCAGAAATGTGCACTGAAAAATTCCACACAACTAGACTGAGAAAGAGGAAGGAAGTCCTCATGAATACTGCCAGTGAATGAAAATATTAAACTCCTGTTAAATGACAGACTCTTTAACCAGGTCAGCTGGGGTTCAGCCAGATAACACGAAGATCAGAAATTGGTTATTACTCTAACGTGAATTAAATATACTACATCTGAACACCTGGTAAATGAAAAGAAAAATTATACAGTCTTTTCACATCTTTACAAGAAAGATGTTCTGGTTTGATATTATCAGTTTATTTAACAACTGGCAGAATATTTAAGGAGAATTAGATTTTCTGTATTATTTTTCAGGCTGGCACAACCTTGGCATTAATAGTTTCAGCCATTACTTGATAGCCTTTTTTTTATAACAGCTTCTTGGCCAACACTGTGGCCAAAAAAATCAAAACATTTGACTACATTATCCTGGAATGACAAGACAGTGAAAGCTACTTACTTTTTATGTGCGTTGTGAGAGACAAAAACAAGTTTTCCACAGATTTATTAAACCTTTTAGACTCTCCAAGTTCCTGCAAATGGGAGATGCAAAGAGTAAGAAAACACAAAATATTTGTAATTTTAAAGTTTCAATGATTACATATCTACAGACCACATAACAATCAGATGGTAAAGCTTCAGCCCTTTGCTCACTTCTGTAGACAAATACATCTGAGGACATACATTGATGTATGGAAAGTAATCTTTTCAGTTCCATGGTCTTTCACATATAACTGGAACTCCTCACAGAAAGATCACATTGTAAGTTCAAAAATACAGCTAATTACATCACTAATTTGTGGTAAGGTATTTAATACTTTTATCTATTACAGAACAGAGTTTTCATCAAACTCTAGATACATACTTAAGAATGTTTACAGAACTGCAATGGGCTTCAAAACCAGGGCCTGAGGATCCAGTCCAAAATTAAATGAAACAGTAATTCAGTGCAATTTCTGTGAGTTTCAAGCCATGTGCTACTATTCTGCCCATTAGAAACTGGAACGCAAAGGCAGCCATCAAATTCACTGCTTCTCACTCAGTAACGAAAGTGACATGTGAATACTGAATGTCACAGGAACATGGGATCCTTCAGGTTGGAGTGGAAATCAGATCTCAGTCCAGTCTTCCTGTGATGAGGCACCAAAACCAGATGCAACATTCTAATCTCAAGTAAATTGGTTAACTACTTCCCTCAAAAACTGAACACTAACTGAAAACAGCCCTCATAGTCTCTAAACTTTCTCTCCCAGTACCCATGCAGCATAAAAATAATGACAAAGTAGCAAAAGGCTGCATTTATATTGCAGAGGGATGTCGCAGCAGTTAACAATTTACCACATTTCTGTGGCTGACCTTTCCATAGGAATGACACCCTAAGGGGTGCACTTATATGTGTATTTTGCAGATACATACATTACCCATCACATTGGTTCCTGCTGGTGATTCTGTGAAAGGAGGTGGAGTTGGAGGTACAACAGAAATTTTACTGGAAATTTAAGAGATAAACAGTGTAACAATTAATGTATTATGCCAACAGATGAATAAATAAACTATGTCCATGCACAATACCTTTATTACCCATGTTTCCTGCACTCTGTAAAGGTCTGGGTCAACATCCTGTGTCTGTCAGAGTTGCAGCACAGGTTTATTGCCTGTTCTTAGGAATTAGGAATACCTTTCTACCTTCTCAATCTTGGGGTGCTCCAGGTAAAATTATTAAATTAGAACCATCAGGAAGACCAAATTTAGGATAAAATCCCTAGACTTCTATATGGCTGGGAGTATCACAGACTGTGTCCTGAATTCTAAAACACAATTGCTGTAAAATGCACCCCACATCTTGTTCAGAGATGTTTTCAAAAGGCAGTCGTCTTTATGTACAATACTAAAAGGATCCTTCCCTGCCTGGGTTCAGAGCTGTTAAAGACCCTTTAAACATTGCTGCCATTCCATCTGCGGTAAATAGTCCTGGTCTGTTAAAAAAAAACAAAAAACAAAAAACTGCCTGATTCTGTTATCACAGCACAATCACAGATCCTAAGGTAGCTGGTGAACTTACTTCTTCATTCTTTTTTAATTTTTACCACATCCAGGTAAGAGCAAGTCTTGGTTAGGATCTTATCCAACTGAATATAAGTTCTTTCTTATGCAGCTGTGCCTTGCCAGACAATTAAAATAAATTGAGGCCATCTCTTCATATCTTATTTTACACAGGGCTTTTGGTTTTTTTTGATTGGTTTGGATTTTGGTAGTAGTTGTTCCTTTGCTGTTTGGTGTTGTAGTTCATGGCTTGGTTTATTTTAAGGCAGAGGCCTCCTTTTATAACATAATAAGCAGACTTACTTAATAATATATCACCAGCAATAAGTTAAGCATGGTCATGTATTGGCCTCTAATCAAAGTATTTATTCACTGTAAACTAGATTTAAAATTTTTTAAGTTTGGTAAGTGAAAGTGTCTAACTTCTTGTCTACTATTTATTGTAAAACTATCATATCAGCAATATCTCCCACTAAACAAATAATGATACTGTTATAATACGCAGTAAGTAACTTTAATTTACAATCATTTAAATGTATTTTTCAAATTTAACAGATAATTGTATAAATAGTTATGTAAAAAATATAAGCAGATAAAAACAAAGATAATGCACATCCCTTCATTTCAAGGAAGATACTATTACTCCAAACATAGTACTTACTCTGTTGTATGTGAGACCTACTCTGTGGATTGCTGACAGCTAAAAGTGAAAATTTTTCTATGCTTTTATCGTTTGAACTCCAAAAGTATTGATTCTTTTTCATAATAAAGGAATACAAACTACAGTTGGTTTATAACAAAATATATCACCCATACAAATTTGCAGTGTGCCAGGACTGTTTGTCCTTTTACAAGTCTTACCTCAGATTCTGGTAAGATTCCAAGAGCTTTGCACCAACTGTTTCATGTCTGCCTACGAAGGAGGGAAAGAAGAATCCAGAGATCATTTAGTAGCAACATCAGTTACTTATGCCTGTATAACACTTTCTAAAACCAGGGCCTTTCAGGAACTGGCCTGTGCTTACAGAAGCTCATACACATGCAAGCTAGGAATGAAGTCAATTCCCAACTAATGTATCAGCACACGTGCCAAGCAACACCCAAGTCTCTCCTGCATCTCACACCGTACCATGATTTCACCCTCCCCTGGTGCAGGTGACACATTCAGATGAACTCCTCACAAATGCTAAGGACAATCACACAGAGATGCCAACATGACCATTCCTAGGTTGCTAAGGGCTGTCAGCCTCCCAGGGTCCAGGAGGCAGGCAGTGCATGGGCCCACTGTGCTAAAGCATGCTTCAGCCACAAAACTCAAACGTTAAGGGAAGCTTGAAAACCTCTACAAGAGCAGGCACATGGTCAACTCTTGCACCTCATGAAAATTTTTTTCACTCTTCCTACCAGAGACCTGAGCAATGACGAAAATGCTTGACTAGCTCACAAACATAAGTGAGAGCCTTTGCTAAGAGCATCCTTGCAGGCAAACAGCAACCATGGCACATCCCTGAGCTGAGCAGCCACAGGACGTGAAGACACCAAGGAGCAAAAGCTCCATCAGGCATCAACAATGAAGACTCATAAAACTGTCATTTTTTTCTGGGGGAATCACAAATATAACAAATGGTGAACTGAAACTATCTGGAGTGACTTTCATCACTAGTAATTCCTGATACAGCAAGCAGCATGCGATCCATGTTTTGCTGAAGATGTCATTAATTATAACATTACTTACATGAAAGTAATAGACCTTAGCTATGGTAGAAACAATAATCAGCTCATGGATGTTAGAATTTTCAATCAGAACTCCAGAATTCTCTTATTGATAAAGAACATTTGCTACCTTAGATTTTAAATTGATTGTTCATGAAAAGTAATCTACCACTTTAATGAAAATATTAATCTCATTCTTTAGGTAGAAGATACAAAAAATCATTGAAAAGCATAACAATGTATTGATATTTTTTTTACTACACAACATGAGAAAACTTCACTGTAAAATGTTTTTTTTTAGTTCAACTTACTTTCTAATGATTACTTCAGTTATATTCTCAAACCAAAAGAGGGCACTGTCCCTCCAGGATTGAAGATTGCATAAAGGCTGCTGTGTTTCAAAATTTGTCACTTTTTAAACTCCTTTAAATATATCAGTTGGTCTAATCAAAGGAACTAAACAAAACATATTTCTCCCTGCAGGTTTATCTTCTGTATATCTTTAGATCTTTGTGATGTCAACAGCATTGCCATTAGACTAACTAAGCAAAATGCTTGAAGAACCCACAAAGCCTTCATAATTCAAAGTGGGAACCGATTTATTTTGCTGGAAAAAGAGACAGTAACTTGTATTATGAGATTTGATATCCAAGAGCAACATTTTCAAATAAGAATATATTATTAATAGATTGATAATACTACCAGCTTCATACTCGTTGAAAAGAATGAGGAGAAATTATTACCAATGGTTGTTGGATGAAATTGTCCTTTAAAAAGATCAGTCAACTAACACTTTAAAATCAGAAACTGTGTTAGCTAGAATGGACTTTAGTGAAGTCTTTCAAATTTTAAATTATTTTAACAGGAAACCAAACTTCAGTTTAGTTTCTTAATATGCTGCTGCCTTTCACAAACACCTACCACCCAAAATTTGCCTGATTATGCTCTTCCTTTTATAAAATTCTTCCTATTCAAGCTTCCCAATAGAGATTTAAGGCCTAGCACTTTCCTTTTTACCAACTACTCTCAAACATAGACGCAGATACTGGAAGTGAAACAGTATCATTTAAATACAGTCAGGCACAAAATTAAGTAGATGCCTACCTGAAGTGGCACTTCAAGGGAAAGAGAAAACAAATCTTCTCCACCTTGCTAGTTATTGTCGGTGAAAACAAACACTAACAGCTCCTTTGCTAGCAAAACACATTCTCCATCGAGCATTCCATCGACATCCTCTATAATTTCTTCTAGAACTTTGTATTTTTAATGGCACTGAAAAGACCCAGCACAAGGCAATGGCACAGCCAGCTGGCTGAAGGTAATGAAACAGTGTTTAGCTCTCTGCTGATTTGTAGCTATACATGGAGGTTTTTATTCTATTCTATCATTTCTTTGAGCTTTAGAACTTCCTCAGTGAAAGCTACTGAATTTTAGACTTTGACAAATGATGAATGCAAGATCATTTTCTTCCTGTACATGTAACATTTTTATATTAATTTCACATCATTGTATTTCTTAGAAGTCTTACATGCTCATAAATTTAAATTTACTTGGCCAGAATATTCTTATTTTTATTACTCCAACAAAATAAGTTACACTTTTAAATACATTCTGCTAATTTGTGTTCATGTTTTATTTACTGCACAGACAGATGGACTGCATGGAAGAAACATTGGACACAGTGTCAGACTACATTCTGTGTTTCAATGATCCAATATTACATAGAAGTTTATGATCTGTTCCAGTGATTACCTTCACCTGGATATTTCTTTGCTCGTTCCTCAAAGAACCATTCACCAGCCTTCACTTTCACATCTCTGGAAAACAATCAAAAGAGATTCAAATCAAAATGTTTGCAAATGCATTTCTTCAAATGTTCAGTTACCACGTAACAATCCAGCATCCTTTATTAATCTTACTGTAAAACCAAGATTTCATGACTACTCAATCTATTGACTGGTTTTGCTGTGGGTCTGAAAACAACATGGAGGGGAGGAATCCTTTGGGGACATTTGTTTTGGTTGGGGGCAGGGGGAGGTTTGTTTGATGGCTTGTTTTCCTTTTTGCAGTGTAGGACTGGCCATGGAAATGATACACCCTGCTGTGGTCATTGCTCTGAAGGCAGGAGAGCCCTGGGTGCACTCCAGTCTGCACAACCAACTTACAAAGCAGCCCAGGCACTTGTGCTGAATGGGGAGCTGGCTGCTTACAGCTGCACCCTTGTCTGAGAAGTCAGGAATGTCCATGGTAGAGGACATGGTCCCAAGCAGAACTTGGGATGGCTACCAGGGAGCACTGAGCTCCACAGCCCTGGCAGCACAGGGGCGTCATGGCCCATCTCTCAATTTTCTGGAGACTCATCAGTTATATCAATGTCTTACAAAGGCACCAAGATCACAGGAACAGAAAAGTAATGATTAGCAAGTACAAGATTATATCAGATTAAACAGCTCTGTCACAACCAGATTTTCAACAAATCTTACTCTTCCTGAAGCCTGCAACTTAAACTCACCCATTATTAAAGAGACAAAAAACATTGAACTGACAATAGGATTCTCTGGATCCTTTAGGTTCCAAATTCTCATCTAAATGTCTTACTAATTGTAAAGGCATATATAATATCTCCCTTCCTTGCCAATTTTGTGATGCTTAGTGTAAGATGGAGTCTCACTGCAAAGATTTCCTCAGTGCAGGCACTGCTAAACTTTTTGCCTACCCAGTTGTTGATTTTCCTTCTATAAAATTAATCTCTTTATTACCATTGCCTCTGCCAAAATTGCTTGACACTGGCAACAGCATACAAACTTTAAATTCATGTAGGGCTTACCTTCTTAAGAAAGCAAAACCTCTAAATACAACAGCTCAAGTGATATCCACAAATGGGCAAGGCAACAAAACCTCTGGGTCTGCCCTTTCACACCTCACCTTATTCTGCATCAAAACAAACTATAGGTAGGATGCTTTTGGTTCTGTCACTTGATTTTAAAGCCTTTTAGGCATTTTAATGAGATCTTCATAAGTAGCAATGTAGACAATTTAAAAAAAAAAAATCAGCGCCCATGTAGACTGTACAATTTATTTTCATACCTAACCGTAGACCTTTGCGCATAACTGAACACAGATGAGTCTGAAAATTAGGTTTAAATAACTGAGACACAACACTTACTAATTTTCGATGAAGATCTATTAATTAATAAATGTCTGAAATCCCTATCTTCAAGGGCTTTGCATTGGTAGTGCCTTGACTTCCATTCAACCCCAGGTCCCCCTTTATATTATTCCCACCACTCCCTGGTTATCTTCCAGAGTTTAATCTCCACATCTGCACAGGTCCACGTGATAATTGAATCTACTCACAGAAGTTCCAGACATGCCTTCCTTGGAGGTGTTCAAAGCCAGGCTGGATGGAGCTCTGGTCTTAGTGAAAAGTGTCCCTGGCCCTTGGCAGGATGGGTGGAACCCAGAAGACCTTTAAGGTTCTTTCCAACCCAAACCATTACATGATTATTGGACCACACACAGAATGAAAATAGATCTGAAAATACCTTTTTTTTTTTTTTAATAAAGAGTGTATTGAGTTAAGATATGACCAAAAGTATGAAAACAAAGCTAATAAAGATTCTTTGTCAGGTAAAATAGACCAAACTCCTCCAAAACAAACATCTTTCTAGACTCCTAGAAAATAGGATTCCTTTAAAAAAAACCAACATGCTACACTGACTCCATCCATATAAAAGATGCCTCTTCCAGCTGAAAGATACAAACTTCTTCAGTTCACGAGGTTTTCAAAATTTCTTATTTTGTAAGAAATACAAAATTTGCCTATCCCTACATGCTCTTGCACTGAGGTGTTTAAGCACATTCCTTGCAAACATGACCCCAGTGTCTAGGGAAGAACCTCCATAGTGCTGCTGCTGCTGTTTGATTCAGGAAAAAATTATTCTAGTGATAAGCAAGACCCAAAATTACAGTTACGTGGGACTTGGAAATTAGCTCTTACCATTTTTAGCCATCCTATTTTCCCCTCACCAGGATAAACAAAAGGGGCTGAGTACCATTTACCACATTGCTGCACTCTCTACCCTTCCTGAGATTTGCAGCTTTGATGTAAAGCTCACTGAAGGCAATGGAAGAAGTCTGACTGAATTTAATTGATTTTACATCATGACTAAAGACTAAATGTACTCTCTCTTCATATAAAGAGAAATTCAATGACAGCTGGCATATCCATCTGTATTAGCAAGATTTTTAAAAAAAAGGTAATTCCCTGAAAAGTAAAAAGATCTTTAATTAATCTAGACAACATCTTCTTAGTTTTACCATTAAATATCTGGACAAGCTAATTAAATAATTAAGCGTGCGCAGCACTACACAAAGCAGCTTAACAACCAAGGACTGTCTATAAGGGATTTCCACAGTGGCCACCAAATAACTGGAAACTAATTTAAAACAAGAGGAAGTGGGGAGGGTTATCTAGACAAGGATATGGAAAGTTAACTTTTGAATTTTCAGTTTAGTGCATATAGCTTGAAACACAGCAAAACACACAAATAAAAATGTAGTAACTATTTTGTATCAAGTATAAACATAGCTGAACTACCTATTTTGCATATTAGTTGCTAAATAAACTGAAGATTCAGAGACTATCTTGCTTGCGATAGTTTACAACTTTTTTCCAAACTATAAAAAATTACTTCAAACTACTACAAATTTGTTTGACTTGAGACCAATACTTTGCCTTGTATTTCCCTCTATTTTAATCTCATTTTGGCACCTGCAGAGGGAGTGGAGGGGTGGATTCATCTTGTGTTGGCATAAAGTAAATTTTCATCCAAATCCTCACCCTTTCTACAGGGATATTTATCACCCTGTAGAGCTTTTGAACAATTTCACAAACTATCATTCTTCACCTATGTATTATTTTTCATCAAATGGGAAAATATCCCTAAACCATTTTGCTTAGAAGGATTGCAATTAATAGAATAGACTAGGCAGGAATATTTTGATATTAAAAAATGTACCAATACAGTAAAAAAAAGATTGTTTCCTGAATCCTGAAATACAAAAATGTGATGTAGTAAAAGAAAAAAAAAATCAACTAATTCAAAGTAAAAAAATTTGTATTTCTGACCATACTTGAATAAATCCTAGCAATGTTATTATTTGGTTTTGCCCTTTAAAATTTGATAAATAATTTGAAGTCATGCTTTATAAATCAGATTTCTTGCTCCAGAGGTAAGAGGCAGAAAATAATGATGAGGATATTGTCTAGAAATTTGCTATACTACATCAAAGCACAGCACCTTCAGCAGGTTGTGAGGATGCGCTGGTTCAATACTGAGTTGGTTAGGTATGAAAATAAATTGTACAGTCTACACGGGTGCTTTTTTTTTTTTAATTGTCTGCATTGCTACTTATGAAGATCTCATTAAAATGCCTAAAAGGCTTTAAAATCAAATGACAGGACCAAAAGCATCCTACCTATAATTTGTTTTGATGCAGAATAAGGTGAGGTGTGAAAGGGCAGACCCAGAGGTTTTGTTGCTTTGCCCATTTGTGGATATCTCTTTAGCTGTTGTATTTAGAGATTTTGCTTTCTTTACAAGGAGTTCTCTCAGTGGCTCAGATTGATGACTGTTTCTATGCTTTGCTATTATCACCTTTGTCACACTCACAGTACCTCTGGCCTACCCTGAGTCGCCATTTTGCTAAACACAGGAAGGGAAATATCAGTTTTGTGAAGAACAACACAAAATTTCCATCCATTTCATCACTACCAGGACCTCAGCCAACATTTTCACTACACCAGTGGCTTTCCAGCAAGGCAGAATTCCTTACCCATGAGCATAGCAAATGGTGCATTTCCAAAGGCAGGGGTTCAGGCAGACGCGGCACTCCGAGCACACGCGGTGGCTGCAGCCATTGCACACAGCGCCTCTGTTCACCAGCAGCCCCAGAGACTTCTGGCAGCGAGCACAAGACCTCTCCTGGTACTCATGCCTTGCATTTTTTGCCCCCTTCCACCGAAGTTGCTGCAGCTGCTGTTTCATTTTCCTAATTCCACAGGTAAAAAGGAAAACAAAAAGAAAAAAATTACAGAGGACAAAATCCTCATGTAAAGTTAGTAATACCCTGGTTGTGCAATACCATTTCTAGTGGGAGATATGCCATCCAGTGTGACCTCTGTTGAGCACTGTTTGAAAAGGTACACACATAGCATTTCTGCAGTGTGACCAGAACTGTGCATAGTAACAGAAAAACAGTTTAGCATAAATAGGGTATTGTTCATTTCGGGCCTACTTTCCACACCGAAATCATTGTAAGCAATTGATTATGCATTCACCTATAAAAACTGAGACTAGACGGTGCTTCCGTCCATTTAATTTTTTAAAATTGCATTTATCCAAGAATTAAATACTCTGAGGGGGAAAAAAATCATTACAAATGCATCATCTGAAAGCTAAAAAAACCAAACCAAAACAGCACACAGCCCAAAATATTAAAACCTCTCCTTGTCACTAACTTTGCTTCCATCGCAGGCACCAATAATCAAGTTCTATGTTTTTAATTGATAGTAACATCATCAGCAGTTGAAAAGGATTTTCTAACCAATTCAGACTTCCTGTATAGCCCTTCACATCATTACTATTGTTTTAATATTGTTTTATGTGTAATATGTCCCATAATACTTACATAAATGTTTGGTGTAAACAAAATTTAAATTTCCACATTTAAGGGACTAAAAATTTATATCTTACCCACACCAATACCTAGTTGTACAGGGGGATGGGATATCACAAAGCAGGATACAAGGTACCGGGAAATCCTGGTCCTAGCCAAGACATAAAGCAAATAAAGTGCTGGAGAATTATACTTTATCTTCACCAGGGGAGATACTGGTCGAGCATGAAATTAGTAAATAAAATCCTTTCCTAACCAATGACACCTTTTGACGCAAGTAACAACCTCCAAGGCAGAGTGGTGTGCTTGCTGCCTGTTATGTGTGAGGAGGAGCAGTGATGGATTCAGCACAATGAGCAGGTACCCAATGGTTCTAAACTCCAGTCTTGGCACAATGTAAGCTAAACAAGCCAGCCTAAGATCTGAACATGTTCCATGTTACCAAGACTACACACATGCATACATAGGAACAGGATGAGAATGCCATGAAGCCTTCACAGAAAAAATGCAGCCAGCAACTGAACTTTCTATGAAAGCTGGAAGTAAAATTCACCAAGTACATTATTCAGTGAACAAGATTTGCTGCAGATTTAATGTAGACTCAATAGAATGGCAAAACCAAGAGGCTCTGGATAACCTTAGATTTTCCAGAGAATACAAAGGCATTAGCTAACAAGAAGTTATAAGAGGAGTACATTTAGGACAACAAGTAGAAGAAGAGTAATTTAGAAGGAAAAAAACAAAACAAAAAACAACAGCAAACAGGAATAGGGGGACAGTATTACCTTATTCTTTCCTCCTCCGTTTTTCTCACCATCTGGTCACGGTATAGGACTTCCAGAACAGCCTCTCGTTCTAATTCCTTAAGGAAGTTCAGGTTAAATTCACAGGCCATTTTTGCCAAATTTCACTATTTCACTTGTTTTGTAGACTCCTGTCCTATGGCTTCCACTGCATCCAGAGTGCTGGTCTGGGTGTTTCCTAAATGCTTGTGCTCTTACTTGATGAGTTTCACTGTGTCATACCTTTGAAAAGAAAAATAACTTTGTTTGTCTTCGCACAGATCATCATTTAAGTGCCTCTGCTACACAGGGAATATGAACAGTTATCAAGGTCACAGCAGTCTTGACTTTTTCATATGTCCTTTAACTTCCTTTTCTTTTCTCTTTTCCACTGAAAGCAGTTCCAAAAAAGATGAGAGCTTACAGCAATGCTCCAGATAGGGCTTGAACTGGCACCAGATGGAGGGACAATTTGTCCAGAGATAAAGGAGTGGCAGAAATGGTTTGGGTTTCTTTATTTGCTCTTCTAGATTTGGGGTTTCTGGGCCTAAGGAAAAAAAACCAACCAAACATTATCTCTTCTCACCTCTTCAAGACATTTCAAAAAATGTGAAGGACACAAGGACACATTTTGTTATACTCAAACCCTTCATGCAGTAATTCAGACACAGGAGAGGTTTTAAGACAGTTCTGTTCTTCAGAGAGGCTCACCATATTGTCCATAGCACTCAGGCACATACCTTCACTTTTTTTGTACAGTCAACACAAAACAATCAATAAAAAAGATTAAGTTAGTTTTGAATAGAGGCCTATAGGTCCCATGACTGTCATACTGCTTGAGACAAAATTTTTGAGAAAAAATGTCCCTTTATAATCCAATTTTGTTGAAAAGACATCACAAGACTAAGAGTAAAAAAAAAGAAAAGACCTCTAAGTCATTTCCATCAATTACCTGTGTCTGTTAAGTCTGGCGAAACAGTATGATACCAAATAATGTATTATCTTTGCTAATAAACAGAGACACAAAAAAGTTAAGATATATATAATAATTCCAGCTCAGTGCACTAATGATTTTGGTCCCAAACTGATAAAGTACAAATATATACAAGTATAAAATTGAAACAGAATCACAACTGCAGTTTGTATATACTCTGTGACCTTCACTTTTGCAAAACTCCACTAAAATATAAAGTTATTTTAAGATACCTTGCAGCAGAGTCAAGAAATAACATGACTATTCAACCTAAACCAGCTTACATATCACATGAATTTTTGATATTACAGTCTAACATTTAGTGCATATTATTAGAAATGTAAAGCAAGTCCACTTATGGTACACCAATATTAAAAATGTGTACACAAAAACTGGTTTAAGTGTTTCAGATTTAATCTGAAGTAGACACACACAGTCAGGTTCTAGGCAGGTGTAGACACTGGGACAGAAGGGCAAAGCTTTACCAAAGCAGTTACTGATGCTTCATTGATAGACCTCAGCTGAGAATCTGACCAACCATCTGCATTGCTGGATCATTATTTTCAAATACTAAGTTTTAAATTTAAAACAAACAGCTAAACCACCAAAAGAACCCACTAAAACTTCAGCTATATAGTGAGAATGCATTTTTGTCAGTGCAGGGAATTTACATGCAGCTTGCCCCAATTAAGTTACTTAATTTTCCACCAGAAAAACCAGAGGGTGATAACATGTATACATAAACAGGTTGCATTCCATTTGTCTATGAGGATTTTTTCATGAAACCCTTCAACAGACACCAAAAGGACACAGCATTTCACAGAAGCTTGTGTTCAGGAAAAAAAAAAAAAGATTGGTTTCCTGTGGAAACAAAAGAGACAGAGATAGAGATAGGCATAGTCATGTTTTATTTCCTTACCAACTGCAATTTCACAGGAAATTACTCATCTGAAACATAAAAAGCCTGAGCAATTTTTTTTTTACACAATATAGGTCATTTTCAAAGGCCCCTGCATCCTTCACTTGCTTTCATCTTTTACCTTATGAATACCTCCTGGGATTGATGAGCATGTTTAAAACTATCAACTCCATTTAAGTCAACATAACCTAAAGAAGAGTCAGTACAAACTCTGGTGTCTCTGCCCTACACAGGACACCAAACATCCATTACAGGGTAAGCTACATTTGCCATAAACTTGTAAGATTTTGGGCGTACCACCAGAAAATCCCAGTAAAGCAGCAATTGACTGCATGACAGACAATACTAAGTGGATCCAATAAAACTCTGCTCTGGTGATTTTATAGAAAATACATTAATGTCTTATAGACCTATTAAGAATGTGCCACAGTAAAACAGCTACAAAGAGCAACACCTGCAGCTAAGCAAGCACAGAAAGAGTTGCTATCTGACATCTCCTTCAAATTCTTTAAAAAAATCTAGCTAAATTATGAGGTAGCTTTAAGAATAAATAAAGTATTGTAAAATTATTACAACCCCCGAAATAAGAGATAATTCTTGGCCCCACAACAAACTTGAACTTGTAATTATTTCACAGAGGTGTTCAAATGGGACTGAAAAGTTCTCCACCATTGTTAAATAAGAATTTTTCTCTTCCAACAAAGATATCTGCACTAGAGTAGTTTTTTGGCAGTAATAAAGAAGTGTTTTCAGTAATGACCCTCTGACAGGAAAAACCTCATAAACCTTCAGGGATGCCCTCCTTTCACGTTCACCCATCGAATCCAGCTAGCTACCTGCTTTACATAATCAGCTAACCTCAAAGCTGACCATCTTCTACATAAAACCAAAAGCAGCAGCAACCTCTTTAGTAAATACCATAACAATTCTTCCTTTTCAGCACAATGTTCACAAAAAGATTCTGTTCAAGCACTTCTTAAATTATATATTTATCATTATTTATTATTATATTTTGTATTTAAATTAATGCAGGGTCAGGCACCTTGCAGATGGATCAGTAACTTCTTGAAAATATCATAAGAAATCCCAAAGCCATTGTAAGGGAGAAGGGATGATGAATGTGGCTACACTTTTCAAGAGAAATTAATTCACGCACAGAGTACAACCTCAAAAAAACATGTTTTTTTCCTATCAGGATAAAATAGCATGTAGTTCCGTTACTGAAGATCAAGGAAAAAGCCTACCTTACACTAGATGAAGTTTGCAAAAACAGCTTTTTCCTAAGCTTTTCAACTTAAAAATGACTGGCTTAGCAAGCTTTTCCTCAAAGCAATTTTACAAGTAATGCATTACTTGATCTCCTTTCAGATCCTTAAGCATCAGAAAAACAATGGCAATTAAATAATTATAAATTAACATATCTTCTAAAGTCATAGTCTTCATTTACTTAAGATAATTGGATTACTTTATCCATTAACCCAGAAAATGACTGTGACACATCAGTAATGAGGAACAGATTAAGAAGGTTTAGAGTAAAACTAGTCTCAAAAGCTACTGCAATTTGTGGCTATTTTCTGTTCTGCTGAGACCAATCACAAAAATTCATTCTTAGTTAAGAAAATTACAAGTGTTATTTTGTACTACCTAGCTGCAACAGTTTAGCTTTTACATGCCTACATATACACATGAAAATTATTAAGTTCTTTGATAATGCTTTACCAAAATTAAGACTCTAATATTAATAACATCCCACCCCAGAATTCAGAGTAAAAATAAAACCAAATAATTAAACCCAACACAAACAATTAAGTTGCAGGTGTGGTTTTTCCTTTAAACCTTTTCCAATTTGAAAAAAACCCATGCCAGTAAATAAAAATGCATCCCCCTGTGCTATGTCACACAGAACAGAGTAAAATGATGTCCTTACCTCTTCAGCAACCATCAATGAGAGACACCAGGAAGTAAACTGCTTTTAAAAGATGAGAAGCAGTCTTACAATTTAATTATCTCTTCTTAAAGAAAACTGGGGGCTGTTCTCCACCCCCTTTCCTTCCTTTGTGCACCAAAACCACTGATGGATGTTCAGAGGAGCACCCCAAAACAGCTGAAAGCAAATGCACTCAACAAAGAGGTCCAGTGTTACAACAGCTTTTGCCAGGTCTCTGGTTTTGTCACCAGCAACAAGCAAAGATATTTGTTTTCTAACACTAAAAGGAGATTCAGCACAAGAGACTACAAGAACTGACTAATATACCAAAACGCACTCAGTGTTCAAGCCACACACAGGAAGAGAAGTGGCTTTGAGTTATACATTTCTTTTTCTGACGCCGTAAATGTGAAAATGCTTCTAACCTCAATGTCTCCAGGACTTGCACAGAAAGCTTGATTTGTATCATAAACAGTTCTTTCCTGGAAACAAAACAGTTTTCTACTTAGGTCTATAAGATAAAGCAATTAACATAAATAAAAATTCAAGAGAACTCAGTTTTTATGCATCTGCAAGAAGAAGAAAGTTATTTTACCTCACAACTGGAAATCTGATCTCAGGTAACAACTGAAAGTTAAAACATTATTCACATTGGACAGCTTAAGTCAAGTCTATCACAGAATCAAGTGTGGGCAACGATGTTCAAAATTAGAACCCAATTATTTCTAAGTCAGGAGAAAAAAAAGAGGTTATTCTTACAGCTCAAGCTCCTTTCCTCTTCCTAGGTCTACCAAACTGTGTGTATGACACAGAAGCCCTTCTTAACTGTTTCAGGTGTTTTAAGAGTCGTGATTTCTAGTTAAAATGAAACAAAGCACAGCAATTCTACTCACATGGCAAAGTTTAAGAGCCTGCATTTTAATAACCTCATCAAGCTAAATAGGTTCAAACATTTCCACCTGTATATGTCAAGTTTAATTACTTTCTTCAACTGCATCATGGAAGAGAAAGCAGCTGTTAGTAGGACATAGTGGTATGCATGTATGCACCATATTTGGATAATTTGTGCCTTAATTTTAGGCAAAACTTGAACTGAATGAGATGCCAAAAGTAACCTGAGGATTCTAACTACCCACAGTGACAGATTAATTGTATCCCAAATCCAGACTGTGGAACATTAGCCCTACTACCAGCTTCCCCCTAATATTTTATCAAAGCCTGAATTGCACATATTTAACTCATTGTATTTTTCCCTCTCATCCCCGGACCTGGAAAACCGCTGCAGTATTTTATACATGCTAAGAATATAACCAAATATACAGTTGTTTATGCTTTTGTTCAAACAAGCATCACTTGTTCACTCTTCCCATAGTCCTCACCTTTTTGTCTCTGTTTTTTGGAAGCAGCAAGCACAAGACTTGGAATGGGGCTGAGGATGTGCTCAGCACCCAGCTGCAGTCCCTCCGGATCCCTCCAGAGCGAGCGGAGCTGGTGCTGCCCACAGGGGCACCACAGAGCCCCAAAGTGAGGTGGCTGGTCAGGGTCTCCTTTTTCAGGAAAAACAGAAGGCAGAGCCTGACAAAGGACTGGAGACCGGACCAAAACTGCTCAGTCAGCACACTCAGGAGCTGCAACTCCCTCAACCTTCTTGAAATACTACGCCCAAAACTGGACATGGTATTCCTTGTGCAGCCTTACTGCAGAGAGGGCAATAGGAATACTGCTTCCAGACTCTATGTCCACTTTTAAAATTTTTCCCATACTTTTTAAAATAGCTTCATATGAGAAATTGAGATAAAATGTACTTAAACACCTCCCTACTCCGCATGTCTATGGAACAGCTACTGAGTGATCTGGTCCTGCACTTGTAGAGCTGGTTATTCCTGCCTCCATACAGCCCTTTGTACTTGTCCCCAGTAAGTAATTCCTCCATCCAGACTCTTTCCGCAGTTCATCCAGGCCCCTCTGAGCCTGACCAGCATTTCCCACTGCCCGGAGCAGCTCTCAGGGGCTGGGAGCATCGGTGATTCGGACAACCTGTAAACACCGCACACACACAAGATCCAGGAACTGTGACAAGGGTGCCTTTAATTTCATTCTCCTGGTTCTTGCTATGTCTGCTAAAAATCATGTGATCTGCTTAGAACTCTAAGAATTCAGATATTCTTCTCTGGTGGGCTGACCCTGTCTGGACGCCGGATGCCCACCACAGCTGCCCTGTCATTTCCCGCCGGCTGGGCGGGGAAATGGAATATAACGGAATATAATGAAAAGACAGCGGGAGTTTTTCTACTTTTTCATTTTTTCAGTTTGTGACCTAGGCCTTCTTATTTAAGCCGTTTCCAGAAACAAGAAGCAGATCCTCCTCCCCTCCTTGGGGAGCAGATGAGGACCTCCCAGGGAAGGACCTCTTGGATGGCTGAAGACGAATGCCAAGCTATCGGTACGAAAAGCACAGCCGTGACAATGCCACCCTGCCTCTCAGCCACAGGCTTTGGGACGTGTGACAGCACCACAGCCGCCCCGCCGAGCGCCACCTCCCGCCTGACTCCCGGCCGCTGTCGCTGTGGCAACGGCGCCATCTTGGCGGGCGCCGGGCCGAGCCCAGCGGCGGCGGGCGTGGCGCGCAGGCGCAGTGCGGGCGGCGGCCGGCGAGGGGCGCGAGGTCGGTGGCGGCGTGAGGGGCTCCGCCGGGAAGATGGACGAGTTCCAGGCGGCAGAGGAGGTAACGGCATGGGGAACAGACGGAGCACAGCTTCCCGCCTGGTGTCTCCTTTCAGGGCCAGCGGAGGGTCTCGGGCGGTGCCCGTCCGTCCCGGATCCCACCCCTCGGCGTCCCCCGCCGCCATCCCTGTCGCCCTCCCCCAGGGTGGAGCCGCGTGTCCCGGAACCGGCGGCAGACGGGCCCGGCCTTTGTTCTGCCGCCCTCGGGAGCCGGCCCCTGTCCCGGTGTTCACTGGGCTCCTCCACTCTGGCTTCTAGCCCTGCTGCTGCAGGTCCTTCGGGGAGAAGACATGAGGGGTGTGGTGGCCTCGGGCTGGCCCCGAAGGAGAAGCCGAGTGCCGTGGTGGGAGGGCGGCCGGTGCTGTTTGGGCCGGGGCAGAGCTCGGCCAGGCTGTTTCTGTGCGGAAAGAGGAGTCCAAGCCTCTCGTCTGCGTCCTACAGGCACACTGGTGGGGCTCACACCCCATTAACAAGATACAGAGTAGGATAAATCAAGGGTCTCAATCTGTTATCGTGCCAAATGACCCGCGATGTCACCCCGCTAAGGAGGAGGAAGCCGGCAGTGCTGCTTTTGCAGAGGGACTGTGTCACTGAGCTGCTGCACTATTAAACAGCCGCGATGTGACACAATAGCGAAGCAGCGAGAGGGGCCAAGGTGTGTCGGGCTTGTCCTGTTCTAAAAGCCTCGTCCAGGGCCTGGCCTGTGTTACATTCACAGACTGTTTGGGTTTTTTAAAAATATATAATGAACATACTTGAACATAATTCTTACAGCTGTTTTCAAAAAGGTCTTCAGAATTATTAAAGGCTATAGTATTGCTCTGCAGTTTGCATGTGTTGCTTGGCAGCACCCTTTTTAAACAAGGTGTTGGAAACATTGTCTGCTTGCTTTGCGTCAGAGAGGTAGGGCAGGGAAACCTCAAAGTAACCGATTCTTTCCTGCTTTATTTTTTAATACCAAAAAGTTTTTATGTCATCTTATTAAAAGATGACATAAAAAATATTTTCTTATTAAAAGATGACATAATGATAAAACGGGTAGTGTTGTGTTATTTCATAGTCCAGTTATAGCACATATATCTCAAATCTGGATATCAGAAATTTATGTTCATTTTTGTCATTCCAAGAAGGGAAGATGGTTGAAGAGTAACATCAGCCCTAGATCTGAATTCTCAGATCTCTCTATTGTTTCAGTACAAATTAGATTTCAAAATACCTTTGAGAACTTGGGTTGGATTTAAGTAATTTTACTTTGGTGTGAACCGTGTTTGTACTCACTCAGGCATTTCTGAGCAGATTTTGTGAAGAAGAAAACTGTTCGTGGTTTGTCATCTTGCTTGATTGCAGTTCTTCATGTCTGCCAGCATAGCATGTCTGCCATGCATATTCTTAAGCTCTGTGGGAGAGAATGTTTTTTGATAATTGTAGCTCTTACTTGGTTAAATACACTGGTGCACCTTATAATGTAAGCACCTGTAAAATGCAGTATACCATGAAAATAAATGAGGCATGTTCAAATTAAATGCAAGTCAAGATGCTGAAAATAAAAAGCAATTTGCCACAGCACATAAAAGCTTTTTAAAATGTTGAATTGAACTTCTAGATAGGCACAGAAAAGGAACTACCCAGCTTGTCTCCCAGAATGTGCTTTTCCTTCTCTCATGGAGAATGACCAACTTCTCTCATCTTTCTGAATGTCACATGTCATTGAAGCTGGCTAGACTGGTGTAACTATGTCCTGCCTGCACACCTGAATTACACTGTTGTTTATTTCTGTCAGCTGGGGAAGCTGACTGACCTCCCAGTGAAAATCCATCAACAGTTAACACCCGGTTCATCTTTGCATTCTTACTGGGTCTTTTGGAATCAATCAGTTTGTCTTTAGTGCTGTTCTTTTGTCCTGGTTTGTGAGGTGAGGCTGTGAGACACCAGCAGTGACAGGGTGGGCTGTAAGTCGCTGCTGCAGCGCGGGGTCCCCCAGTCGGTGCTCCCTGGCCCTGTGAGTGGCTGCTCGTTCTACCCCCTGACGTGGGAGGCAGCAGGAGCAGAGGGAATAAAACAAGAAAACATAAACCACTAACCATACATGTAAATGGGTGGTAGTTTGAAGGTCAGTAAAATGCTGAGGCCTTTGCTGTCTGATTCCACGTGCTTAATCTCTGCTCCCTGAAGGCTGAAGGTCCGGTGAGCTACATTTCCCCTTTGGTTTCCAAGGGCAGCTTTCCTATCCTAGGCTGAGACTGTCAGGACAGTTTTTCCTTCAGTTTTGAGCTCAGATCTTGCCCACAGCAGTGCCCTGGAGATGTCGGTTCCATTTAACTGCCAGCTGAGGTTACCTCTGTGAGCCCACTGTGATGTGAGGACATTAGTGCTCGTTGGGAAGGGGGAATAGATGTGAACACAAATGCCATACTTGTTATTTTCAAATGCTTCCAAGTTAAAATTTGAAAGCTTTCTTGACTCAAAAGGCCAGCCAATATTAGTTCATCTCTTACTTTTCGTTACTTTTCTAAGAAGGTGAACTTGACTGGGCTGAAGGAGGTAGAGTACATATATATGCCAATAAAGGCAAACTTGGTATCTTTTGACTTGCCAGAAATCTGACAAGGATAAATTAAATTTCTAGAGCATGTTCTTAACAGAGCTCAAACATCATAAACAGAAGAATGTGTCCCCTCATTATTTAAAATTCTTCTTTCTCTTTTGTAGGCTTCCTTTCTTGTTGATGAAGTCAGCAGCATCATTAAAGAGGTAATTTAAACATTTTCACTTTTTGGTGTGGAAATTTGATATGTTGTATGCTGTGCACTAAAAGACATTCAGTAAAATGTGATAACTGATATGTAATAGATTCCTAGATGGGTTGCTGTCAAAGTACAGGTGACTCTGGATTTAACCAGTGTATGGACTTCAGCTTTAGCTGTGATATATATTGCAAATCCAAGTAATTCCATACACTCCTCTCTGGTTGCAGTGCATCCCTATTAGAATTTCTAGGGGGATGTTTTATGTTAAACACTGTAGAAATAGATTTTATGTTTTAGTAAAATACAGGAGTTTTTTGTAGACTGTCTGCCTATGCATGTTACTGTGTTCTTTGAAGATGCTTTTCTCCAAAGTGAATTCTTGTTTGTTTGGAATGATTGAACATTCTTGTTGCTAAGAAACATGAATTTTCTGTCTAGAAAATTTCTAGCAGGATTTGGAATTCCTCTCGTAGACTAGTGCAGTCTTTTTGTTGTTGCAAAATAACTGTTTTGGTCAAACTCTGTAAATTGAATACACATGCTTTAATACATACTTGTGTCTCTTCTAAATTCAATTTTATGATTATTTTAAAAATAATTTCTCTGATGAAAAAATGTGCCAATGAAAAACATGTAGGTATAGTGTACTTTTATTGATATCTTAAAAGGGAAGCTATCCTCATAAGTAAAATGGATTATTTGGCTGGAGGCTTATGTTCTGTTAGTAATCAGCAACTACATGGGTCTTCTGTTTTGGTCTGGGGGTTTGTTTCCCAAAAATGATTCTGCTCTAAAACTGGAATTTAATTTCCATAGAAGAATATGTATGAACGAGCTGTTGCACTACTGTGCCTTTTTTAATTCTCTTCAGGGCTGTTTAAATGTAGGGCTCTTTTCATAACTATGGCTGTGGGACTTTACAAATAATCTTAAATATCACAAAATGAACAGAGGGTGGGATCTATGATGATTTCTCCTATGCCTGGCTCAGACTCTGACCTGCACGATTTTAATAATTAAAAACACTTCCAACAGCCAGTGTGGACCAGCAGTATTTGGGATTTTTCTGTGGGTATGGGGTCCATGTTGGGAAGGGTTATAATGTGTGCCTTGCAGTTGACAGCAGTGCAGCTCCTTCACCTGCTTGTCCCCCGCAGGCCATAGAGGGCGCTATCGGTGGCAACGCCTACCAGCACAGCAAAGTGAACCAGTGGACAACGAGCGTGGTGGAACAAACCCTGAGCCAGCTCACAAAGCTGGGGAAGCCCTTCAAGTACATTGGTGAGCTCCGCTTCCCCTTTTCTCTGAAAGCTGGCACAGTCACGTGCACCAGTAGGCAGGGGATGGGGAAAGATCTTAGGAAGAGCCTTGTCTGTAAACTGCTCACAAGCATGAATGTTTGCTTATGGATGTGTTATGTGTGTGCTAAGCTGAGCAAAAATGGAGCTAAATGTTAATTAATGTTAGTGAGAAATTAATCAAAGCTTCTCTACTGACTAACAGTGACCTGTGTGATTATGCAAAAGAATGGTGCTGGGCTACATACAGCAAGCTCTTGCTTCTGGGACAACTCCAGTGATGGTAAGGAAAACAACTCTTGGATTTTCCAACCAGCAGTTTAATGCCTGTCTCTTTAAGACTAGGCAGCATACTTCCCCCCGCCCAGTCTGTAGCTTTGGAGTAATAGCATACTGTTGGGTATTTTTTCCATTTGGCTGTGATGCCAACTGGGCTGTATATTAAATGCTTGGCTGTTGTGAAAGCTTCGTTATTAAGGTTCTTAAAGGAAACAAGCATAAAAATGCATACAGGGGCATGCATGTAATCACTTCGACTTCCTTCTGTTTCTGAAACCCTTATTTTTGTATTTGCAGGAACCTGCACTGTGAGATGGGAGAATAAGACCATGTACTGTATTGTCAGTGCCTTTGGACTTGCGTTATAATTGCCTTGTTCATTCTTCTCTTTTCTATTCCAGCACTTGATTCCATCTCCACTCAAACTGTGAATACCTGAACTTGTTTTTAATGCATTTTTTAAGTAACTTTTCTTCAAAGGTAGAAATTTGAAAACATTCTGTTACCTGTTTTATGTTTGTACCTAGTACCATACCAGTGTTTTCTATACTTTTTTATCACTTAAGAATTTCTCTTCAAGGTGCTAATACTGAAATCTGCTGCAGTGTAAACACTTTCTCTAGATTTCTTTTCTTAGACCAATATAAATGAGACACTGACTTTCACACTTTGTACTTTTGGTTAGCATTAAATTATTGAAATTCATAACCATTGGTGTGATTCATTTAAACTTAAATCTTTTGTTACTGGGGGGGGGAAGTGTCAGTTTTTTCAATTCTCTTCAAGATAGTCAAGGTACATACCACAGTGCAAAGCACTTTCATAGTTTGCCATAGACACTACAAAGTTGCAAGAAAATTAGATTATGTTTCTCAAATAGTAATTTGGCATTTTTGGGACCTGTTTAATCTTTTTGTATGGTATTTAGAGCATGGAACAATGACTACCCTCAATGAACAAAGGTAAGAAATTTTTCACATTCTGGAAGTGCTCAGCAAGCTGTACTTGCGTAATCATTCACTTCTGCAGTCAGTTACGTGTGTTAAGTAGGTCTTGAACTTACTTGCTACAGGCCATGTTAATTTTGCTGATAGTGAGGGTGATGAGTTCTGGTAGCTGATGAAATGTGATCCTTTCTGAAAGGGGAAAAACCTGCCTTGAGGCAATGTGACTAAATAACATGTGAGTAGGTCTCCTGCCTTCTAGAGTAAAGTTGCAGAAGAATAACAAGTAAGTAAGTGTTCAGTGTAGTCTTGGGTAATGTTTTGTCAGCTAATTAAAGAAATGGGAACATACTGTGAACTTCAGAAAACCTGTACCAACAGCTGTGCTGCTTCTTCAAGCAGTAGCTCACTGCTAATGAAGCTGAAAGAGTTACAGAGCCATGTGGGAGAGCATCCCTGGGCTGGAGTCAGTTGAAGCAATCTGTGATTTGTTTCTTTGTAGGAAGCCCTGTCTAATGTGTTCAGAATCTGGCTCTCAGCTTGAGCTGTTTAAGAGAGAGAGAGATGATTGCTAATACAACAGTGATTCCACAGTCTGGAGAGATGTAATACTACAAGTTCAAGTGGCAGGAGAGAATTTGTTTGCCATAGTGTTACGTGCTCTGTGCTAACTGCTCAGTGTAGTCAGACTGTGGAAAGCCCTGTGCTAGGCAAGGTTTTGACCCTCTTCCTCCCAATCCATATCTGCTGTCAGAAGAGCAGAAGAGATGTATGTATCAGCAGCTTTGGGCTTGATGCATTTGAGACTTTTAATAGAGCTGCAAGGCTTCAGCATTTCTGCTGACAGCTCTGTAAATGCACCTCCTTCATGACAAGCCACTTCATTCTTTTCACATATGTCCTAGTGAGTGCTACAGGCTATACACAGTGTGTATGTATATACCTTAGCCTGAGGAGCACATCCCTTTATGTTGCTGTAAGAGAGCTTTAGTACAGATCCAGTCTTCAGTCAGAAATGATACAACACCTGTAAAAAGAAAATATTAAAAGCAGATTGAATAACATGCCTAAAACAGTCATCAGGGTCAGAGAGAATCTTGTCATGAAAAGAATAAATCTTTGCTCTCTTGAGTTGCTAAGGAAGTTTTTCATCTGGATGTTAGATACTTTTTCTCCTTTCCATCATGCCAGAATGATGCTGGCAGTGTAGTACCTACTGAACCATTTATTTACACTTAAACAATTTTGTGCACTTTGAGTCTTTATTTGCTTCTCGGTCAAGCCATCCAGACATTCCTTGTCCTTTGTTCATGTTAAGAACAGCAAATCCCTTGATCTTTTGGTGTTTTTTGGTTCATGCATATGCTGAGCTGTAAAAAAACCCCAACAAATATTTGAGATGCCTGTCAGTGTAAAGGCTGCATGGGACGAGAAACCCCTGTTGCATTAAAACAGGAGTTGCATTACAAAAAGGCAGATACAGTTTTATAGATGGTTTTAAATATGAGCAATAACCAGTACTTCCAATGTGAGTTCTAGAACTACAGAAAGGGGTTTAGAGGCTGTGGATTTTTGGGTGTTGGTTTCCCACTCCCATTATTCAAACAGTGCTCATCTTTAAAATTGCATGTTTTGGTGTTCTACAGTAACTGATTTTTAAATTTTCATTTCCTTAGTTTTAAGCACTTTTTCCAGCCAAAGTGAAGCATTTGGGTGATGAGCTGGCAGAGTCCTGGCTCTAAGTAATTAGTTTGCCTTAAAAAAAATAAACCGAAACTGTGGATGGTGCATTCAAGGTAACTATACAGTCAGTCTCTGCTGTCTCTTGCTTATTGCCCTGGCTCTTCATATGATTACAGCTACAGAAATGGGGGTCATGGCAGTGCCAGTCTGCAGGGAAGGAGGAGGAGGAAGGGGGAAGCCTTTTACTGTCGCTGCCACAGATGAGTCTGACCTGCGTTAACTAAACCTAAGGAAATGGCTCTAGGATTAACTGCTGCTGCTAAAAGAGCACCACCCTCTGACACTGCAGCCAGGAGTAAGCTACATATCCATTTACACAGGGAAGTTTGTGGCCATTTTGTTCAGCACAGATTTCAGTCTCCCCTCAAGTTGATACAAGAAATGGCATCACCTCAAACAGCAGATGATGTGCTGATCGCTTTCGCAGTCTAGCAGCTATGAGCAGACTTTTGGAAGATAGAGTTGTAAGAAGTTGATGAATGGCATCAGCATCTTCACTCTCTCTAAACCTGTTTTTTATTACTGCTATTAACATTCACCGGGAGAATTCTCACTGCCAACATGGCCACAGTAGGCTTTGCAAAGCTACTGTGAAGCCATCTGAAAATGCTAGGTCCCTTATGTAAACTGGCTGGTGTATTTAAAAAACTTAGCAACGTGTCCTTCCACCTTCAAGTAATTCAGTAGAAGGAAAATAAACCTAGGATACAATATAAAGATATAAAATTTTATTATCAACATATTTAACAATGATTATGCACACAAAGTCTTCCAGGAAAATTCCTTGAAGTAAAATATTCAGTTTTCCTTCATATTCCACATTAGCATGAAGTTCTACAACATAAATGGATAATTTGCTGTTATTAGCACAACTTACAGATACACAGAATATTTAACATGTCCTCATGCACACTTTCTCAAAGCAGCATATAATTACAGCTTCTCATTAAACAGAGCATTTATCTTACACATTTTTATACCATTTTGGTATACAATTTTTCCATATTTTCATTTTACATATTTACAAACTCTTAAAAAAAGTTTTACAGTAACGCAAAAGTTATTACTGGCATAAGCAAAAGGAAATGGGTGGGGAAATCAGGTGACTATGGATGAAATGTTGTCATTTGGCTCAGACAAAGACGATAGATCGAAGTCTTTCCTAGCTGGAACTGTTCTCCCCAATACTGGTATCCAATGCACAAGCTGTTTCTCACCGGTGTTAAGCCTTAGGCTGCCTCTTTGCCAGTCCTAGGAAAAGTTTCCACCAATTTCAATACCAACTGTATTTATAAAGCAAATACTACAGAAAGTAGTTGGTATGACTGGCTCGCACTCAGTTATTAATTTCTTAGAAATCCCTTGTAATCACTGTGTACGTGGAAGTCTTGCAGTAATTAATGGATGATGTCTCCTTTAGACCCAGGATCATTATGTGCTGTGGGGCCTTCCTGTGTACATTTCTTGTCTTGTACAGCTGCAGTAGTGATGCAAATAACTACTTTAGCAGTAATAAAAGGAAAGCCAGGCTAGCTTTTTAAAAAGATTTCTTCTGTTTGACCCTTAGATTTCAATACTTTACTCAGAGGTGAATTTATGCCACCTACTCCCAAGCTGTTTACAACCCACATTGGAATATTCTTCAAATAGTGTCTCTGCTCTCCAATAATGGAAATAAGAGGAGTCTTGCTAGCAAAACTGGTTCCTCATCTGCTTCACTGCTTTTGGCATCTTACTGTATATTGAATTTGATGCAACAGTGATTCAACCAAGCTACCATAACACTGTAGCACTTCCAAAATAGAAGGCTATTTTGCATGGCAAACATTGTTTAAATATAATCTCTAAAAATGACCACAGAAATTATTTTCTCACTATTTTCATAGTGAGATACTTCAAGTACACATTTCCCATTCTTAGCTTTTCTATTTCCACTTTGAATGTAGTGATGTCGTGAAGTTTATTCAAACAAAACAGCAAGAGAAATGGGTTGAAAACAGCTTAGAAAAAATAATCTCCAAGTTAGATTAAAATATGTTTTTAGTAAATGAAATTTCAACGCATGACACTATTTGAGAATTAACTGTTAACAACCAGTTCAGATGGTGATAAGAAACACTGGTGTACTTTGCACATTGGTCAAATTTTATCTTTCATAACAATTTTGGAGAGAATTAAACAATATCAGAGGGAAAATACCTGAGTATGTAAGAATCATGTAAATACCAGTTTTTGAAAACCTACTTCCTGTACCCACTGTTACTCCAACGGAACTTGAAAGGATTTGGCTTATGTAAACAATGCCAAAATGGTTGCCAAGTCTGATTCTGCACATTCAAATAGGGAGAGTTATCTCGGAAATAGTAAAAATGAGAATGGACTCTACAATTTTAGGATACAGAGCATCTTCCATACCCTTTCAAAATAGTCTAAAAAGAAGTGCTGAAGGTACATTTTACTTTATGGAAAGAAAACCACCACTAACTTGGATTACTTCTTTAGTGTTTTCCTATATGTTCTTCTAAAGTAATACCGACTAAGAAGTTAAAGGGAAAAACCTGCTCTTCCTCCCCAGCAATTTCCTTGCTTTAGCCATACAACAGTGCTTTGGCTTCTAACAAAGAAATGATCCCTGGCACAAAAAGGTTATAATTTCAGGTACTCTCCAAAAATTTCACAGCTCCATATAATTTTAGAAATCTTTCCCTCTCTCTCTTCACACGCACACAAAGTCTCAGGACACATCTTTAGCAGAGCACTGATTTAATGTGAAGTATTCTATGACAGCAAGGGCACAACCACATGAAGCTGGAGCTCCTTTGGTCCTCTCTGAGTGAGTTGCTGCCTTTGTGCAGCCTCCCCTTCATGATCCTGAACAGCCACCAGAAGGTTACTGCAATGGGCACGGTCTAGAGCAGTTGTTGCACTAAAGCAGAACAAATCTCCTTTTTCCCCAGAGTGACTCAGCAAGTCTAGCAGGACTTCATTGCCCTATTCTGCTTAAACTGCTTTAATGATGAACACAATTCCCTAGTGCAACCCAGCACCATAAAGTAGTAGACTAACAGTGCTTTTGGGAATCTTCTAAAGCAGCAGGGCAGAGAAATTTTACAAGAGTAAATCTCTATTGTAAGTACATGAAAAAATGAGATACTTTTAGAAACTCAAGTATCTGAAAACAAAAGTAGTTACAAACAAACATCTTAAATAAAGAACCGAACAATGGTGTAGGAGAAAACCAACTTCTAAATAGAGAAGCAGCAGCATTGTACAAGGAATATTTAATTCCCATATAACTTTGTTCCAGCACAGACTGGAATACAGATAATCACAACATGTGCTAGTAAAAGTTCCCATCATACAGGTGGCGACTGGTATGACAAAGAAGCTGAACTGTGCACAGAACATGCTCACAAGCTGACTCTCAGGCACGTTCAATACATGAGCAACTACAACTGCTCCTAGCATGTAGAGTAACTATCTAGAAATACAACTTAAGGGACAACTGATTCAGGAAAAAAAAACTCTAAAAATGAAATGTTTGGAAATTTGAAACTGTAATTCCTTAGAAAGCTTTCATACTCTATTCTCTGCAAGTAACAATCTCCTCCAGCATTCAGGAAGACCAGTAAAAAGCCAGTACTGGCTTCCTTCTGAGATTTGTTGTGGCTGAAATAATTCCATTTGAAAGGGTTGTTTAAAAAAACCAACACAGACACTTCTGCTGTGGCAGTAAAGCATGTCATGAAACACATAATCATACAAATAATTTTGCCCCACTGAGATTATTTTGGCTCAGCTCACTACAACTTGCCTATTTGCCCGTATCTTCCACTTATAGATCTGGTAAACTTACTGAAATGTATTTTAAAAATGGCCTTAAGTCTATATCACTTATTTGAAGGAAGAATAGGAAGCTTGTGTCTTCTTGCACTGATTAAAAAAAACCCAAAACACTGAATTCACTGCTTCCAGCTCAAAAGGCTAAGGTAGAAAATTGAAAGGGAAATGAGGCACTTCATACCACGCGGACAGTATACAAAACAGCTAATGCAAAATGCAACAGATGGATGGCAGTAGGCTGTACATCATCCTAAAGAGAAAAAACAACAACAACAGCAACAAAAAAAGAAAAACAGCAGCAACAAAAAAAAACCCAAAACAAGCAAACCAAAACCGAGCAGCAAGGAAGCAATTTGAAACTCAGTATACAATCTGTGAGACTTTAAAACAGAAATAGATAAAGATTTTAGTCCACAGACATCTTGCTATTAGGCATTTTATAAGACATGTAAAAATTTTGGTTTCTTCAGTTTTCACCACAACCATTTCCATCATTTGTTTTCTCAGTTTTATCCTTGTAAACAGAAATAGAAGCAGGATGTCCTTCCTGGGAGTTGGTGTTCAGATGACAGCAGACTGTAGGAACCCAAAGAAGTTGTCCACCTAGGAAAACTTCAGAACTGGCTGTACTCCAGATGCACAAGTCTGTCTGCACTGAAACCAGTCATTCAATCACTGTCAGACTCTTCTTTATACTTGGCTCTAATAGCTTGCCCATTCTGAAGAGGCATCTCTTCATAGTCACTCCTGTGAAACAGACACGTGTTGTAACTTCTGAACATGGTGTTCAGATAGGAAGTTGAAAATAAAGAGGAAAGTTCTAAACTACATTGAGGCATCAAATTGTTACTTGGGTAAGAAGCTGGTATCTATTTTTCTTCCTTGTGGGAGCTATGAACAGCACATGATTTTCCTCCAGAGGATGATGCATAATAAAAGTTATTCCAGTGAAAGCCATTTTTCACACAGAATAGCAAGAAGCAAGCTGATGCTACCACTACTCATCTAACTAACCAAAGGCAAGCTATCCCAGCATGAACTTGTTCAGGTTACTGCAGCGTTGGTCCCATCCTCACTGTTCCAGCCACTTCAGCGTCTTTGGTAAGAGGTGGAAACATCATGGGTGTATTTCAGTGTCAACACAGAGACACCTGATTGGGATGGGTCTCAAGTGCTACTGTAATTCTCATATAACATAAAATCATCCAAGTCAAGGAAGTTTTGCTAGACTTGATTATTCTTCATTCAGTAAGTGCTGGAGACTTAAAAAGCACCACTCTCCTTGCCTGAAGCATTTATATATGAAACGGCTCTTTGCTAATTCCATCTGACTCCTGCAGTCCTTCCCAGTGTAAAAAGGAAGCCCTTTCCCTTCACAGCTCTTACTGCTTTCACTCCATGAGCTACCAGCATCATAATACCTTCTTACCTGTTTGTTTCAGTGCCATGGCAATCCCTTTTAGAAACCAAAAAAAAGAAAAAAACATGCATTCTCATTGTATTTCTGTTTCAGAAAAGGCTATAGTTCTATTCTTGAGGCAGAAAACTTTCACTGACAAACCCTTCAGTTAATTAATATGTAAAAGATATTACAAAAATAACACACCAGAAGTAATTCTCCATAGGTATTTTTTAATCTTACCCATAAATCACATCGTCATCTGAATCATTCAGCATAGAAAAAGCAGGATTGTCTTTCAACTGTGATTCTGAAAAACACAAATAAGGGTTAATTTAGTGTGTTAAATAAACATGACTGTAGTGCTAACTCAACATTGTAGCAACAGACACAACAACTTTCAGGCAGTCACAACCACAGTTCAACAAAACTGTATCAAACAGGAATTCTCTCCTTTAAATTCACTACCCTTCAGCCACATAATTATAGTGTTCTTAAGAGTTAAAGAGACGACATAATTATCTAATTTTTAGATAAGTATTCTCCATGTTGTCGCAGTTAATTTCCTCCCCTGTGCAATCTCCCATGTCGTATTTCAATCTGCACATAAATTAATTATTCTTAATCAAAATTTCATATGCATTTAAAAAGCACAGACTCCTTGATTAATTTCCAAGCTAAAAATATAGTAGACCAAAGTTGGAATCCCTTGACTGCAAGTCAGTGATTATCCAGTTATTCTCTATCCTTGAAAGAGATGAAGGAACAACTTGTACCTTTATGGTGAGATGAAAAGAAACACATACTTTCCAATTGCTATTTATGACAAGTCCCTCTAGCTTGTTTTAAGGGCTTAATTTCTTGCATAATCTGTGCTGCTTAGCTGCAGTTCATAGTTATATGCAAGTAGCATATAACTATTCAATCTAGCAATTTGCCATAGCAACTTTTTCCTGGCAGCATTTTAGCTTCTGCTGTCCACAAACAAATAGTTCTGCAACCCAGCAGAAGGGGTGCTTTATCTCTATCTGCATCCAGCCAGTTCTTTTTCCATTCTGGATGGAAAAATAGCATTTTCTGGAACAGTTTTGTCCATCTCAACTCTAAATTAGAGAAAGGACGAGCCCCACTATTTAGTGCCTTTCCCCTGCATGCTCTCAGCATACACAATACGACTGGACAGGTTGCTAGATAATCTCAGGCCTCCTTTCCCATGAAAGGTTGGGCTACATCATCTTTCCAGGTCTCTTCCAACCTGGGCTCTTTCTGTGGTTCTGTACCTTGAACAGAATGCTTAAAGCAGAGAATATACTCAGTAAAAATATTTATTTTAATGATCTTTTAGTGAGAGAAATGCTTTATAATAATCATCATGTAAGTCAGACTGTCTCCTTTATATCACAATGCAAAACCAGAATTGCCACTGACTCAATCCTTTGTCCCTCCTTATATAGGCCCTGTGCAGCCCTCCCCATAGCAAGTTCTCCAAAATTTCTCCCATATTAGAGATCACTTTCACTCCTATTTTTCCAACAGCACTTGGATTTCAGAGTCCAGTTTGCCAGCATGCTGATGTATTAACTTTTGTTAGAACAAAGTACAAATGAAGTGATGTTACTAAAGGGCTGTCTGTGAGTCACTTCAAAGGTTGGTGCATCACACGCAAACATCATAGTGACTGTAAACTTGAGTTAAGTGCACAAGAATTCAAGCCCAGCTAATCAGTTGATTACATTTTATGTGTTCCTTCATATTTCCAATACTATTTGCTCAGGAGCAGTGAGTGCAGCTTCTGCTTATGTTAACTCACAGCAAACCAGAATAGTAATGAGACAACCAGAATACAAAGGCATTGCACAGCATCTGCTAATATGGCAGCTCTTGTCATGCATGTTGCCAGACAATGGCTCACACTTACCATACAGTGCATTCTTCGAGGGGGAATACACAAAGGCTAATGTGTAGAGATAAAAGTTCAATAACCCATAAAATGATAAGAATTCTGCTGGTACTAAGTGTTAAGGATATTGCTCAATATAGTTCCATACATATTAACTTTGGAAACAAGACCCAACCCATACACAGGCTGTTTCAAAGGAAAGAATGTTTACCTTACTCAAGTTTGTGAGCATGAGTGCCTAACAAAACTGCATGTTTTAAATTCAATGACAACTAATGTACTCAACCTATTTCAAGGTAAAGCTCCCACTGGAAACAGAGCTTTAACAAGTAACATTTGCTGAGGCACAGTCTGCTCTTGAGCAGTGGAGTGTATGGTCAATCAAATAGCTCTGCCTTGAATGCTGAAAGAAAGCAGAGTAAGTTGGGTGTTCAGGTGGGTTTGGTTTGGTTTATTTTTTAAAAAGTTCTTCCTTGGCACAGAGATGAAGAAGGAAGGAGAAAGGACTACATGTGGATAGAACTCTGAAGATGGTTTCTTGCCATTGTTTTAGGTCAATACTAAAGGTTTTACACATTGTATTCTCCTACCTCCCAACTCATATCTAAGCTAATCAGCAACCAGAGCAGCTGCAGTCACACAGAGCAAGGATCTCATGGTTAAGGGCCAGGAATACAGGTCACAATCCTGCTGGCAACAGACATCAGAAACAGTCCTTCCCAAGCCACTTGAATTCTCTGTTGTGACCTGTATCACATGTAGACTTGGACCAATACACAAATGCATTTTCAGTGACATCAAAACTATTAATTTCTCATATTTTAATATGCCCCATGACAACTGGTAAGTATAGAGCAAACAACTGAGGCAGCAAACACAGCCAAATTTGCCATAATATCTCACTAAAATTAGTTAGATATGCATAAGGTATGCATATCTAAGACTTCATTCCTCTTGGAGAGTATCATGAGCAGTTGTGATGCATACCATGTGGACACACTAGACTGAGACAACTTTTACAAGAGCCATGGCAAAATGCTGACAGGAAATCCTAAACAAAACAGACTCAGCTACAAGAGTCCACCTAGAAGTCAAAGGTCTCAGTCTTAGGTACATCATTTTAAAGCACCTTCTGCATGAAAACAGATCAACATTCCTACTTGAGCACTATCACAACACAAGGATATAGTTCTGATAATGAGTTGACAGCTCAGCAACAAAGTTGTCCTGTAGAACTTGTGCTCCAAAGCGTAGGTAGAGTATAACAATGCTGTGGGGAAAAAATAAAGCATATCGGTGTACTGTGTCCTTAGGCTGCAAAATTGAAATAGTAGGTTGATAGAAGAGTAAATGAGAGAGTAATTATGTTAACATGCAGACCATTTATTTTAAGATACATTTGCTTAGCTAGTTCTAAATTAAGAGTAATTGTTTTGTGATTAAAAGTTAGCACTCAGCTGAGAAAAGCAGAAATCCTCAGATTTCATCCACTACAGACAATCCAATAGTCAACAGCTATTTGAAATAACAGCCTGGTGTGGGGAAAACAGATATTAACAGTAATGTAAGATATTAACAGTAGACTTCTGCTTTGACTAAGTGAAGCCTACAAAGCTCCAGAAGAGCTCTGCCAAGTGAACTTCTAAATCTTGTGCACTGCCATGGTAATCAAAATAATATAAACTTAGCTCAAAAAGCCTCAGAAGGGTTAAAAAATTAAGAAATGCTTGCCATCACAATAATATTAAAAGGCATTCTTCAGTTTCATTGACTAACTTACTACAACAAACTGTATTCAAAGCCCTGAAAAAAGGTTAGAAAAGTTAGAGTACTGACAAATGTACTTTGAAAAGCCTTACCTAATGACAAGCACTACAAAGGTTAATGCAGTCAAGAATTTTAACCTGAGATCTGAAAAAGATTGAGAAAAGTTGCTATCAGTGAATTTGCACCTACATCTAGGAGAAGCAAGTCTGTTTGGGAAGAATCAAAGGAAGTATTCCTTACCAACATAAGGCATGTTTCGAAGTTCTGAGCATGCCCTCACTATCAGGAACAAAAGGTAGAGAATGTATGTGATTGCCACCACAAGGAAGAAGATTTTCATTCCCTATAAGGAAAGTGTTACGTTTTATTATTTAGTAAGATTTCATATATTCCTTCTTCTGTCAATAGAAATAATTAGTTCCCAAAAGCACAACATAGAACGGTCCATTCATACAGGGAAAGTAGGCTCATGAAACAAGGATGGTGATACATTCAGGGAGGTTTTTGGGGAATGTAAAGAAAGGATGCTTAATAAAAACCAGGATTTTATTAACGGAGTTCAGAGTTGGCTGAATCTCAATAATTCCCTAAAAACACAGCTCCCAAGAACAATACAAAGACCCATGTACATCAAATCTTCTGTTACAACAATAAAGTCTGAAATGTACTAGGGTAGAGGTCCTTGGTGGGAGTTACGATGTACAAAACTGAACAACAGACTAAAAATTGTTTTCTTGCAATCCCAACAAACTTGTGGTGTTTAGTCTCCAGATTTGCAAGACAATTTACTTTTCTCAATGGGACAGATATCAATATGGTGTATTCATGATCTAAAGCAAAAACGAAAGTACTCTAGTCAGAATAAGACTGTCTGACCAGCATTTTCTGTTTTCTAAACTGTGTTATACACTTTTATAAAAGAACAGGCCTGTATCTCCTTATATTGCCTAACTGTACCTGACAATTTGGACAGCAAGAAGTAATTTTTGACTTACCTGGAAATTACCTGTGTCAACCCTGTATTGATATGTAGGGTCATGTACTTCATTCACGCTAGAAAAAATTCAAAATTAAAAAGTGGTATTAAAAATGCACAATTCCAGACAAGGTTAAAAAGACATGCTGACCAAGAAACCCACTCACAAAGAAAAAGTTTAAGGTTACTATGTACAGCTTATAACAAAAGGGTTTGGCTGTGTAAGTTGGTGCAATGCCATTAATTCCAATGGAATCATGACAATTTACCATATATAGCAAAATAATTTGAAGAAAAATGGAGGATTTAAATTGGGATCATGTCTAATCTCCCCACTTGTTTTTTAGAAAATGTGTATCATGTAAATTCCTACAAGCCTTCAGGATTCCTACAAGTCTTCATGATTCAGTGTCTACATTTTATCCTTAGAAAATTGTGGCATGAGGCCTTCCCTCATAGCAATTTTACTAATAGCATGAGCATTTCCTGCAACTGCACTGCTTTCAGTAATGTACAATGGCAAGGAGAAGGTTAGAAGGTATCTTTCTTCTGAGAGATAAAATAAGGGACAAACACCTGAGACTAAAACAGTATAAAACTACAAATGTACTAAAATGGATGAAGTTTTCTGTGTGGGGAAGAGTGACACCTTTAACACAACAAACTGGAAAAAAGGGAGAACCACTAAACCAAGCAAAATAATAGAGTTCTGAGTAAAGACAGCATAGCTTGACTAAGCCATGTCAGTACCAGTTGTGCAGGTTTAATAGTCAAGAAAGTCAGGTCAAACTATGTCATAATTAGTCACGGAGAAACTGTTGCTTCAGCTACTCAATTAGCTACAAATGCTAATTGAGCCACAGCACTAAATTCTTGTAGGGAGCCATAACATACTGACAAAGTAGAATGATTTCCACATCACACTCAGATTTATGAAATTATTTACGACTAGGTTGTCCATGGAGAACTGTTTTCAAATCAGTCACAATTTGCAGAACAGAAAGATGAAGAATTTGAACTCCATTCCTGTATCACAATCCAAACATTAAGAAATAGATACCACCAGGTACACACAGTATTCTCATTCTTGAACACTCTCAGCTCATACTTGTGCAATACATTTTAAATTACTTACGTTTGCCATATTCCCAGTGTAACAGAGGCCAGCCACAACAGTCCAACAATAAAGAATTTGGGCAGATAGAAAGTTAAGCACTTCCTTTCCCCCTGTAAAGAAAACAATAGTGTGGTGAAAGTGTGAACTCATACTTCAGACTTTATTTGTTCTTTACAAAATAAAATAACTGTTATCTTTGTTTCACTCAACGTGAACTGGATTAAGAGACTTGTCTTTTGTATTTTTATCCTGCACAAGTGACTAAAGAAGACATTATATTGTATCATCATTTGTGTTAATAAGATGAATTAGACTTGGAGCATCCTATTTATAAGGTCCCACATATTTCCCTGATAATGCAAATACAGGCATAGGCTCCAGAATTCCTACTTCTCTTATATAGTATTTTAAATTAGTTTAAAAAACCAATCAACTACCACATACAATATCAAAACCCTTGAAGCAAGAATGAAGCATAATGGCATCATAATTCTGACGACTGTCTCATCTATTGCATTTAGGCTTGGTTGACTCAAAATAATCTACTTCACCATAAATCATTCTAACTCCAAAGCTTCATATGTCACATTGTACTTTATGAATTAAAAAAATGTTTATTTAGTAAGAATTTGATTTCATTTTTGTCACCTTTTGAGAGAACTGAACAAAACAAGTCCTGTCTCCTCAGTAAGTAGAAGATACTGTTGCATCTCTTACCTGTACTCTTATACCATGGTAAACACAAAGCCAGAACAACAACAATGCACACAGAAACAGTGACTGGAATAGATCATCCAGCATTCCAGGAAACCAGCTGTTCACCAGAAAAGAAAGGGGGAAAAATGGATCTGTAACAAAACAACAACAACAAAAAAAGGTTAAACAGAGAGAAAAAAAGCCTTTCAGTATGATATGAAAGTAGAATCTAATTTCAGCAGAACAAAAAAAAAGCCTAGATTTTTTTCAATTTACCCCAGTAAATGAAATTGGAGCTTCCTTTATTTTAAATAAATTAACAAAGAAAATGGTGCCTCCAGCAGCAATCCACTCTGCTGTAGGAATAATCTTGAATCTCTGCCAACATTTCTAGAGGATTTTAGGTTTTATTAGACTTTCTATTAAACCACTCTTAATGGTGACAATCTAAAAAATTATTGTAAAATGACTAAGATGCAAATATTCTTTTGGTACTGCTAGAAAGTGCTAGAATTTTTTTACTGGACCAAAAGTAGCCTCCATTTTTAACTAAGCATGAATATCTGAAAAATGAAGACAGCACACAAATAAAAATTGAAAGGTGAAGTATGGCAAGCACCTATTCCAATCAGAGCTTTAAATAAATAGTCGACATCCATGTGACTGAGAAGAACAAAATCCACCCACTCATGCCCTTGAATTTGCTACACTTGGAAAGGGCTGGGTTTTTTTCAAATTTAGTTTTCTGAAGCTTTATAAACAACTGCTTATAAGTTCAAGGAGAAATTCCATTTTCCCTCCTCTTTTTGTCTTTTCTTTTTCTGCTTCTGTTTTAAAAAGGTGGCTTTCCAAAAATTCAAGGATACAAGTACCATTGTAAAGTAGCAAGAGAGGAAGTAGGATGGACATCCATTTCTGTTCAATACCCCAGTCTCTCATGGAGAATTTCCGCAGGGAATGTGCAAACAGACACTGTAAAACAACAACAACAACAACAATTTGTAAGGAAGGAATACAGCCTTCAGTGGTTTAACCAGAGCTAAGACAGAGCTAAGCACACTGCCAAGGCTACTTCACGAGGCCTTTGCCACTGAGAACACTGTAAAATGGACACCAGGTCTCCTAGTTTCTACTTCAAGTTTGCTCGCTGACCCCAATGCAAATTACTTAATTTCTCAAGCAAACTGGGAAGTAAAGCAGCCAGTACCTGAAAATCAACAACATGTGAAAAAAAATACGTTGCCTCGTTACTGGTACCACACTACCAATGACTTACGCTTGAACTCACTTCTTTAAAAAGCAGATTGCATTTTATATTCACAATTACCTGAGCAACAACATCTGCAAGAAAAATGCTATGGAAGTGTGTAGTACTTTGGTGTTCCTACTCTGAAAATTCAGGATTTAGATTTTATGTTGGCTTTTTTTCCAAGAAGCCAAGACAGGTTAGAGAGGAGACGTCATCTAAATCATAGCATAATGTGGGTTGTAAGGGACCCCTGGAGGTCATCTGGCCCATGCTCACAGGCAAGGCAGTGATACCTTTAATGTTAGATCAGGGTCAAACAGCTCACACTCTGGCCATCCTATTCCTGAGCCTACCTAAAGAAAATAATACTTTTCTTTAGCATCTTATCACAATTTCCTTTGTCTAAGCAATTCCTTTTCTGTTTAATCCAAACCCAGAGTTTAGAAAAACAAGTTTTCCCATTTATCCTGTTTTCTTAATGTCCCTTCAATATCACTTGTAAAAACATAAAAGCAGCAACTACATAAGTATTTCAGAAACATTTCTACATCCATTCAGTAACATGTCAACTTTGCTGCCTGGGGTTAAATTCCTAAACACAGCATTACAGAGCACTGTTATCAGCTGCCTACATAATAAACTCCAGAAAAGCTGCAAAATAATCTTACCGTGACCATAAAAGTAAGAACTACAAAGACAAATCGGAACCATATCTCCACTTGTGAAAAGGTTGGATTGTAAGTCTTCCACTACAAGAAAACAGAATGAGTAATATTTTGACAAACTACATATGACATCAATAATCAGCACTTTACTGCAGATACTGAAAAGTTCTGTGGCTTTTCAAAATTTTAAGGTATAACCAAATTCCACTGCGTCACTATGGAAAAATAAAGACAAATTTGTAATCACAGGACCATTTGATAAAAAGATAAGAAAAGCAGCCTAATAGCCTTGCTTTTCTTTTATCCTGCCACTTCCTAACATAGTGCTGTCATATGTTAAAGCACTCTCAGGACAAATAGGATAGTCTCCATTGACCTCAATTGCACTTTTTCAATCAAAGTCTGAATGCCAGTAAATGAGTAAATCCAGTGTGTTGTTCTGTACTACCAGGGTCAGATGAATAAATTGATTATGAAGAAGTCAGAAAGGTACAGGTGTACTTCCTGTCAGGAGTCTATGTTCTTAAAGCTTACTCACTTGTCTTGGAAGTTAAAAAAGAGAAAATTATGTAAAGGAAGGATAAGTAGCTTACCAGAAACACAGAAATTTTTACACAGGTTAAGGAGGAAAGCCTCCTTCTTCTACTCTAATTATTAGAAGGCATAGATATTAATTACAACATGTCAGTTTACATAAACTCTGCTCTGTTGACAATTTATCTCATACCTGGCATGCTTCTGAAGCCATTTTTGAAATGTAAGCTCCCTGGCACAACACATGCTCTGCTCATCTGAACAAGCTTTACCTTTCAATGTATTAAATCTGTCAACCTCTGTCTTGTCTTTTTAAACTGTAAATGTAGAATGAAAATTATATGTAAAGAAACCTATTATACAAAAGGCAATCCATTGATTTCAACTGAGATCACCATAAACAATTGTAATAATGAAATAAATGCGACAATTTTAGTTGCTGCAGGAAAGTTTGGGTTGAATTTGTTTTGGGATTGCATACAGGTCTGTCTTAAAGGCAGCCTGTAAAGGAAGATAAAAAACTGTACAACTATAAATGCCCCAATACTATGTTCTGTTTGAAATCTGGAACTAAATAAAGGGTTTGCAAGCCTAGGGGATTTTTCCCCTCAGAGCTTATTTTTAATTATACTCTTTATGCACTGGAGTATTAAAAATACTAATATTTAGAAAGTTAATTTGATATGTTAAAAATATTTTTCCTTTACAGTAAGATATCTGGTTGCTACCTGCTCTGACACAGTGAATGCTGTATACAGGTAAATATACCAGAGTAATCTGTATTATAAACTTGGTTCAGTTCCCTTTTCTCCCAATGCAAATGTTTCTAAATTGCTTTCTGGAGTCAATCAATACACATTATATAAGTGCTTCATAAGCAATCTTTAGCACTATTAACTGAGATAGTTATTCCACTGGAGAGCATTTGAGTGAATTCTTTTAGCAACCTGCTTGTGTTAGCTGAAAAAAAACCAATTCTCTTCCTCATAAGCATAGCGCTCCTCAAAAAAATCTCTTCATTTTCCTGTGACTTAGTTAAACCTTTCCAGTTCACACTAGTATGAAGTCTGGAAAATTTTGCTAATTCAAATACACCTCCTGGAGAGACTGAAAAAAAAATACTATCCTGCAGACATGCAGCATCTCTATAAGCAAATGCAGAAAACTGGATGTTCTAAACAATATCTCCCAGCATTCAGACTAAATTTATCAATTACAGAATATAGCAGCAGTAGTTCTGAATCTTTTTCCTTTTGGAGTTAGAAAATTTAGTCTTGACCCTTATCAACAGTAAATTCTGTAACAGCTCTGACATCAGTAGTGACAGAAAAAATAATTATGATGCATTTTTTTATTTATCTTCAAAAATCTGATACTTTTTTGTTACAGTTAAATCACACTTTAATACAGCATTAAAGAGACTTCTTTTAAGAAACTAAACCTTCATACTTACTGTGAAAGTAATATTCTGGATGGTGGATCTTGTTAACTTGTTCAGATCTTCAAAGCTAACAAATATGTTGTACTGAGTGTAGTTCAGGTAGCCCAGGTGAGCAACAATGATTTCACTGCATTTCTGTGAACACACACAGAAAACAGAACATAGAAGTCTTCAAATTATTCCAGAATATGCACTGTTAGTACAGTCAGTCTAATCAAGACTTTCTTGAAAGGTACCAGAGAGAGTAGAAGAAACTGCTAAAGTGAGTCAGGTGGATCAGTGGCTGAACAATAAACTCAAATAAAAGTGCCAGCTTTTCACCTGAGCCAGTGACAGCAACCGCTTGCAGCACCAGGATGGAACCAAATAACTCTGTCACTAACTCAAGCTGGTGAGATGTGCCTACCTTATACTAACTCATTTAAAAAGTTAACAGGAGAAAAGAGAAAAGCGAAGTATATTGCTCTCTTAACTGTGTAATTAAATCTAACGGATCAGTATTAATTAATTTCTGCAAATTTCATAGATATGTACATGTATCCATATAAAAAGAAAACACTTGATTTACTATATATGATTATCATAAAAAACTTCAGCTATGTCCTTCCTAAAGGATTTGCATCTGGAGAAGCTGTTTTGAATGTCTTCAAGCTTAAAAATTTCAGTGAAAATTACATTAGAATCTCTAAATATTTCTTCACACTCGCAAAAAATGTGGCTTTTTCAGAACACAGTTGCCAGCTGATTTCAAGCAGATTCTGCAAGGTGTTGAAGAAGAATTTTTCTCTCTTCTGGAACCCCGTATCAAATCTTCTGCTACAACATCCATTTCTTCAGTACTGCTAAACCTGTTTAGGTGACTGAACAGGACCCACTGCTTTCCTGACAAAGAGCAACTCTTACAAGACGGGTTTTTAACAGTCAACAGACACAAGTCACAGAACTAAACAGAAAAATGACGGACAGGAAGGTGTCTTGTCAGCATTACTGCCTACGTTGCCATTATAAATAAAACTGTCCTGTAGAGTCTTTCCTGAGACATGTTTAACAGGTACATTCTTATTTGCAATGTAAATCAGCATGCACACAGATTTAAAGAAAATGCCCTACATCAGAGTTTTGTTTAAGCAAGTGCATACTTGTGCACAACTGAGTAACCTCGTCCGATTGTGAACTTGGTTGTTAAAGTATGGTGTGCTTCCATCCTTCACCACTCCCAGCACTCTGACTGTCATAGTCACATTCTTCTTGAGGGATACTGGAATTAAAACAGGAAACATTAATCTATTGCTACTTGCAGAAATGAAATCTCAAATAGAGTTCCAAATTTGTTTAAAACACATATGCTATCCAAATACTACTCAGACTTACCCAGCTATACATTACTGGAGTAGGGTACAGTATTTTTATATATAGGCATTAAGTCACAAGCCCTGTACTGAATCTACAGATTAACAATTACTAATATAGTATTTCTATACTATATATATAGAGGAAAGCTGTATTGAATAAAAAAAAAAGCTGTATTGAATATACAGGAAAGCTGTATTGAAAAATCAATACCATTACAATCTACATATTCAATTCCCCCCAAAATGAAGAAGGAAATACACAGATTATCTAGATACTATTGTTTTCACAAAAATAACAAACAACTTGTCCCCTACTCCTGTTGCTTACAATTCAATCACTGCTGTCCATCTCTTTATCAAGGGAGGAGAGTGACGTGGAAGAAAAGCACATCAGAGGAAAAACCCACCAACCACAGCCAGAAAGCAACAGGATCATACGTGCGACAGATGGAATTAAAGGTACAATAGACAGGTTGCTATAGCAGTTTCCTGAGAATTAGGTCAGATTCTCACCGTCATGCTGATCCAACTCAACCACACAGGTCAGCCACAGCTGCTGGTTATAAGTTGACAGTGGCGGCGAACTTAAATTAAATGGCTTCAGCTGTAAAAAACCCCACAAGGTTAGCACCAGCCTTTACACTGCTACATAACATATCTGTGGTTACAATGATGAAAGGCATGTTAATTATGTTTGTGACAATGTTTTTGAGAAGAGATTTGTATGTGCTACTCTCTGGACAGCGTGATAAGCAGCTCACACAGAAGTCTTCCACAGAAGTAACTTAAACGGCACACGTGTTTTGCAAAGCATTGAAGTAAGTAAAGGTACAACTACCTAAACCTTATAAAAGCAGCAGCAATAAAACAGAAAAGTTCAGATGTGAAAAACAAAATCCTGAGGCCTAGCTTGAATATAAGAAATAATGTTTAGAACTTTACATCAAAAGTCAGATTTGTGGGCCTTCATCTGCTACACAGTTTTAAACTTTTTAAACTATAATTACAAAAAAGCCCTATTTTCCACTAGGTTTTCTAAAAATTCCACATTGAGTTCAAAAGAATGAAAAGTATCATTAACAGATAAAACCTACATGCAGGAAAGACTTCTCTAACGTGAAATCAAGATGTGCTTCCCACCCACAGTACTGTATCAATCCAAACATATATAGGTGATGGGTAGGTAAAAAAAAAAAAAAAGAAGTGTCCCAGTGTATTTAAAGGAAATGCACTTTAAGAAAAAACACACAAAAAAACCTTTTTAGCCCTTTCACAAAAAATATTTTAGATATTAGGTTGACAATGAAGAGTTAGAAAAACAAAAATGCAAGAACTGAGAACCAAAATATGAAAGCACTTGAGAATATGTGAATGTTCCTCTTAGGAAGCCAGACCCCATGTCTTGGTCACATGATAGCTAACAATTAACAAGAAATATTTCTTTACAGATGATAAAAAGGGAAATCACAAGAGAGATAGCATTAGTTGCCACTGAGTGCATTGTTTTCAAATGCATGTTCTCATTTTCTATTTCTGAACCCCCTACAGGAATCTCCAACATTAATTCACCAGGGAAAAACTCACATGCTACTTTATCAGAAACACCCTAGAAATCTCTACCTGACCTGCTCCCAACAGTAAGAGACCAGAAATTGCTGCTGGGCTATTCATGAAGTAACACAGTGGCAGCAGAATACTGCACATTCAGCTTCACATTGGAAAGCACCACTAAGACATTCTGCAGTAAAAGTTTAAATATTTAAAATAACTGGGGGGAAGGAGAGAAATGTTAAACATTACTAACATCAAATAAAGCCATTCATATAATCCAACAATATTTAGTAACTCTTACCTTTAGGCTGTTATTTAAGTCAGTTCTTGCCACAGAAGTTTCAATTACATTAGGACCTACACAATATATAAGAAGGAAGAAAGAAAATAATATTGAAGTATACATAAAAGTGATGATGTAAATATAGGTTTTCAAAAGACTGTACAAAATACCTTCTGCAAAGAAGGTAAATGGTATTCCACTTTTCAGATAAAGGGTAAAGCACCTGGATATCTCAATATAATTTATAAATTTGACCTGCATGTTCCTTTAAGCATCTCTGCCATGGTATTTCTACACATCATTAAATAAATTATAAATCAAGAACTCCACGTCAAAAGCCCTGAATGTGTACTCTAAACTACTGCAATTTTAGTAGTAGTTTTTAATTCCTATATATCTCTATCTTTATCTATCTATAGACGTATATGTATCTCCCAGGATTTTATAGGAATGCAGTCATGAAAGCACTCAGCTACAGAACCCCCTTGTTTAATTAGATGAGGCTGCTGAGGGCTATGTCCAGTTAAATCTTTAACATCTTTAAGGACAGAGACTCCCACAACCTGTCTGGGAAACCTGTTCCAGTATTTAACTACCACTACAGTAAGAAAAATGTCCTAATATCTAACTGGAATTTCTTCTGCTCCAGCTTATGTTGCACCTCTGAGAAAAGCCCCATCTTCTTTGTAACCCCTATAAGGTGGTTCCAGACAGCAGTACAGTTTCCCTTTAGGCATGCAAGAGCATGGAGTACAGACGACAAGAGGAATGCACACATGTTTGTGTTTTTATGTACACAAAACTCAAAAGGACTAAACCAGGAGAGTGACAGGGAAGAGCAGGAAAACATCTGTGTCTACACAGCAGGTTGCAGAGAGATGTATAGCACACACAGAGAAGATGTATAGCAGGTAGGGACATAAGCAAGACATATACACCTGTACTTGGGCCACGAAGATCCCTCTGTCCAAATGGTCTCTTGGTCTCTCCCTGTATATATTTGGTCTGGCAATTTATTGGATTTTTTTTAACCCTCAAAATATGCTCTTTCAATTGCAAACTCAGTACTATAAAAATTATACAAGAAAAGCGGTTTCTCACTCAGACCAAACATTTCAAAGTTACTACAAAGAAAGAATGGAAAAGGAGTTTATAAATGGGCAGCATGGGATCACTCTGTCCAAGCTAGGTTAGCTGTCATGACAGCTCTAAACATGCAGCACTGCTTGGGCTCCTACACCTACCCTACCCTACCCACCCATCTTACATACTTAAAAGGAAAAATTAAGAATTTCAGCCATCACAGCCAGAATTTCGTATCAGAATTGCAGTGCAACATCACTAACAGCCACCCACTATAAAGTCAGTTCTGCATCATTGAACTTTTCAGTTCTCAAGTACATATAAACCAGATTTTTTGAAAAACATTTTTTGTTTTAAAAAGCAAAATTGAGTTTCAGTAGGTGTTTACAGTTGGTAAGTCATCATATATCAGTAATTAAGTCTTGACAAAACAAATAGAATTAGCCTTTTTTAAGGGTTTGGTTTTTTTTTAATTGGAAGATATGAACCAATATTGGGACAAAGAAATCACAGTGAAAGTTCTTAACAGCAACCAAACAAATAATGAAGCTCTCGTGCTATAACTGCTTCTTCTCTAGCAAGTGATATATAAAAGCTTTTGAAACAAAATGATGCTGCGGCTGAATTACTAACAAATGGAGACTAATTTAAATAGTTATTGTTTTTCTTTTAGTCTTGCTCACTTAACATAATAACAAATAAAGGCAAAGAACTACCCTGAGCTGATGAACTGCACAGCTACCAAAAATGAGTTCTGCACCTTGGATTTTCTTTGAACTTGTCTCACCCTGAAGATAATACAGATCCATTGTGAAAAGAGAAAGAAAGTGCAACTTGGAAAAAAATCCAAACAAGTCTGTGTCTGTTTTCGGTTACAGGAACTGTAAGAGCAGCATCCATCTCCAATCAAACTGTATTGATTTCTCAGATGAAAATCAAGAGTTCTACCAGGCTTCCCAAACTGCAGGTACAGATGTTGACTGCGGGCAATGGCACATTTAAGTAGCACAGAAAATATGGATGTATCTCCCGCACTTTCATTTACTTAGTGGGTTTGGTGAGCTTTTCTCAGACTGTACCCTTTAATGAGGGAGCATTCTCTTGTTAGGGCCCCTCCTTCTACTCACAGGAAGCAAGCACCTGTCAACAAAAGCTGTGAGGAATATCACAGTAATTGTTCACTGGATCTCCTCCCAAGGTAAACAGCATTCTTTTAAAAACATTTAACTTATAATAATGAACACTGTCAGCCAAACTATCCAGCAAACCAGTCTTACAAAGACAAGAATCCCACAGCCATGCCATCTCCTGAAGGGGATCACAGGCATGGCCTGGGACCACGGCATGGTACAGATGACCACGTGTTGCCTTCAGCAGCCAAGTCCCCTGGGCCAAAGCTAACCATACCACCAGATTACTCTGCTTGCAGACACAATACACCAGCACAGCTCCCTCTCAGCTTCTGCTACTGATTAGGAACAAAACACTCAGTTTTCTCTTCCAGGAGCATTGCCTAGTCTTACATAAAACAATTTTCTTTCATTTCTTGCAGCCTGGCAGTATAAGTACACAACTATAAATATCATTCAATTTTAAAGCCAAATAGTCCAATTACACTAAATTAAATAATTCAGTTTTTCCCCCCTTTATCATAAAATGTACTTTTGCAAATGTGTTGATGCAAATAACGCCCTTCAGCATCCTTCAGCAAGTCACAGGAATATCAGCGGTTGACCTTTATGAACTGAAAGCCAGTTTAGACCTTTGGCTGCTATGATAAATCAAACAGCAGGAAAGAAGGTTTTATTTCACAGACAAATTTTATTATTGAAGGCTATTATGAAAAATATACTGCCTACAAGGCACAGATGGGCATAAAAAGTCCAAACAGCTGCCTCCAATTAACCCACCCTTCTTTCCAAGTCAGGCAGGACTGGATGGCTCTGAGGCCTGGGAGCCCTTCTCACTCTAAAGGAGGAGGAGGACAGGGCAGAGATAGAGACAACCCAACAGGTCAAAAAGTGTCAGAGAGGGGTACAGGAGAACACACTGGACATGCTGAGCGATGTGGAAGTCAGCAGTAAAGCAGAGGTAGATGGTAAAAACCTAAAGTAATTCTTATGTAGGGGTGGGTTGCTTAATGAACACCAGTCACTTGACTTCTGCGTTGATAAAGCTCTTCTGACAGCAGAGTATCAGTACATTTAACACTGCTAGGAGAGCACACTGACTTATTTTTCAAGTATGTTTTAGCCCTGGAAAAGCCCTCTGGCATGAAATAAAGAAGAGTCACATGCTTTTCAGCTCCCTAGTGACACTGCATCTTTGTTGACCAGACTACCACAAATCTCTCTGATCTCCAGGATGAGTACCCAGGCTTTATGTGCTTAGCCTCCCAGGTCATGTCAGGACTCTCACAAAGATCTCTGAAACCAGAGATCTAAGCTCATATATGTTTGACAAGTGAAGTTCATATTTTTACACTAAAATATTTTGTAATTATGTGGCATCTATCACCCAAGCATTTAGAAGGCTTTACAAACAGTTATGAGTTTCCTCACAGGAAATCAAGTATTACCACTATTATTTTACATATAGAAATACAAAGGAAAACAATTAATATAGCAGTCTGCTGAAAAATTATGTTGCAATGAAGCTGCTTGTTTCAGTTTATTGTCTGTCCCCTGCAAAGCAGTTGCAAATACCAAGTCTTTGTAGGCAGTACTTCTATGAAAAAGCGAGGTGGAAGAAAAACTTCCCTGTCCCCCTGTCCCTGTCAAGACAAAGACTTCCTCAGACATCTCAGGAGCAGTAAGCTCATTAGCATTTAAATACATCCGTAAATACCAACAGGTTTAGACAAAGTATATGAGCACTGTAATCTTTTAAAAAGAGAACATCCTTACCTGCTATTCCTATGAAGACTGTCAGACCAAAACAAATAAAGAATACTACAAAGACCAGAACAAAATGCCTTTTGGACAGTGTATACAATCGCATCGGTGCCAGCCTACAGGAAGCAAAAGAAACCACAGAATTAGTGTCTGTCATATTTCTAAAGGGGCAGAAAATAAACCCCATTCACTCTTCAACAAAGAAAATTAAACCAAATGCTGAGGTAACACGTAACACTAAGAAAAAAGATATTAATGCTGCTTCACAGAGCAAAGATAACAGGAATTATTAAACACATGTATGTGCACACACACCTGTGCTCCAAAATGTATTAATTTGGCCCATTTTTAAATGTTAGGGTTTTCTATTGTCCTAAAACTTGAGCAACAGAAAACATTTCTCAAACGGAGAAAAGGTTGTTTGTGTTATTTCATACATTAATAACTTAAACATCCAAGCCCCTATGTCTCCTGCAATAAGAGCTTAATCTAAAGGGACAGACATCACCGACAACTCAGTTACCTGCATAGGATCTTGATGAGTTGTCTTTACCCTATAAATATACTTCAACCTAGCAGGATCATCCCTAACAAGGGATAGAGCAGAACTCCATATCTGCTAGATGCGCATGCTCAGGCTTTGAACTCTTGTCTGAGCTCCACCAAAGCTTGGGAAATAAAAACCTGAACTCAAGTTTGCTATTGGACACCTAAATATAAATACACATGCAAGCAATGACATCTCCTGCACTATGCATTGGTGGTTATCATTAGGTTAAAGACAAAACAGGGGCAGCGGTGTGGGTGTGCATTGAAAATACCAACTACATTCCCTGGAAAACAGGTGACTTCCAGTTCGGTTAGCCTAAGGGAAATATTATCAAATAACTAATCTTACATAAGGTGGACAAATCCACCATGTTTCAAAATACAGCAAACATTTCCTCTTGAGTTACACCAGAACTGAGCCACCACATACCCGACTTTCTACTGCTGTTCCAGGAGGTATGATCATAGGAATCTGTACAGTTTATATGGGAAAGCTATAGGACTGGGGGGGGTGGTGGTGTTTTTCAATAAATTTGCATGAGCACCATCATGGAAAGAAATGAAACCTTAAGACTTTAATGACAGCACTCCCTTTTAGCTTGGAATAAAACTTCTTTCTTTTCACCAGCTCAATGGTGCTCTTACTGGTTCATTACATTAACAAAGACTTGCAGAAGAGGTGGTGAAATCCTCCCCATAAGCCCAGCCTGAACTCTGGGACCAGGTACCATGAGCCGCATGCATGGTAGCCCTTAAAGCAAGACAAACAATTCACTTTAAACCACTACAGGGATTTAATAATAACAACCTCTGTTTTCTTTGAGAATCACTGCATTTTTGCCAAATGAAGCACTACCAAAACCAATTTGCATTATTTCTTTACTGTACAGTTTGAGAGATCCAAATCTTATTTTATTAACACAGAAAGGAGGTGGGGAAGGGAGGAAAACCCCACAGAAGTACTGAGAACTGCAAGCAAGTAGCTGCAAATGTTATGAGCCTGCACAAACTGGCTGTGCAGGACTCCCGGCACAGCACCTGCAAAACACTTGCCACACACCTTTACACACAGCAGAAACTCTGCATCAGTCTAGAGGTCAGAACAGCTGATTGTACAGCCAAAAAAGGCAAACCATACGTGAAACAACCATGTAATTACCACATAAGTAATATCAGATCATCACACAGAAGCCTCACAGACAAACAGGGTTTTAAGCTGACTTTTAAAACCACAAATAGAGGCATCTCAAAGCAGAACTTGTCTGCACGACTTTTGCAGGGATGTAACTGCAGTATTTTTCCTATATCAATGTCTTAAAACCTCAGCCTTCATGGACTTAAACCATGTTAAAGCTATTAAATCTGTACTAGTTCTAAAACAACTAATTAATGCGCATTTTTCCATCAGCTCCAGGGGCTCCTTCAGTTCCACAAATGACCTGGTGTTCCCTGTCTACCTGAGTACACCAAGTATGGGATATTATCTTGAGATACCGAAGTATTAATCTTAGCAAGAAAATCCCTGACATATAAAAACAGTACATAAAATGTAGACGTGCCTAAATTATCTGTAAGGGTTCAAGTGGATACCAAATGCTTCATGGCAGCGCACCCACTGAGGATCTCTCAACACAGGAGTCCATGGCTTGAGCACAGCTGACAACTGGAAGGGTATCATGTTTGTAGTAAAGCATAACATACACTTGTGCTGTCAGAACAGCTCACATCTGGGCATCCACTTGACAGCTACAGGCTGATGCAGGATACCTCTGACTTGCTGTGCATGTTCTTGGTACTTTTGATAACTTTCCTAATTTCAAAGTTTTTGCAAACATTTCAAAATGCATGATGTGGACATGAAAAGCAGCTCCCTCCCCACACTCCTGAAAGGAAAGCCACCAGTTCCTCACCCAGCCAACAGTGTTACAACCACTGGCAATTAGCACCTTGGTTTATGCGTAAGCCAGAGTAGTGTGCTTCTGAGCTTTTGAAGAACACATTCCAGACATTGGCTCATTCTTTATTCCAGCTGCAACACCTAGTAGTTGGAATGGGTAGGTGTACACCTACCTACCAGCAGGGATGCTGTACCCAGCCTAGAGTGGAGACACAGAGAGCAGGGACACACCCCGTGTTTTCCTTTCATTCACACCTGTACTCCTCAAGTCTCATTTAAGCCACTGACTGAATGTGCTGCTTCAGAGGTCTGTAAGGCAACGTGGACACTTCACAGCAAATACAAGAACTCAGCCAAATCTTAACTGCATTTCTCATGAGGGCAAACCACAATTTACAGCATTCCTATCAGGTGATGCACGCTCCATTGCCCCTCGCCACAGCTGCAGAACTTCCTTGTGCAGATTTAAGTGTCTCCTTGCACCTACCACCAGCTGACAAACAAAACAGACAAAATCACCTTCTCATAAGTTCACTGTTTAACACCTGCCTTTTGGAAAGAGATTACACAAAGTTTATGAATATACCTAAGTGCAAGTTGGTGATGCCCCACTGACAGCCTCTATCTTACCTGTGAAAGGCCCAAGAAAGAAATGAAATGTTGGAAACACATTTATAGGAAAATCAAAAAAGAATACTCCCTCTGGATGCACCTGTTCAAACAAGTAAAGAACTGTGCTTTGCTTTACCAAATAAAGTGGAAGATACTTCAATCAGCCCAACCACAGTAGTCCAAAGCTCAAGACTAGGCATCCAACTGTCTGCAGGTCTTTCAGGCAGCTTTTACCACCTACACTCAGCTTTACCCTAATTCAGAGTGGTTTATAATTAACTTATGTCTGAAACTGACTGCAAAGGAGGAGAAAACACTGAGATACAAACAGAGAAATAGTATATTTACACATCTCAAATCGCAGTCAGTAAAACTAAACTGCTCTAGTGCAGCCTGTGACAGAGTAACTCTGGAAACACACAATCTTTCAGGAGCCATTCATACATCTTGCTCTTGGAGTAAAGCTTTGTCTCCAAAGGGTCAGCAAAATGTTCCTCAGGATATTCCTCATTTTCAAATCACTTCTCATGACTGCACAACCAAGTCTTTAATGAAGACCATCATGAAAAACAGAGCCTGTTATGTAACAGTTTTCACTAAAGACTGACTTTAAAGAAGGGAAAGCTGTGGTGAAACCAAGATTAAGCAGTATGTAGGCACAGAGTCAATATTAGAATCAGAAATAGCTCGCTTTTATGCACAGCAGCTTTTCTGAAATCCTAGCCTCAACATCTCTGCCTCCAACTGCTCTTCTCTATTTTAGGCTCACTCCCAAATAGAACCATCAAACCCACTTTGATTTGAATAATTATATATTCTAACTACGTTGACAGTACTGGGGCTATCCATGCACCCTGCACTTGCTCATGGTTTAAATATATTGCGTATTGCGTGCTTGGTGTCCCTCAGAAGACCTTGAATTTCTTCTTGCAAATGTATTCCACAAGGGTTAATAGCTAATGAGGCAGCACATGGCTACACAAAAAGAGGCATAAAATTAACATTGTCAGTACTGTATAGAACTCTACATGACAGCTGACAGATAAACACGGCTATGCTTCACCTTTGTATGTGTGCACGGGATGGGTTTGGCTTTTTTGGTTTTTTAGTTGTTGTTCGTTGTATTCGATTAAGTCTGAATAATTAATCACGGCTATGGCTCTTGGTCATGCATTTCTTGGTCCATGCCAAGAAATATCCGGGAAAACAAGTTTTTTCTTTTTCCTTTAACAAACTATCTGAGAGTGAAGATACCGGGGGTGAGGGGAGGTTTTATTCGCCATATAAAAGGCAAACTCACAGCGTTCACCTAAAGAAAAGGACAGTCACCCTCGGGGCTCTGAGTGGCGAACCGCAACCTCAGAAACATTCATTTAACCCTCGGCGAGCCGATTTCCTTAACGAGGATAACCCGTATAAACTGAATTAGACTCAGACCGCCCAAAGAGACTGAGGGCTCTCCCTCCCTGCAGATACCCGAGACCCGTCAGGACACAATCCCGTGCCGCGTGCTCCAGGACTGACCCTGCCGGAGCAGGCGGGCTGGACCGGACGCCCAATGACCGCGGTCCTTTCCGAGCCTGCCCGTTCTGTGATTCTGTCGATGACAACACTCAGCTCCTCCCTCACAGAGCGGAGTTTGTTCTCCCGGACCGGGACCCGGACCCGAGCGAACCGGCGCCCCTCAGGCTCGCGCGCCCCCCGCGCCCCCCGCCCCCACTCACGGCTCCATGGCCGCGCCGCGCGCGCGCTGCCGGCACCTCCTCCGCGCGCTGCCGCCGCCGCCGCCGTGGCACAGCCGGCGCCGCGCGACGCCTTCCGCGTGCGTCACCGCGCGGCCGCCACGCGGCCCCACAGACGTCACGGGCCCCGCCGCGCCCCGGCCGCGGGGGAGCTGCGCCGGAGTGGGGAGGGGGAAGCGGGGGAGCTACGGCGAGCCCGAGGGGACACGGCCCCGCGCTCTGCCCGGGCGGCGGGAGGGAGAGCGGGAGAGACCCCTCGAGAGGGAGTGCGATACAGCTTATCTGTGGTGAGCCGGCTTGCAGCGCCAGCACACGGCTGGTCCTGGCCTGCCGAGCGCTGCGGGTTCAAAATCACAGTAACACAGAATCAGGGAACAAGCTACTTTGGAAAAGGTCCCGAAGATCACCGAGTGCAACCTATGACCTAACACCACCGTGTTTGCTACACCATGGCACGGAGTGCCACGTCAGTCTTTCCTTTAACTCCTTTTGAGATGGTGACTTCACCACCTACCTGAACAGCCCGTTCCAATGCCTAATCACCCTTTTTGTGAAAAAATTCCTCCTAATGTCCAACCCGAACCTCCTCTGGTGCACCGTGAAGCCTTTCCTCTTGTCCTGTGTCTGGTTCCCTGGGAGAAAAGACCAACCCCCACCGGGCTCCAGCCTCCTTTCTTGTGGCTGTAGAGAGCTATGAGGTCTCCCTGAGCCTCCTTTTCTCCAGACAAACACTCACAGCTCCCTCAGCTGCTCCTCACAGGACTTGTGCTCCAGACCTTTCCCAGCTCCGTTGCCCTTTCCTGGACACGCTCCAGCCCCTCAGTGTCCTCCCCACAGGGAGAGGCCCAGAACTGGACACAGGATTTGAGGTGCAGCCTCACCAGTGCTGAGTACAGGGGACAATCCCTGCCCTGCTCCTGCTGGCCACACCATTGCTGATCCAGGCCAGGATGCCATCGGCCTTCTTGGCTACCTGGGCACAGCTGGCTTATGCTGTCCTTTTCTGCCAGGCCACTTCCCAGGTACTCCTCTCCCAGCCTATAGCACTGCCTGGGGTTGTGACCAAAGCGTAGAGCCCAGTGTTTGGTCTAGTTGAACCTCGTACTGTTGGTTATGAGGCCAAATGTGTCATTGTGTCAGGATAACAGCAGTGTTTTCCACATTTCTAATGTGTTTTATCAGCTTGTGCTGTAGTAGTAGCAACCACAGGCAGCACAGGGAAATTTAACCGTATAAACAGAAAATACTTCGGACACAGAAGTGGTTCTGAATCCAGTCTAAACTCGTCCATTTTAAGCAAAAGGCCCAGTGTGATGTATCCACGCTGAACACGCACATGTTTAGTGCCACCTGGGTCATAAACAATTACCAGCTCTTTCAGTGGAATTAAAACGCTGTCACTGCAGTCATCTGAACGAAGCTTTGTGGTATTCAAGGGATGTGAGTGATGTATCATGTTTGCAGAGAATTCAGTCAGCTCATGAGCAACAGAAATTAAATCCTAGGAGTAAGCGACTACTTTAAACACACTATGTAATAAAAATCTCTAGTTCACACCCAACAGTGGACAGTTCTAGCACAATGTTACGATAAAGTTGGGTTTCTGTTCTGAATTTCTGTTAAATATCCTAAGACTGAGCAACGGATTGACAACCTGGGTAGTGATGGTAAAGAGTAGGAAGGTATAGGGGTTAGCCAAACTATGTTTTGTACTCTGCTCATAGAAAGTCAACACTGCAGTTACTAAAACATGTGGGAATACCTGATGTGTAGTCTTGAATGAAATTCAGAGTAACTGCCTGCCTTTGGTGTTTGTCATATAAAGAAGGCAGAGCACTTTGGGATGACCCCCAAAGAAATGCTTAGATAGATCAGTCAACAAATAATTTAAAAATTATCTCTTCAACAGTTAAATAATTTCATTAAAAGCTTATTTCAATGATACAATGGTCTTGTTGCATTTCCTTTTTAAAAGTACTTAGGTTTAATAATATTATTCATTTTATTCCATTACTCTAGGGGCAGTTATGTCATTACTTGTGACCTGTGGGACCCAGTATACCACTCTTGTGTAACACTACTGAACCTAAAAACATGCTGGGAATTAACTTAGTCATTGATGGTATTTATCCCATCAGTGATGGAATACATTTACAGCACTGATGATCACTTGGTAATCTCATAAAAATAGCTGCCTTGAGAAATACATAGTACCAATTGATGAAGAAAAGGTGTCCACGCATTTTAAATCAATGAGAGTTTAAACTGTAGACAAGAATTAACTGGGGGAAAGAAAATAAAGCTTTGAGTAATCAGGACAACTTAACAAAGTGTATCTGCTCAGAACAAGTTATCATCACTGCCAAGCCAATTGGCCACAATTGGCCATTAGGTCATGGATGACTATGACATGCATTGTGTTGCTTTCAGCACACTTCAGGCTTCTCCAACAAGTTCTCCCTGGCCAGAAAAATGATGGAATGGTGCTTACAGCATCTGTGACCATTCCCAGTGTTCTGGGAAGTATGGTTATGGAGTTATGACTCTCTGCAGTTACACTTCTATTTATGTGCACACAGCTGAGCTGTTCCAAGGACTGCTCCAACCTCTCTGGCACTCAGGTGTCTCACTAACGTCCATTTATTATCCTCAAACCAAAACTATGTTCTTCTCATTGACAGGTAGGAAACTTGAAGCACAGAGACTGAGCCTTGCCAAAAGTCACTTGGAGAACTGTGGGTGGCAGAGCTTGAAATCCAGCTAACTTCAATTAGCCATGGGACCACATTTCTCTTTGCCATCTACCAACTTACAAAGGGTTCTGAATACACTGTAAACATGTACATTTCATGCTATTTTTTGTGAAAATTTTGGCACTGAGTTCACAAACTAAACACTTGGAGGGAAGACACTTTGAAACTCCTCTCTCTTCACAGAGTCAGTCAGTCTCACTGCTTCTTCCAAGAAGATGCCACTGAGTGCCTTGTCTGACCTGCTCTGGGATGAAATAGTGCAAGAAGCTGCAGCCTGCCTCATCAGTTGTAGGAGCTGGACAGTGTGTGATGAATGAGGCTTGCAAGAGAAGGCAGACTGAGCTATCAACAGGAGGCTGAATGCTCACTCAGCTGGATTCTACTTAAACTGAGCACCTTAGCACTGAAGCTGTACTTTCATGGCCAGTTTATGCTTTCATGGCTCACAGTCACAGCTTCAGTGACAACAGGTGAAATCCAGCCTCTCTCTAGCTGGAGCTCTTTCAATTTTGCCAGCACTCATGTTAGTGCAGTGGACTGGTGAATCAAATAATGGAAATCATCTGAGTTGTGCGTGGATGAGGAAAGAGCAGAAATGTGTGACCAGGGAAATGAGAGCTAGGATGGCTTTTCCCAGCCACAGAGCCAGCTTATGGCAGCTTAAAGCAACCATGAAGCTACAGTGTTAGTCTCCTCCTCTCTCTGTTTCAAGCGTTCTGGCCCTAGCTAGATACTTCCCATTGGGGGCATTCAGGTTCTTCCAATTGCCAGGACCATGAAAGAACAAGAGAAGGGTACCAGCTCTGGCTCAAAGCAGCCTGACGATCCTGCCTGGGTGAAGGGTGAAGGCATCATGAACCTTACTCCAACAAGGTCTTGTTGACCCCACAGCTTCTCACAGACTTGCACTTTGGCCTGGGTAGAAGATGTATATTGGTGTGAAGAAATGTATATTTTATCACAACAGTCTTCTCTGGCAACTTCAGGTTTCTCCTCAGAAGCACACAAGTACCAGTTCTCTAAGGAAAAATGAACAGCTTCTCCTTATTGCTGAGTCAAATGATGTGGTATTCTCTGGTCTTTTTGCCAAAGGAGCAGAACCACAGTCAATGAAATTTTCCCACATGGTTTGAAGATTGTCTGTGTAACATCAAGCATTAATTAATGTTGCAAGTTTAAAAATACTTTTTGTGATGTCCTATATATAGTATTTTCCTTTTGATGTACAAAATGTCATATTATTACATTATAGGAGTTTAAAGTTTGTCCCTTGTGTAAAGCAGGGCAGATTGAAGGACATCTATCTCAGTCTCTAGGTATTATTACTAAATTCAGCATCAACACTGTGCTTCTCTATATAAGCTGATTGGCCAGTGGGACATGTACATTAACCTAGAAATTGATTTTTCAGGAATGCCATGTTGCAGTTTTGCAACTCTGATGTCAGACCACAATTTGGCCACCCTCCTGCTCTCTCCTGTCAATTCCTATCAAAATGTTTCCAGCAAGCTGAACTCTTCAACACCAGCTAGGTGATAGAGTTATGAAATTCCCACTGAAAAATATCTGCAGCTGATTGGGAAGCCTGGTGTCTTCTGGTAAGCTTTGGTATCTCATTGCTAGCATGTCAAAGAGACAAAAATGTGTTTTAGTAACATTGGTACTAAGCTCTTTTCATACCAATAGTCTACTCAAAATGCCTTAGAGAAGCAGGGGAGCTGTCACCTGCTGTCAGAGCAGTAAAGTCTACATTACATCCCAGAGTGTGCTCATTTATAACCTGACCAAACATCCTGAGTAAAACAAAGAGGGACAAGAGGATCAAAAATCGAATTCTCCTTCCCGTAAGTAAGAGTTGCTTGTAAGAAGAATGCATGGTAGCATCAAGGAACCCTCCTCCACACCAGGAATCTAAAAAGCAAGGTGCCATTGCTACATCCACGCACGGTGCTGAAGGGAAGCACTCGCCAGAACAGCAGGTATGCAGTGGTAGTAACTCTCTTTACACCAGGTCACTTAGGTTAAGATCTTGGGAATGCAGGGAATTACTAGCATGACTTGTAAATCAGGAAGTATTATTTCCATGCTAAGAGTTCAGTATTACTCCATTTCATTCTAGATGACAGGCAACTCTTGGGAGTATTGTCACTGAAGAAAGAGCAATCTAGCACCAACTCTGCAAGCTCATTTGATTCACTGAGGTAGCATCTTTTCAATGCAGAAAGTCCCTCCATACGCCCTTAAGGTCATAAAAATGAATTAACAATAGTTTATCTTGGAGAGCTCAAGATTCTTCTAGAAATAAAGCTGAACAGATGTGTCTCCCAGGATCTCTTATTTGTTAATTCAACAAGTTAATGCCTCCCCTCCTTCTCCATTCTAGTGCCAGTATTCCTCATTGGGCTGCCAGATGCACACAGGTACATTGCCATCACTCCTTATCACCTCCCATGGCTTCTCACAGCACGCTCAAGTGTAAGGAGCCGCTGTTTTGCCAGGAAAGACCGTGGTTTTATTAGACTCTGACAAGCTGTCAGTGTTTCCAAGCTCTGTGGCTCTGTAGTCTTTGATGTTGTGAATAAGGAGACAAACTCCATCTAATGGACCACCTGCCCCTTCACTGGGAAAAACCACATTCTGAAGTCAAATGACTTAAGCAGAACAGGTGGGGTACTGTGCAGAAGCAGACTGCCCAGATGCACAGAAAAATAGATCTGAAAGAGGCTTTATAAGGTACCTCATCTTTCTTTCTCTCTTAGGACAGCATCTGCCAGATCTAAGACTTTCCTGGGATGTGTTTGTCAAAAGTTTTTAAAACTTTCCAATGATAGAGATGCTGGAGTCTCTCTGGATAATCCTTTCTTGTAGTGTTTTGCCATCCTTCCCATTCAGATTTTTTTTCTTGATGTCTAACAAGAACTATTATTGCTTCAGTTAATATTACTCTGTACTGTTTTGTCCAAGATGAACATGAAGTTTCTCTTTACAGAAATTCCTATTCCTCCAACTTCAATGTTTGTTCTTTTGGGGAAGTAATCTCAAATTTTCCTCAAAGCTATGCTTTCAAGACTTTTGGTTATCCAGATCCCTGTCTTATCCTCTCTTCCACTGACAGGCCCTTGAAGTGTGGTGTTCAGAATTGGACACAGCTTGTAAGGTCTGGAGTGTTGACTAAAGTAGGTGGTGTAACTCTCACATCTCATGCTTCTGCTGTACATTTACCTTCTTCATGTGTATAAGACAATGTCATTGTTGAAAGAGGCTATTTTCTATATTTCTATACCCTTTTAAGACAAAAATGTCATATAACTGTTCCCCACCTTGTATTTGTGTAGCTGAACAGCATCCATTCTCTGCATAGTTCCTGGCACCTGTTTCTCCTGATGTTCATTCTACTTTTTCAGAAACTTCCTTCAATTCAAAAATTCCTTTCATTTATAACCGAGGCGTCCAACCCTTGGAGCCCTTCCTAGCCTTGTGTAATCTCAAACCATCCATACTCTCCAGCCATCACTGGTCAGTCACAGACAAGGCAAGGCTCTGAAGAAATGCGGGTGTAGCCCAGGCAGCATATCTATCCCTTCTGACCTCAACCTTTGCCAACCACTCTCATTTTCCTAATCTATTCTTACCCCGTTCCAGGATTGTTTCGCGGCTGCCTCTAGAACACATCCTTGCCTGCTACGACAGTGGAAAAGTGGTAGCACAGAGGGGCGCAGATGGAAATTGCCTGTGTATGGGTGTTAACAGGTGAGGGCAGGAAGAGAGGCGTGGGGCTGGGCTGTCCGATCGGGGGGCTCTGCCGGAGCACATCCCCCGGCCCCTCTGCCGCCGGGCTGCGGGATGGATCCGGGCGCTCGCCTGGAGCAGCCCGGGCCGGGCGGCCGCTCCCGGGCGCTCAGCCGGGGGCTCCCCGAGCGATGCCCGGCACCCACCCCCCGCTCGCCCCCTTTCGGCCCCGATCCCGGTGGAGCCGCGCCCGGCAGTACCGATAGTAGCGATCATCCTTGTAGGGCGTCAGGTCCTCCTGGATCTCCCGGTACGTCTCCCGCACCCGCCGGCAGAAGCGCTTGACCTCGCCGCACAGCGGGCTCCCGAAGGCGGCGAAATCCGCCTCCATGCCGCCCGCGCCGCCGCCTCAGGCCCCGCGCTCCGCCATGGAGCCCCGCCGGAGCCCGCCCGGCGCTGCGCGGCGGGGGCGGCGCTGGAGCCGCAGCGGCGGCGGCGGATGCGGGGGGGAGCGGATGCGGGAGCGGGGGATGCAGGGAAGGGGCCGAATGCAGGAGCCACCGATGCAGGGGCGGGAGATGCAGGGACGAAGGATGTAGGAATGGGGGATGCAGCAGCAGCAGGGGAGGCAGGGGTGGAGGATGCAGGGCGGGCCCTCCGCGCACGGCCCGCACCCTCGGGGGCGGCGGGAGCCGCTTCAGCACCACGGAGAGGGGCGGCCGGTGCCGGGAAGTCAGCAACGAGCTCGCATTATCGCTGCTAAAAATATCTCTTTTATTTTTTATTTTATTTTTTTAAATAAAACTGTTTTTTCCTTAAAAGCATACCAGCTCTATGTAAAATAAATGCCCTGATTTTTATTGCTTCTTTTCCCCAACATAGCAGGTATGTAAAAGAAACCCTATGCTAAATCCACTTTTCATGGTCATGACACTGTAAATGGTCCAAAACTAAGAATGATGCTGTTTACATTGTCTAAATCTAGAACCTCTGAACTGAACTCTAGTCAGTTTACAGAGCACCATGTTAGCTTCATTCATATTAAGCTTTCCTTCATAAACAATTTCAAATTAAACTCGTTTAAATTATTCAATCAGTTGAAGCCTTAATTTCTACTAACTAATGGCAGTGATGATATCCAGATTAAAAGCAAAAATTCTGTTACTCTTGATATGCAATCATTGCGTCTAGAAGGTATAAATATCAAAGTCTTCTGTACTGCTCCTCTCATGTAAACATCTTCCCTGTTGACATTCAGGAAGCTGGGCTGGGTTATTTGCCAGCCTTGCCCTTAGTCTGTATTTTATCACATACTAAGACTGGAACATGCATTTTTACTTAAATTGATCTTTCACAAATGTGTGCTAGGAAGAGGTTACTCCTGGTGGCGCAGTGGGAGAGGGACAGACAGTTCATTTTCCCCAGCAGGTGGGCGAGAAAGGAAGGTTCATCTCTGACCAAGGATTTCCTACCTATGAATATTTCTAAGCTTGAGAAGACATAGCAGCAGATAAAAGCCACATGCACATTTAAGTCAGAGACAAAGGGGTTATTTGGTTGGTTTGTTCATTTTTGAGAGCAGCATCATTCCAGACACACAGTTCTTTGTTGTGCTGAACATTATCCAGGCTGGCTTCCAATGGTGTTTGTCTCTCTACACCTCAAATGCCATGGGAGAGTTCCACACCTTCTATGGAAGGCTGGCAGGTTATTCACAGAGAAGGTGTTAGCATTGACCACATATTAACCCACCAACTTCTGCTATCAAAAAAATCAGACAATGTTTCAACCAACAAAAACCAGATATTATAGAATTAAAATTAGGCTTGTGAATAGCAAAACTTGTGGGAAGACACAAGCAACTGTATATTCACATGGTGGTCCATATTAAACACTCAAAAGACTCTAAGGAGGTCAAGAATGCATTTTGAATCTCCACAACACTTCAATACATTGACAAAATAAGCAGGACTCGGGGTTGTATGCAATTCCTAAGTAACAATTTTAAGGCAAAAAAAAAATTTAGCTTGCATCCAAACCTTTTTGTCAAAGAAATTTCAGGTTTCCTTATTTTAGTAAACAAGAGAAGCATTAAAACATATTTTTAATATCGAACAGACACTTCTATTAAAACTACCAATTGTCACAGACATTTCTTTTATGAAAAATCCTCTCTCAAGATTTTTCCTGCTTAAGCTAAGAAGTTCAGCAACAAGATGTAAACAATAGATTGTCTGCTGCTGTAGAATGCAACAAGTAAATCTGTGATTAGTCCGGTGTAGATGTTTTAGTTCAGTGACCAGTCACAGCAGAGCTAGCTCTCGCAGTTTGTCAAAGCCAGCTCATTTGTTATCATTTCTTTACTTTTCTATTCTTAGGTTAGCAGCTTCTGAAAAGCTCTCCTGCTTTTTCTTTTTAGTATAGTTTAAATAGATGTATATATCATAATAAATCAAACCTTCTGATCATAGAGTCAACCATCTCGTCTCTATCTTCACCCAAACACCCTTGTGACAGCCGTCACAACCAATCTGTTTTCTTTTGTGAAGATCTGATATCTGATGAATGGAACATTTCAGCTTGCTGCACTTACCCAGCCTTGCAGACCTAACAGATCATTCTTTTCCCATGATTGGCTGTCCATCTTTCCTGTCCAGAGCTGTCACAGCACTGGGCTGGCACAGAAATATGTTTGGTTCTGTAGGAAGCACAACTTAAGTAAAAGCAAAGGGAGGCCAAGGTTTCATAGACAGCTTTGCAAATAAGGTGAAGAGTAACCAGCAGATAACCAGCACTGGGCATGACTTACCCCACTCATTTCAGGGTAACCCAGCTCATCTATCCGAGCACGGCACCTTCTGTGTCAGTCTGATTTTGCTGATTTTCACAGCACATGATAAAAGAGAGGTAGCATCAAACCACATCTAAGAACAAACCGATCTAAAGTACTGCTGAATCTTAAAAATCTCAGTTAGAATTTAAGCATTTGGAACTGAATTCATCCCCTGAGTGCTTCTGGACTTCATGAGGGAGAGAAAAGCCCCAAGACTAAGATGTAATCAACATCTGCACTGCATCAAATCACATAAAGTGGAAAGAGTTTATTTTTGAGGGTGGAGCTTATCAGAAGTCCCCCTTCTCATTATTCTTCCTGGTTCTCCCCCTGTGTATAGTGAGCCTTTTGCAGCATCAGCCACATGTAATTATATTGTGGTAGTGGTTAAATACAAAGCTTAGCAACCCATGGAAAAGCACCAGGGTTATTACTCTGGACTCTCTCAGAAGCAATAGCAGCTGGTGCTGAGAAGTTAAGGGAATAAATGCTGCCAACTCAAGTCCCCTTCTTTCCCCTTTTTTTTATTCCAGTAAAGGAACAAACCCTTCAAACAAACAGAAATCCTCCTGCTTAACAAACACTTTCTCCCTCAAAACTGTTTTGAGACAGAGAAAGGCAGTAGTGGCAGCTGCTGGCTGAAAAGAGCAACTGCCTTTTTCCTTCCACATGGAATTGAGGATGGGTACATCAGATGACACAGAAACAAGCACACATCTGCACTGACTGCCAAGATAAGAGAACCTGTGCTGCTGTTACACAGCTTCATTTATGCCCCTAAGTCTCACCACATATGGGCATTGTCACTAAGAATCCCCAAACCTCAGAGTAGAAACCATAGTGAGCACCACAGAAAACTTGTGACTTTGGTCCACCTGCCCTGTTATTCACTGCTGCCTTAACTCTGAAAGAGAATAACCCTTGCCTTGCCCCAGGCCATCATGGCTTGACTGCCTTCTCCTGCCAGAAGACTCTTGTCACAGCTAAGCGGTGATGTGAGGATGACGTGACTCAGCTGTTGTCACGCAGCCCTTGCTGAGCACGAAGAGGATCGCAGCAGCGTGCTGGGGACAGCAAGGTGACGTTTTTCGGCAGGAGGGCGGTGTTCACTGTGATGCAAATCTTCTCCTTTATTTGAAGAGGTGGCACAGAAGCACAGCTGGGACAGCCCAGCTGTGACAGATCACCCATAACAAATCATCTCTGAGCTGACAGCGGCTTTGGAGCCGCAGCTGCTCTTGTCATCGCTGGGAGGAATAAAGCTCCTCACAGTTGGCTGCAGCTGGCAGTCCTGACCCTCACAGCAGCAGCAAGAAACACTCAGCACTCTCTCCCTGTTTCTTTGGAGATGAATCTTCCCTGCCTCTATACTGCTTTGAAGAGATGTGAGGACAAGAAAATAAAATAAGATTTTGAATCTCTTTTGATCAAAATTGAAGAGGAATCTCTTGTGAGGCGATTTCAAGGAAGACAAAGAGGAATGCTGATCACACCTGTTCATGCTCTGTGTCCCTGTTGGGTTGGGATTGCTTTTCTCTTGCCTGGACTGCTTTTCTCTCAACTGTCATGTTGAGAGCAATGGGAAGACTGAAATGGGAGCATAACTAGATTGCTTGTCCTATATATAAATTAACATTTAATATGGTGTTTCACTCTGATTACTGGCTTTCAAATGCCAACTGCACCTTGAATAATAATTACTAGTGGCATTTATTAGCTTAAATATCCCACTGGTATTAAAAGGAATATGACTAAGGGAAATAAAAACTCAACAACTTGTGATATCTAGGTAACAACTAGTGGAGACTTTAGACCAACTGCATATTTTTAACTGCAGTGACTTGTATTTTAGTTATCTTAGTCCACTAAAGAGATTACTGTGTTTACTTTTCAGTTCTCACACAGCATATTGCTGCAGGCATATTTCAAAGAAAGTTTTAAACACAATGTTCAAGCTACATAGATGTATTTTTCTAAAAAGTTTCACAATGTTTGAGAAAATACATGTAATGACACATCCAGCACTTTTACTATGCCTATTTTAGGCAGAACACCTTTGTTTTGATTTTGAGATGCCTATTACTCTTCCTTTGAAATTCATGTCTGTTGTAAGAAACAGTCTTATCTCTCAAGAATAATTAGGATGGACTAATAATCATGCACATTTTATAATCTCAGACTAAAAATGTGTGGCGGGTTGACCCTGGATGAGCAGTAAAACTCCCACCCAATTGCTTGCTCGCTCCTACTCCCTTCCCTGAAACCAGCTGGATAGGGGAGAAAATAAAAAGGACCAGAGTAAACAAGATCACGAGTAGAGATAAAGACAGGGAGATCAATTCCCAATTACTGTTTGGAGAAAACTAGACTTTACTCAGGGAAATTAACTTAATTTACTGTCGATTGAGATAAACGTTTGGGCACTGATTTGGGATAACAACAAACCACAGACTCTTGGGGAAGGGGCGGGGGGGTACCCCACAATGAAGCACCTCCTCCTTCTCCTACCTTGGTGTTCCTGTTAGGAAAATTAATCCACAAACATCAGAGGTTTATGCCCCAAAAGGAGACAGAGGAGCGCTTTTACTTTATTTGAATAAAGGGAGAGGCCATGACGCATTCCCCTGGGGTCTCTCAAATTTTCGGAGAATGGAGCTTCCCTTTTTATCCTAATTTCCTGGCTGCATGTCCCTTCTCTGTCCCCATTGGCTGAGGTACTTGAGAGGCACAGACTTCCCAAAACGCCTGATACCAAAGATTTCCCTCTAATGTATAACCCTCCTTTTAATTTTTAATTCTTATGGAATTTAGGGGTTTTTCTTCCCCATTGTTTCTCTCATCTTTCAATGTTTGATTTCATTTATCAGCAAACCTATAGTTTATTTGTAAAGGCAAATATCTTTTTCCATTCATCAATCAGTGGAATCCTTCCCATTGTTTCTTTTATCTCCCAGTGCTAGTTTTAGCTAGCAGCAGAACCACAGCTTGTTTGTAAAGACAAATCCGCTATTCCTGTCATTCCTCTGCTGCTTCTCAGTCTTTTTGTCCCCTCCTCTTGCCTGTGCCCTAACTTAAATATGTTTCCACAGAGGTGCCACCAGCTGTGCCTGTGTGTGCTCAGCTGTGTCCTGTGCTGGGTCCAATTTGAAGCTGTCCCCATCCTGCAGGGCAGCGCTGGCCCCTTCCCGCAGGACCCAGCCCTGCAGCTCCCCCTGCCAGCACCTGGCTACCTGCTCCACATATTCACATTCATTATTCACATAGGAGGTTACATGGTACTTTTCCATTGTTTATCATTCTTCCCTTTCTGAACTGTTGTCTGTACACATCTCGAGGGAAGCAATTAAAACTAATGTAGAAATAGGGAAAAGTGACAGATATTTTGGAAAACTTCTCTCCTTTTAGAAGCTGATTATTTTTTACATATGCAGTCACACATTAATGAATAGTGAGACCCTCTAGGTGCTGCTAGATCTAACTAGAAGCATGCAGCATCACCAGGGGAGGGCTTCATTCTTTGCTTGGGAGTCTCCTTTCTCCAGTCAGGCATTTCTGCTCTGAACTACAAAGATGCATACCCAGTTATAAATAGCATATGACTCTGTTTTTACAAAGTAATGGAAAACCTTTAAAAATACAGGGTTTCCAGCATGTGTTTGCAGCCCACTGGAATGAATTAGCTTTTTCTTGTGCAAACCAACAAATGGGTCTCCTCCTCAGCCATTTAAGACTACAGCTAATTTGCAGGACTTGGGCATATTTCTAAGGTCCCAGGCCTGGGAACATGTGTGGTTAAATCACGAGCCCACAAGAGACAGGGACTCCTTATCCTCAGGCCCTCACTTCTCCTTGTAGGAAAGAAAGAAAACTGGGCATGCAGGCAGTGAAAGAGGAGGAGAGTCCTCCAGACAGGTCATCATCTGGCTGATGGGAGAACCAAGACCTTGCCTGTTCATCTGGAGACAGTTTGCCTTTGGTCATTGCATGTTTCACACATTTACCTCTGTATCTATCCAAATTCATCTAACTGAAGCAGCCTTGTTTGGAACACTTCATAGAATGGAGAATCCACGACTTCTTTGAGCTTGTTCCAATGTTAATAATTTTCATCATTAAGTGTGTCTTGCTTCTTTTTGTACTTGGCTCCAGCTCCCAGACATTACTGCTTGTTGTGCCTTTTCCTGCTAAATTAAAGTGCCTTTTGATACCAGTATTTTAATTCAGTTAAGTTTTTTAAGATAGTGAGAATTACTTAATTATGCTTTTCTCTGAAATAAGCTAAGCAGACAGATCTCTTGCTGCAAGGCATTTTCTTCTGTTTTTGAACTATAGTTTTTCAACACTCTCCCTTCTTGTAAGACAGCTTAGAAGCTTGGCCAGCAGTAGCAGACCCTGTATTTTATCAGGTGAAATCTGTTCCCTCCTCCCACTGCCCTACTTACAGATCTGAGGATTGTACTAGCTCTTTTTGCAGGAAGATCTCAGGATTGCTAACATCCCCTACTGAGATGCTTGCTTTAACCTGTGCCTCCAAATCAGTTCCGCAGCACTTAGAGCTAAATTACTGATTTTGAAGATGTGGCCACATTCTTTGCTCCTAAATGCATAGCTTTGCATTTGCCCACATTAAAAATGCATTTTGTCAGCAATGTTTTATTGCCTTGTCCTTAGTGCTATTCACCTTTCTGGCAGTTTTATGCCACATAAAGATTTGATCAACCACAGCGCTGTATCTGCTTTTGAGCCCTCTTTACTGTCAGATCTCGCACTTGTCTCTCGCCAAATCCCACCAGAAATGCTCCACCCAGCAAGGATTCCACATTGCAGGCTGCTTTGTAAGATCCTTAGTTTCATTCACAATCCATTTAAAGCCCACCTCATTCACACGAGCTATTGCTGATTTCTTTATTGAAACCCCAGGCACTATTTTATCAAATGCCCTGTGAATGAAATTTTATCTACAAATTGAGGTAATAATCTCAAATAATAATGTCAAAGTACACAGTGGGATAAAAACTCTTTTTTTCTTCCAGAATAACATAAAAGTACTTTCTCAAGGTTTACGTCCTTATGTTCCAGTTTTCAACTGACTCCAGTATAATACTTCTTATTTTGCCCACATGGCTGGTCTACTTCCTGCTGTCTATATTCTTTTTCCAAATATTGTTAGCTAAGCATTTTGCCAGGCTCCTAGAATATATCAGACTGTATAAAATACATTAAAACTGCCCACCAGTTGGCTGGAATTCTCCTCAGCCTGCTGTGAGCCACTCTTGATGAAACACTAGTCCAGTCTCGACTCCTCAAAAAACATTGAAACAGGATGAACTGACCCAGATCAGTTCTGGTTACTACTGCAAGTCATTAACTATACTGAGGAATGAGTTTGGCAGGAGACTTGATGTGGTGCTTGATTTACCCCTGAATTTGAGCATAAAGGGAAGGAAGGAGTTAACTGTGCTCAAGTCTAGCAATATGTTCTCCCACAGTAAGGAGTGTGTGATACCATCTTGCATCGCTCAGGGTGACAAAGTAGAGCTGGTAGACTCCCACATTTTTTCTCAAAGTTAGCTCATGTACTTTGTACCTCATGTACTTTGGAGAGAGATGATTTTCTTTAGAGCTAAAACTGCAGAATTGGCTCCAGAGCTTTGAATCTCTTGATACACTGCCTAATGCCTCTATACTTTACTTATGTGAGAAAGGAATTTCTTTAGAAGCATTTTATTAGGGGGCTGTACAGTATGTTTCAAGCTATAGTAGGATTCCATCCAGTTACTGCTGTCCACAAGAGAGAGCTGGGAAGTATCAAAATTACAGTTCTTTGGATCCCAGTTTATACCAAATCCATGTCCTGGGTACTACTCGTTGCATCTGTACCATGAGCAATCCAGCATAACAATTTGCTTTCTCACATCTCAGCACTGCTCTCAAGACTCAAAATTCTTTGATGATCCCAGCTGTCTCTTCTGGATGCCTGTGGGTGTACTGTCTGGTCCCTCAGGGAATTACAATGAGTATTCCTCCTGCTAGTTTGCTGAAACCCACTGCTTTGCAGTCCCATGTGACTTCTGTTGCAGCAAGGATCTGTGTCACTTTATTTTTGTGACATACTATAAGACACTGCTGCAGCCTGCAGTTCTCTGATCTATGGCTTTCCAAAGGTTATGTTCAGTCTCTACTGCTGCAGCCTGTATTTTTTTCATCACCTGCTCCATAGGAAAGTTCCCTCTCAATGAATTCATGCAGGCCCAATGAATTAGGGTGAACAGTCCTGCCTTCCTGTTCCTGCCACAGGTGCACCTCAGGAACTGCTGTTTGCTTTGTGGATGTTTTCTCTTCATTCTTGTGGTGTCATGAAAAGCCCCTGCCCACCCTTGCCACCCCCTCCACCCTACTCATCACCAATAGATCAAATTCCTTTGAGGCTCTCTGGTGTGCTCAGTGTAACACAGCTGGAAAGCCGAAGTGTTGTGCTGAAGTTGGTTTTATTTTGATTTTTTTGTCCTTTTAGATTGGCTCGATGAGTACATCCAGGGAAATAAAGAACAAGGCAATAAAAGGGAAGCTATTAGAATGCAACACTGTGGAGCTGAAAAGCTGGCTTATTCAATCACTCTGAGTCAAGCACAGATAACAGTAGTTAGAGGGCTTCTCTGTGTCACTGCATTAGAAAAGTCATTGCGAGGAAGCACCTGGGGGGAATATGCAGCTAACTTGGTGAGCTTGCTGTGTGTGAAGCTCCTGGGAGTAGCATTCAGCTCACAGAGTCAATGAACCAAGGTCAGAAAATTCAGATGCTGGAGTCATTTGAAGAAGCTAACTTTAATAATGCTTTTGAAGACATCTGTGTTGCCAGATTTTTTTTTCAGATCCTACAGCCTTTGGTAGCTTTAAAGTAACAATTAAGCTTTTTAAAATGGTGCCCTGCCTGTTGACAACATATTTTATGCATTGTAACATTTAAGCTTCACACGTTTATCAGTAAAAAAATTGATAATTTATATAATTAGAATTATATACATTTACTGTTTAAAAGCATCCTAAACAGACACCACAGTATTTTACCTTAGCATGTTTATAAACGATAACACACTTGTAAGATTCTATTTCAAACAAAATAATTCCCCTGTATTGTTTAAAAGTCTCAATGAAATTATGTTATTATTCAGTATTTATTTTGATCTTCTGTTAGGCAGAGTTGCAGCTAGCACCTGCAGAGGGCTGCAGTTTGCAGCTCTTTGTTCAAGCAGCAGCATTACCAATTTTGACACGTACAATGAGCACAGACTCCACACCTGACAAAAACTGTGACAGGCAGCCATGGTGGGGAGGATCCAAACATCCACTCCCTGTCCACATTCTTCTGGGTGCCGCTTGCTTGGCCACACCTTATAGGACTGAGTGAGAGGTTTGCACTGCGGGAACTGCCTCCAGATTCCAGTGTAACTGTACACAGCCCATGGACAGCAAGGACCTACTTCACCCTTCTGGCAGAAAGGCCAGTACAAGAAACCAAGTGACACCAAGTACTGCCCACCACAGGATTTCACCTCACTTATGTTTCAAAGGCATCGGATGCACTCTCCAGTTCTTGCTACTACACCTGCATGAGTTTTCTGCGTCCCCACTTTTCCTCCCTCCCAGCAGTGTTAACAACCCAAACAAGACACAGAGACTTGTTTCAGATCCACAAACATCAGCCTCAGGGGAGCATTTGACTTCACAGATGCCTGTGAATCTTGCCTAGGCTTGTACTTCAATCATCACGTGTTCTGGCTAAGATAGAAAACTGCTGCATCCCAGGCTAAGTTCAAGTACAAATGTCTTCAGTGGTAATTATGGCTGTTTTTCCATAAATTTGATGAGGATTGGGCTGCTGATGGGATTAAAAACCTTCTTCCATAGCCACACAGTTCTATGTTCTTCTAATTTCCACAGTTCTGTTCTTGAAATGAACACATGCTTTGCACCCTCTGTTGTATCAATCTGAACCTTTCTCTTTCTTCTGCCATCTTTTGGAAACATCAAACATTCCATGAATTCTGCAGCTTCACTTGGTTGGTGCTAATGGCCTGATGGTGCCAACACTTAGCTATCACTTCGTTCTTTGGATTAAATTCATTCTGTAGTTACAGAGACTATGATATCAGCAGGAATCACAATTGTAACAATCCAGTGTTGCCAGTGCCTAGGTAATACACAGGCAATCCTCAATCTCTGTGTTGTACAACAATTCATATTTTTGCTAGGAAATTCCTCCAGTGTCCTTTCCCAAGTACCTTCCAACTCCATTCTTTCTGTTGGTCCTTGAAAACATTTTATTTTTCTACTTGGATGTCTAGTTATAATGTTACTATGTAGCTGAATCATGTCTAAACCAATTCCTCCCAGTATCATTACATTCTTCTTCCCTAACTTTGCAGACTTTAATATTTTATCAACATCAGAGAGGAAAATGGCTGAGCAGTAAACGGATTAACAGCATCTGCCTCATTCACACCACTGTGCCCTCAAACTTTTCTAGCAAAGTTTTAACACTCACCTGATATTTTGAAGTCATATTTACTAACTCTTCATGAGTTATCTTAAAGTTAATCAGTTGAATCATGGCTGTCAGTTGCACTGTATGATTACTAACTCATTCATATAATTATTGCCTAACATAAAAATCTATAGATGTCAAATCTACAAATTTCATTGTACATCTTGTTCTTTGAATTTCTTTAGCTGATTACTTCAGTTGCATGCCACACTAGAATTCTTCCAAAAGAATGTAGAGATCCAATTTAAAGACTGATGAGTTGACATCATCAGTTGTCAAAATAATTTTAATAATCTTTTCTTTTGATGAAATTGTTTTCAACTTTGTGTCTTGCACTCAGGAATCCACACATAGTAGATTAATGCAACAGCTTTTGGCACATCATAAATATTGATTATCTTCATTAATTCCATGTTTTAATCTTTCAGACCTATCCAGATGCATGTCTAGGATCTTTTCTTCATTGGCTTGCTTATAACTCCAGAGTTGCCAGCAATCTTTCTGTGAGGTTGTTAATTTTTATTATCTTCGAATAAATGAATATATTTTCTTACGGAATGGGAATTGCTCTTAGTGCGCAACATTTTCTGTTTCAGAATATTTAGACTTGAGGCCATCATTTCCACCATCTACCACTGTATTTTGATTCTTTTCACATTTAATATTCACATAGTAAACACAGTAAAAATTTCCACCAAAAAAAAAAAAAGTTTCTTTCTAGTGATGATGTCAATGGATGACCATTATTGTGCATTTTGCATTGATATATCTGAATACAAGTGATTCAGGCTCATGCTTCCATTCAGCAGGAGGTTTTTTTGTCCTTACTTGACATTCTGCCTCATATGCTACTGGTCCCCCACCCCACATCTTCCCTGACTTCCCAGAAACCTCTCCTTTCTCAGATTTACTGCCTTGCTCTTTGGAGAACTTTTTTGTTATGCATAAACTGCAGTGCTTCTGATGAAAGTGTCTCAGTCTGTGTCATTCTTACTCTTACTTGAGTTTTCCATAATCTCCAAAAGTGGAATCTAATTGTGGATTCTGGCAGTTCTCCAGATGATGCTCTCTCAGTTTATGGCTTGAGAAAACACTATCAGCATTGGGAACTTCTGAAGTTTATAGCAGAACTTCCAGTGTGAATTATATATGTGCTGTGGGTTTTAGAAAGATGTCTTCTCTCTTTTCACACTTGTTTTCTTTTGACACAAATCTACTAAAATTCACAAATCTACCTGTGTATAGTTTAAACTTCAGATAAAATTATTAGTATCCTATAAATAGCAATACTAGCAGTGGGTTTTTGAACGAAAATAGAATCTTGGCTTTAGAGACTCTTTAAGCCACACAAATAAAACCTGTTAAAATGATGCAATGAGCTTGAAGTTTATTTACAAACCACAAGTGACAACATGTGCCATTTGCCACATCAGATGACACTAGCTGCCACATCAGCTCAAGGACAAAAATCCTAAGGTATGTTCATAGGCCTGATGAAAACAAGGATGCTTCTCTCATTAGAAAAATCATAAATGAGACAGAGAAGGCACTTAAAAGTTAAATCACAGTTACATGACTTCTGCAGATGAAACCCTGCATTTGGCTGCCTCTCCATGAGGCAATTAGAAAACTCCATGACATTTAAATCATCCTTAGCATCTTCCTTTGGCTATAACAGCCTTATACAGACTCTTCTCTAAAATAAACATTCTTTCAGATTACAAAAAAGTTAGAAATAGGTAAATGGCTTTGAAAGAAAAAGGAAGAAATTAATCTCACAAAAACTGTGCAACAAAGGGAATGACTAAAATCTTGTTTTAAGAGAGAGGACTATTGCCACAGAGAGCAATGAGAAAAGAGAACAAAGAAATGTTACTTCCTGGAGTTCAAATCTAACTTTCCTTCTTATCCATGGGGAAGTGATAAATGGAAGAAAATGTGGAACAGCTGGAAAGGATAAAAGTATCAAGAGATGCAACGAAGCAAAACATTCCCCCAGATGAATTGATTTCCCTTTGATCTAACAAAGATTTGAAATTTGTCAGTTTTAAACAGAACAGAAAATGAGGGTATGCAATAGACATCTATAATGGATAGGAGCAAGATGAAAGGTCTGAGATGAATTGTGATTGGTATGAAGTGCTCCAGGTTGTTTTGGTTTTTTTCTGATCTTGTACAACTCTCTCACAACTAGGTAATTACTCAGCTTCCTCCCCCATTAAAATTGCATAATGAAAGCTGGGCTGCTTCTGAAAAAAACAGCAGTAAGTAAAGATTGCTATTTTATTATCGATAGTCATTTTGGTAGGAATGGCAATATAAACTGGAATATGTCATTGCTAAGAGAACACCAACAGCAATAACCTGTCTTGGTGAAAAAGTTCATGATCTACCCAGTAGTTATTAAATTGTATATACGAACTTAATTATATGAATAGTTGCTGTATTACCAGCTTGTCTTTTAAAAGTCCCAGATTAAATATTGTCCCCTCCCCAAATCTGTTCGTCTCCTTTCATACCTCCTCTCTCTCCAGACCCAGTTACAGATCCATTGTGCTTTTATTCACATTCCTGTTCCAACACGTGGAGAAGGTGATGCAATAAGTCTGACGTTTATTTACAAACTGCAAGTGACAACATGTGTTAACTTAGCTGGTTGCACCCAGCAGAAAGGGGCATTCCAAAACCAACCTTCTGGAACAACAAACCAAGCTGCACCTGCTCAGTTCCCTCGAGCCAAGCAGATACAGATTGTTACCCTGACTGAATCAATTACCAGTGCTGTAGCTGCCAGAACACCCCCAAATTAACACAAGAAGGGCAGGGAAGCAGAAGATGACTATATTTTAAGTCAATATCCTTCACAAAGAAGAAAAAACCTGGAAACTTCTGGAACCTTGATCTATAAGGAAACTGTGTTAATCAGCTCAGCTCACTTGGCCAGACACTAATTCAGGTAAACACTGGCGTTATAGGCAAAGCAAAAAAGCAAAAGGCCACAGCAAAGTGCCATGACCATAAGCTATATTCTGTTCCATTTCTCTGTCTCCAAACTTAACTATTAATTTAATCATTTCTGTATTTTAGTACAAGTTCAGTTTGATCTGAATACTCATCAGATAACCCTGGTATATGCCTTAGCTGAGCTAAGGAAGATTTAATGAACACTGGCAGGGCCCCAGCACTCCTCCTCCGAGCTAGCTCCTTCACAGCTGCAGTGCAAAGCATTCAGGCATGAGGCTGGGAGTCTTCCCTTCCTCCTCTTCACAGAGCCTGACTTTATATTCATTTCATAGTTCCTAGTTTTTCTGCAGGAAGAGACAACAGGTAACCCCTATCCACCTTTCAACACTACTCCTGTCCTGGTGGTCCTCCAGCAATTCCTTTAAGCTGTTTCTTTTCCAGAGTGAAGGGTTCTAGACTTCACACTAACTCCTCATGTAGATGTTGATCTGTGCCTTCTGCTGCACTTCTATGAATCTCCTCTACATCTCTCCCTTTTCTGTGACCAGCACTGCACAGTAAGTGAAGTGCAGTGAACTGGAATTTTATACAGCGATCCTTTACCTTTTGCTTTGCTGTCAGATCTTTTCCCAATCATTACCAATATTTTAGTTTCCTCTTTTGACTGCTGCTGAGCACCAACCTGATGTTTTCAGAGCACTATCTATCACTCTGTCAAAAGGTTTCCCTTGAGTAACAGAGAGCACTGCAGAGATCACTATTGCAAATGTGAAATTAGGATTTTTCCCCCCATGTATCACTTCACATTTACCTAGGCTGTGCTTCACCTGCCATTTCATTGTCACATTTCATGATGACTTTCTGAGATTCTTGACAATTGCCCACTGCCTTTACTTTTTTGAATAATTCACATAATCAATAAACTTTGTAGCTCAATGTTCAAACTTTTTCTAGGCCACCCATGAATATGATGTAGAGGTGAGGATCCAGCACAGATCCCTGCAAAACTCCAATGGTAACCTAGGTCCATTATGAGGATCCATGCCAGGATTTCCTCATTTGTGCCATAGCTGGGATGTTCATGAGGCAAGGTAAGCTGCTTTACCATCTTTTTTTTTTTTTTTTTTTTAAAGAAACCAGAGAATAAACACTGGCCATCATAGCATTTGTTGTTAAAGATGAGAGGACAGAGGAAATCCCTTGTGGTGATGTTAAGGTTTTCAGTTTGTCAATGACAAAATCAGAAGTACACAAACCCCAAAAGTAATTTCCTTAAAAAAGAAAGCAAGCAGGGTAGACATATCACAAGAACCAGTTGATAGGAACATTATCCAGGTAGATAGGAACATTACCACCAGAAAATCTTTGCCATCCATCCTCTCAAGTGAATGGCACAAGGTATGATGGGGCTGGTACATGCACCATGTCCAGTGGAACTTGTGGGTACGGTTCCTGAAAAGAGAAAGTGCAATGGCACCTGGCTGGTTATTATTCAGGTTGTTCTAGCACAGATTTATCATCTGCTTTAAAAGTACTTAAGGTGTTTGACAAGATGCAGAATGCAACAGAAACAAATCAGCAACTTTCTAGTCTGCAAAATTTTATTAAGCAACAGCTGGACAACTCTTACAACTCCAAATCATCAAGGAAAAATAGGGCAATCAGTCCATCTCCCAATCATGTAGACAGTAAAGAATCTGGACAAACCACACTTTTATAGGGAAACCAACAATTCCCAGGCACCTCCTGCAAAATCTATTACACAAGATACATAAAAGGAGAGGCAGATCAGGGTAGTTTTTAAGTACAATGGAAACCAAGTATACCAAGGTATATTCAGGAGAAAAAAAAAAGATATTAAAAAAATATAATTAAAAAATAGCCTAGGTAAATAAAGTTCACAAATGGTGTACCAAATTTTCAAAAGCTTTAAGAAAAACATGCTGGCCTTGCTCACTTAAGAATGCATGCACCTGCATGACTCTATGCTCATCAAATGTAAAAGGAAAACTAAAAAACCAAAACCAATTCAAACAAAAAAAAAAAAAAGGAAAAAATCCCAAATCACTTTCAAAGTTATAGTACCAAAATAATGCATTTATAAATAAATGCAACTCCCCTTCTTTTTCAGGAAACACTACAGTGCCTTTTCAATCGAATGCATCCCCATGCTATTCCACAACACCATATATTGTATCTACAATAAACAACGCGGTCTTGAACAAACATACCCTTTCCCAAACACACAACACACAAACAGAAAAAGAAGCAGCAAATGCTGAAATAGTGAAACAGAAATGAAAAGCAACCAAAGGCAAATCAAGTATCAAGCAAACTAAAGAAACAAAGGGCAAGTTAGAGAAGTTCTGAACAAATAGCTTCAAACAACATAGGTAAGAATTACTGGCCGAGCATTACTCCTGTGAAATACTTGAAACTCAGGTGTCTACACACTGTTCCAAAATGTTTCTCTTTCATTATTACTTTAATCTTTATCTGTATCTTAAGCCATCTACTTGGCCAGTCAGATAAAATTCCAAAAAAATAGACAACCTTTGTCAGGATTTAGAATTGCTGATCAGTCCATATTGTTAAACTGTAAACCAGAGGATTAAGAACAGACTGGCAGGCTTTGACATCGAAATTTTCATTGAACACTCTGGATAGGTAAGTATTTGGTGTTTTCATTTATTTAATTTTGTCTCACAAAAGCATGTTTTCTTGATCCTGCAGTCAGCTCTGTGTCAGCAAACCAGTGCACTTGCATAGTGCTCCCAAACAATCAATTTGCCTTGAAACACGAATTTCTCATTACTGATTCATTTGCAAAATCGAAAGTTAAAGGGTGAAGCTTTTAGTTTTCTTAGCAAGAATTGCTTCACTGAATCTTATTTCATTCTTTTGTTTCATTAATTACTTTTGCCTTAAAAATTTTCTAGATGCAGCAACAATCAAACCACCCAAAGAAACTCCTGATATATCTTCAGTAATATCAGGCAACAGGGAAAGCAGTCTTTTAATCTTAAAAACATCTCTGTGGGATTTCTTAACATGAATATTAAATAAATACAAAGACAAAATAATTCACATAGACCATTGTTCACAAGTAGTAATTAATTTTATTCCTTTGAGAATGGTGCATGTAAATTCCAATCCTGTAAAGAGGACCTGTGGTGCCTCCCTGCAGACTACTCCTGAGGGCAGCAAGACTCTAAATTGGTATTTACTAATGAAGGTTTGTGCCTTGAAGGGGAAGAGACATGAACACAAAAACCAATTTGTCTACTGGAATTTTCCCATTTTTGTAAGCAGTATAGGTGACTTGCTCTCTTACACTGGAAAAACTATTATGCCAATCTCTAAATAACATAAACAGCTTGCCCTCCTGTCCTGTGATGGAATCCTACAAATGGGAATAAAAGTAAAAAAATCTGAATGACTACTCTGTGGCCAGGATTTTACTTCTAGCATTCTTCAAGGGGGGGGTTATACTGAGCTGTCAACACGGCTATTGAGTAATGCTCTATAATTTCCTTGAGTGGATATGCACAGGTCATACAAGTCATCTTTACCTTTAATCACCCAGTAAAGGGGAAATACCTTCTGGGTTGGATACTGATCTCTTATTCATCTTGGTGTAACCATGTAGTGAGGTTGGAAGTTGGCCCTCTGTCAGCATGCCACACAAGGGTCTCATCTCTTACCAATCTCCAAGTCTGATTTACTGGTCTGGAGTAATTTGGGCCCTGCAGACATGCAATTCCTAACTGCTGATCTGGGAAACACATTCTTAAAAGTTAATGAAAATTTACTGTGTCTTCTCTCCCCTTTCATTTAATCAAATCAGTTTTTGCACTTTCTGCTCTTTTTATATGAGGATGTAAAATGTTTCTGAGAGGTAAGAGGGCACCAAGGTAACATAGGATCACACACATCAGGCTGCAAAAAGCAAATGAACAGAAACTGTCTGAGGCAACAGTCAGGCAAGCTCCAAAATCTGTTTGTAATTTCTGAGAGGACACTAAAAAGACACTTCAAGGAAAGCCTGGATCTATGGAAAGTTTAGGCTGAAGCCTTCAGGAAAGTTAGGTATCCTTATCTGACACCTGCAGACCTTCATGTATCTTCATAAAAACACTGTTTTACCTGTGGCTGCATCACAGGAAACTTTTGTAACTGAGATTAACCTGTGTGCAGATTTACTGATATCCAGGCAGCCCATGGCACATGATACGGCAGTCTCTGGAACTGAGTGCAAAATTGCTACTGTGATAATTCCTTTTTTTCCCCCCTCTCTTACCCCCCACCTTCTCCTAGTTTCTCAGGATGTTACAGAAACATGTATTCTTACTGTTTAAACAGTAAGAATGCAGATACATGTATTCTTACTGTTGCCACTCCATTTATGCCAGACTTTAAATATAAATTTTTAGATTCTGTTTGAGATAATAATATTTCGAGGATATCACCATTATTTTTTCAAAATTATCAGGTTTTTGGTTTCATCCCTTTGCAAATCCAGCAGAGCAGATTGTGACTTCAGATGGACACCGTGGCTGCTGGCTGGCATTGGGGCTCTCTCTGCCCAAAGCTGCTGCAGCCAAACTCCATGGCAGCTTCATGCTGCTCTTGGAGCAGACCTGGAAGGATGAGTGGAGCAACACCTGCTCCAACAGGTCTCCTATGGAGCATCTTGAAGAGGCAAAGCTGCTGCAGGCAACGTCAGGGCACAGCTCCATGAGCTCTGTGCAGCACCTGCCAGAAGCATTGTGGCAGTGCTGGAAGAAGCTGAACCCAGCTGCAGAAGGAGTACTTCTAGGCTCCTTCTGGAGCAGAGGAAAATGCTTCAGAGGAAACTGCTGCACTATTCCTTGTGCCTCAGCTGATTCCAAGCTAGTTTGCCTGTACCTCCACCTGGCATTGAAGTGTGCCATCACCAACCCCTACTGAACTACAGTAACCTCCTTACAAACAGCCCATGCCGTCACACCCTCTCTTATCACATAACCCACCTTATCTTGTACCTCAACAAAAATCAAACCATGCCTTCTGTTTTTTAAGCTACTCCCAACCAGACTATAGTTACAAATAAAGAAGGAAAACAGAGGACAGATTCCTGCAGGTTCCAAGGAACTCACCTAGACTCTTTGTAGTCTGCATAGTTCTCCATAGCAAACTCATTGCATTTAGCTGCCAAAAAATATTTTTGCCTGCATTATGAAGTTTTTGCATATTATCCAGCAAAACCAGGTCTCCCTATAAGCATTTTTAATTTCTTGCAGCAAAATATAACTGCTAGCAAACAATTGCATACAAAGATGCTCTTTAAATATAAATAAGTGTGTATAACTCACTGATACATAGTAAAAAAATAATCCCTAAATCACTCATTACATTACGCAAGAAAAATAATTTTTTTTTGGACATTAACAGGAAATCTGCATTAAATTATCTTCAAAAACCACTCAAAACTCCCTATAGAAAAATCAAACCCAAACTAAAACAAAACAAAAAAACAACCCAGAAGAAACAAAATAAACTCCCTAGACTGTTAAAATTATTGCACAACTGAAAAAAAAAGAGCTTTGGAAAAACATCCTTTATATCCTTTCAGTGGAAATTACTGCATGTATAAAATAACTAGATATTTCTGAACACTTTGCTACATTCTTTCTAGAAGTACTTTGGTTACCTACAGAAAAACTGGGTTTTACTTACAAAATGGAAAATGTAACATCTATCTTTTGGCTGAACGCAATAGCAGTCTTCACAATTTAGGTGATTAAGTGGGGATATTCTTACTTGTTTCCTATATTGTATCTCAATTGAAAATAAAATTACTTTCACTTTTCTTTTTATAATTTAGGATCCAGTTGCACACTCAGATTTCTATGTATTTACCATTCCTTTCATTAAAATTCTATATATTTGACAGTATTTTCTCTCTCTAATTTGGGATCGTCTACATATTAAAATCCTTAATTAAAGAGCCTCGGCTAAATTATTTTCAAAAAGATGAAAGACTATCTTATCTTACAGAATTTTCTGACAAGTGAATGGAAAGGATGTTGGAAATAGCATTTATTTTCCCAATTCTTTGGCAATTATTCCTTTTTCTTTGCTGAGGCAGAAACCAGAGCTCTTTCTATGCCATGGCTCTTTGTGAGTGCCATCAGAAGGATGCAATCATCCTGGACCAATGAAACCAAATTACTAACTCTGTTACTTGTTTTACTGGTCTCAATTCTTGGTTCGCCATTAGAATAAAACTACTGATAACTGGAAAAATTTGGCAATAAACAAAGTGAAGAGGAATACTATTCTCTGGAAGGTTAAGAAATTGCAAGCAGAAGTCCTTATTTAGATTAGATTTTCTTCAGAAAAGAACATTCACAGTGTTTCCACATCCTAATAATTTTGGCTGGTGATGTTCTTCCAGCTGAGTATTTCTGACATATGACTAAGTGGCCCTTCCCTCAGCAAACAAACAAGCCAGCCCTGATATGTTTCTTGTCTTACAGTGTTCACTGTGTGCCTGTCAAACACTAATCAGGGTACAGCTGGTTAGCACAGACCTTAGGGCAGGTGAGGCCTGTCATCAGCCCATTTCCCTCCTTGTGTACTGGAATCAGTGGACTAAGAATTCGACCTACTGTTTTTACAGTATGTAACTCAATATAGACAAAAGGGCTTAACAGTGTTTCCTCAATAAAAACCAACAAGTGAAACATTTCCACTGATTTTCAAGGGACCAGAACCAAATCTATTTCAGTTCCCCTGCTCCACACACATTATACATACAGGCACTCAAACTGCTGAGTAAATCAAGCACATGAAAAAGAACACAAATGGGCCCAGACAATTAAAGAAAACAAAAATAATTAATTAAAGAAAACAACAATCTGATAGATGCCAAGGGTAATGTTGAGCCTGACCACTCCCACACACAAGCAGAAGCTGCTAAGCTTTGGGATAATACAGGCATGGTATCTACTGCCCCACTCCTTCCTTCCTACTTCTCCTTCCTCCCTGCAATGACACCATCTCACAGATGGTTTTTCCTGGACCTACCCTGTGGGGCATTATCCAATCTAACTCATCGCCTCCCCTGGCAACTCTCTGAAACTCCTCTGCTGGGATTGCTCCTCTGTGCTGCACAGCTCTGGAAACCTCAGCAGAGCACAAGTCAGCAGCTCACTGCATATTGGCAATTTCTACTACAGCAGGGTCTTATGTGAAATGTTCCTCTAGAATAAATCAAACACAACACGCATTGGCCCCACTACTAGGACTCAAGGAAAACAAAGAGAAAATCACACATATTCATCTTAAGTTATACGGGCTTTTTCAAGTAAAGAAGCTAAACCATGGATGAAAGACAAAGCAGCTGCTGACATCTCAACCAGCATATCTTTCCCAGTGATCTTTTAACTTCAGAAGATCCATTTTTACAAAAATCTGCTGTGATGTTTTGTAATCTAATGTCCAAATAATTATATGAATAGTTTGGGGGTTTGTATATTACTGGTGAAACTATTTCCATATCAAAACATATTCTGTAGCAAAATGCTGACAAGGAAAGAGAAAAAGCAAGTAAACATGTGCACAACACATGGATTACAAAGAAACTCTTCTGTGCAAGCAACCTTCTGAAATGCTCAACATGTCCACATGTGCACCAGAGAGAACTGCACAGTCATACTACTGGTATTAAGCTTTCCTCCATCACATTCCACGTAGACACTGGCTTCCGGCTCTTAGCTGGAGCAAGCAGGAAGGTGGGTGACAAAAGACATGATTCTGTTCATTTTTTCCTTTCAACTCATTTGCTGTCCAGCCAGCCATGATGTTGTTTCCTGCAATGAATTTGCTTCCCTGATGAAATTTCTTCTTGTAATGACTTGCTACACTTCTGTCTCCTTCCTAATTCAAGCACTGCTGTAGAACTTGATTGATACTGATTGCTGAGAGGACTGAATGCACTGGGTCTTCTCATTTGTTGGAAAAGCTTTGTTTACACTGTGTAAACACACTGAAATGAGGAGCAAGCACAGGCACAGCCTCAGAGGTACATCTGATCACACTGTACCTCTCCCAGCTACAGGCCAAATTACAGAATACTGCTGAACAATGTGAACAAAAAAGCGACACTCGTGATTATTTCCTCTCCATTTTTTTTTCACCTACTGCAAGATGTTTATGCCAGTAACAAAAGAAGCAGTGCTTGTAACTGCTCCTCTCTCTTCTGTCACCTACTGCAAGATGTTTATCCCCCTTAACAGCATACAAAACAAGCAGAGATCAACTTCTTTGATGCAGTAGGTTTTTAAACCCTGATTCTAGCCAGGACAGAGTTAATTTTTGCAGTAGCCAGGAGAGGGCATGGCTAGAATCTAGAGGTTATTCTATACCACCTCCCATCATTTTCTGGGGCCATGGGAAAGGTCCCATAGTGCGGCAGCACGGTCACGTATTGGCAGAGGCTCCCCTTGGTGAGCACATGTGTGAATCCTTCACCTCTCACACACTCTGTTATTAACATTGCTGCTCTTACTGTTTGTTTTCTTATTTCACTCCTGTTTGCAGCAAATGGTTCTTCTCTCTGCCTGTCATCTTTACCTTTTTTGCCTCCAGTTCTCCTCTCCATCCAACTCAGGGAAGGGAAAAGGGGAGGGGCAGTGAGTGAGTAGTGAATGGTTTGGAGTGTTTTGGTGGAAACACTAAATTGGAGAAAACCATTCCTAAACCATGACAAACATCCACTGGAAACAATTTTTTCTCTTCTGAGTAATATATGACTGTTTATAAATTAAAGGTTTACCTACATAAGCCTCCTTGGAACCTGTGGTGCTCAGTTAATAGCAGGTATCAGAGAAGAGACACATGTCTTCAAGTATTATAGCTTCTTTTCTTTTTTTACTTTTTTGCTGCTATCACTGATTTTTTAGTAGTAGAAGTACAAACTGGACCAGAAAAAAGTCATGTTCCCTGTTTTAAAAAGAATAGCATGAGATAAGGCAGTCTAAGAAGAGCAGTCTGTTTTAATCCCCCCATGAGCTTACATCAGCTACTGTAGCACACACAGCAGAACCACCACAACAAGCCAAAAGCCACACTTCTCCACGTAACACTGAACGGTTCTCAACCCTTCGCTCTTTCTGAGACCCAGCACAACGCTTGAAAAGAAAAAGAAACCAGAAAACAAACAAGCTAACAAACAAACAAACAAACAGAAAACAGCCCCCCACCCTCCAACCCGTGACTGATTAGAGTTAATGCCCTTCTGGTGGGCACCAAGAGACTTTTCCAGTTTTACTGCCTTCTTAACTCCCAAGGCATCTCTGCACACCTAAAGCAGGCTGCCCTGACATTTTCCATTTGGACTTTATGAGAAGGTTAACATTTTCCTCTCTCCAGTCTCTGCTTTTTCATTTGAGGCGTTGAGTCACATTAGCCAGAGCAACAGCAAAGGCTTGCACTGCAGAAAATGGATACTGAAAGTCCAAAATGTAAGCATTGCCATCAATTCTTCCAAACTGCATCACCTGGGAAGCAGGGGAAGAGGAAAAGGAAGGGAAAAGAGAACAAGGTCAAAAAAATGAATCACAGAAAAGGAAACAGAGGAGAGAATAAGAGCGAATTTTTTCTGCTTTGTAGGAACATCCCCCTTTCCCAGGTAATATGACTGGAGCTACAGACAGAATGCGGTATGATGCCAAAGAACAACGACAGCACTGTACTTTTCCTCTGTATAGAGTATTTGACTGCAACATTTCACTCCACAGAGTAAACTGATAAAATATGCTAGACTGCATACAGCATTGGTTTAAGTAGCTGTCACCAATTACTTCAGCAGATATGGGTACACCAGCATCATGCTTCCTGCAGGAAAGTATCAGTCTCCCTTGGAAATATCCTACCATCAACCCAACAGGAAAACAGATTTTGTTTTCAAAGAAAGGAGCTTTCAGGGAATGGGAATAACCAATTTCCCTACTCTAGCACTTCATAGCTGATAAGGTGTTCATTCTTTGCAGTTCTGTTTCCCTCTGCATAAATATCTTCACTAGCACATAATTACAGCAAGAATGAATTAAATGCAAAGGGGCAGTGAGAGCTGTTTGAAATGCAAAAAAAAAAAGCAAAACTAGTCAGGTTGTTCATTGCTCTTCCACAGGGAATATCTGAAGTTTGGCCAATTATTACTGTTTTTTCATTCACTTCATCAGAAATCCAGATTTTATTTGCTCTACAGTGAAGATCCTTGAGCTAGACTGGGGACTGACTGTGCAAGTCAAGGCAGGCTTTGTTACCCCTGGCAAGAAAAAACCCCTTGGTTGAGTGGTTTTGCACAGCTGCCCATGGGGACATATCTACAGCCATTTAACTGAAGAAGAAAGGGGTACAAATGGCTCTGATCACTGCCTTTGAGCTGTTGTTTCATACAAGCAAAACCCATAAACTCCCACTGGTCATGCATGTTGGATACTTAAAACACCGAACTCCCAACTTAAGTCAGAGGAAGTTTAGAGTCTTGGTATCTTTAATAATCCAGAAGTGACTTACAGCTGGACAAGGAAATAAACATGAATCTCCTGAATATGTCCAGCATCCTGCTAATTAGCACCATTTACAAGCCTGGGTTTGGTGTAGTAGTAGTAGTAACATACCACTTTGGCCAAAATGAAATGTTTTGATTTTCTGAAGTAGCCATTGAGCCTTCTATCCACAGGTGGTTCAAAAGTGGCCCAGGAGCACTTTGCTTTGGGGTTTCTCCCTCCTCTAGCATTAAGAGCCAATGCCAGGGGCCTGGTAGCTGCTCACAAGTGGGAATTTTGGCATGAAGGGAAGCTAACTGCCTTAGCTACGTGCTGCCTGGCTATGTGAGCAGGGCAAGAAGGGAGCAGTGTTCACTCAATTAGCTGCCATCCACAACCATCACTGACAGCAAGTGCAGCTACTGCTGCGGAGAGCTATTGTGTTTATTACAAAATCTTCAGCAGTGAGAGCCAGCCAGACTAAAGGAGGCCCTTGTTCCCATGTTTGACTGCAATAAGACCAAACATATTTTGTGTATTTACTTTACAGCTGAACTTCACCCTACGTGCTGAACTTAGACCTTCGACAGCTGTTTTTTATCAACCATATGGCAAAGCTTTTTTTCGTGGAACAGCTGACACAAGCAAGAGGCACTCTGCAGCATGAGTGACAGCTTATTCCTGGCATAGCTTTCCCACATCCTGGCCCCCATTCCAGCAAACGTGTGCCAACCCTTCCTACCTGTCGTCCTTCCAGCTCAATCTGGAAGTTTTTTGCCGACTCCTGGGTCACCCGCCCTCCGAAGTCCAGCTGGTAGACTTGAGTTGCCTCGTTCCACAGTGGCTGCTTGTTGGCCATCACATACACAAAACCTTGGCTTCCCAGGCGCCCATCCTCCTTCTCACTGGCCTTCCGGCACTTGAATTCATCCAGCTCACTGGCTGTCCTCAAACTCCTTTTAGTTTTCCAACCCTTTTTACTGCCCTGGCTCTGGTTCATCAGTTCATCTCCGCTGATAAAAAGCTCCGGCTCACTCTCTGAACTGTCCTGAAACTCATTTGTCTTGTTTAGTTTCTTGGACTTCAGCTGATCTTTTTGGCTCTTGACCTTCTTCTTCTCCCTCCCCAGCCGAGGGCTGGCTATCAGTGAATTGAAGTCAGTCAGTGTCCTTGCCTCCTTTTTGACCTTGCCCTCAGTGATAGCCTGCACATTTCCTTCCTCGGCTCGACTGTCCAGGCGTTTCCGGCTCTTCTTGCCAAATTTGTCTGTCCTTTGGGGAACAGGGCTTTCTGTCAAGGAGAGCACCTCCTGGAAAGTGTCTGCCGTCTCCACCATTACCTCTGTGCCCACGTGGCCCTGCAGCTCTGCTGGTGGGGGAGACATCACCGGCTTCTCCACCACGAGGAGCGGCTTGGGGGGCAGCGTGCCCTGGGGGCTCTGTACGGGTGGGCAGGTGCTGTAGGAGCTCCAGGGGTGCAAGGCGATCGGTGGCAGCTGTAAACTAGAGCAAGTGCTGCTTCCCGGGTACATGGGCGGCAAAGGGCAGTAGGGGAGGTTGGATGAATAACCTGGCTGAAGCACAACTGTGGGCTCCTGCTGTGCAAACTGTGTTGGGGCCAGAGCTTCTTTGGGGGAGCAGGGGGCCTGCATTCCCTGAAGGGGTGGGGCGCTGTAGCTTCCTGGGTAAGGTACTCCAACCCCATAACTTGTCTGAAAAGTGGCAGTGGGACTGGTTGGAGACTTGGGGGAAACAAATGGCACTCGAGACATATCCAGATGCTGAGCTTGACCAATGATGAGCGGAGGAGGTTTTAGAGGGTTGGGCACTGAGTTCTGAGATGTCCTTTCCTGAGGAACCCATATCTCTTCGCTCACCATAGGATCCCACTGGTATGGCGGCGGCCGTTTTACACTGAGGGTAGCCTCTGTCAAGGACACAGGTACGTGCCGTACCGATTTCTCCACTGGGCAGTGCTGAGAAAGGGCCTCATCCTCCGTGAAAGCGGAGTTGATATAATCCGCTCGGTCACGGGAATTGTCAGGCGGGCTCAGCAAGCTGTAGGAGGACTGGGAGGCCAGAGGCGAAGTACTGACAGAGTGAGCAATGACAGAGCTGTGTTGGGAACCACTCCCTGTGCTCAGATCTGGTCTCATGGCACCAATGCTGGAAGTGCTGCTACCAGCATTGGCACCAGCGATGCTGCCCACGCCACCAGCGCTCGCACTGCTGCTGCTGCCAGCGCCGCCACTGCTGCATTGGCTGCAAGTGTACAACGCTGTGGGCACTCTCTGCTGGTACTGTGCTGACACAATGTTGCTCTTGGCCTTAGGGGGAAGTTGCAAGGTGGCTCTCTGACCATCCATCAGCTGAGCCATTTTCAGGGCTGCCTCTCTGCTGTTCCTCCGCAGAGTAGCATGAATGATACTGCTGTCCAGCCTCTGCGCCATGCTTCTGCCCTGGGACAGCTGGCTGGCAATGTCAGGGTAGGGCGGCGGGTCCCCGGCCGGGATGGAGTAGCGGGGCACCGTGAGCCGGTTCAAGGTGGCGCTGGCACAGGGCTGCTGCATCTTCTTCTCGGCAGCCGTGATGCGCAAGGTGGCGGAGCTGCCGGGGCCCGGCAGGGTGTAGGTGCTCTGGGCACAGAGCATCCTGGTGCGAGGCCGGCACACCTCCTCCACGTTCCCGCTGCTGTCGAACGTCGTTATCCGCTCGTAGCCCAGGGGCGTCTGGTAGTGCCCCGCCGGGTAGAGGGAGAACTCGCCCTTCTTGAGGCAGAGATCGAGGGGCGGCTGTGGGGGCCCGGGCGGGGGCGGCAGGGGTGGGGCGGGCACGGCGGGGAGGGTGCCGGGGTAGGGCGGCGGCGGGTTCATCTTGTTCAGCTGCAGCTCCTGAGCGGCCCCGAAGATGACGGCGTCCCCTTCCACCAGCGGCGGCCCGGGCCGCGGGGCCTTGGCCTTGGGCGGGGGCTCATGCTCGCGGTCGCCGTGGTCCCGCAGGTCGGCCAGGGCGATGGCGGGAGGCGCAGGGGCGGCGGGGGCGAGCGGCGGCGGGGCCGGGCGGCCCAGCTCGCCCACGGCCAGCGCCCCCGCCCCGGAAAGCGGCCCGGAGCCCCCGGGAAGGGCCCCGGCCCCTCGCCGCCCGCCTCGGCCGGCGGGTTTGCCAGCACGTCCAGCTGCACGTTCTGGTTGGCGAGCAGCGACTGCACCAGGCCGATGCTCTGCGTGGGCGACATGGCCTGCGCCGAGCTGTGGATGGGCGCGATGGGGATGTTGACGGTGCAGGGCGGGCTGCTGGCGGGCGCGCCGGGGGCGCCGGGCACTGCAAGGGACAACACAGAGCGTCACCGCTGCCCGGCCTCCGCTCCCGCCCCGCAAACCTCCCTGCCATGGCCAGGCCTGGGCCAGGGGCCTTTCAAACTGTTTGCTACCTGTACGGACTCTGCTGCACCAGGAGAGGCTGCTACCTGTTCCCAAAACCGATGGCTCAGACCTCAGTGGGGGGAACACGTCTCCAGCCCATCTCCCGTGACTCCCACCGCACAAGAGCTACTTGTACCAGCTGGTGACCAGCTTTAAAGCCACTTCTTGGGAGTGACACTTCAGAGGTCAAGTTGTGAGCGTACTTTCAGCCTACACTAGGATCCCCGTGGGCTGTCAAAATATCACTTAGCATTCACTCATCATCAGGTTTTAACTGCTTCTGCTCAAATCAATAAAAGTTTTGCTAAATCAGGACTCACTAGTTTTCAGGGAGGGACTTTCGATAGTAAATACAACAAATCAACAAACAATTGAACAAAGCAAACAAGCAAATAAACACAAGAAGTGGAGGCTAAGAAAGTTGAAGATCTGCACTGAAGACACTGTATAATATCTAGTCTTAAGGTTCCTAGACTCACTGAGCTGGAGAGAACACAGACAACAGTTGCCAAAAGCAGAGTATAGTGGGTGACAAACCAACCAACAATGCAAAAGGAAGGAAGCTGAAACAGAGAGAGGGGAATACAATGGAATGAAATGCAGACAAAGCTTATAAAAGTTCTCAGATTTGTAAGGAGAAAATGTGAGGAAATAGATGGGAAGCCAAAAAGATTCAAGAAGTGGGTACTGTAGTCAGGGCGACTGCAGCATTAATGTTTGGACAGACTGCAATCAGCAATGGATAAAGAAGCATATGTATATGAGGAAAAATTTCCTACATGTGGTGGCATTGAAAAAGGGAAAATGTGGCAAGAATAAATTCTCATCATTTTGAGCAGAAGCGTGAAGAGTGCTCAATTGTTTGCAGTTCCTTTTGCAAAATGTGGTTGATTCCAATAGGAACTACCACTGAAGAGCTGGAGCAGGAAAATGAAGACACTGGATCCAAGTAGAGGTGCAGTAGTCAAGAAGGAACAAAACAGAATAAAGAGGGAAAAGAGTAAATGCTATATTAGAACTTCCAAGAATATTGCAAGTTCTTTATTTTTTATTAAACTTGCTGTAAAAAAACCCACAGAAAATGGTGAGTTGTATCAGTAGGTTTGTGGAAGGAAAAGAGACCAAGGATCTAGTGTCATATCCAATTTTTATCCAGTTTTATATCCATATTTAAGTGGAGACCTCTGATTTGCAAGACCAGATCATGTAAGAGATCCATTAGTCAGGACTCCTCCAAACACTGCCCAGTTCCTAGTTAATTTCTAATTAAAATTCAGGTCATCTACCTATGCCCTGTGATTACATTTTCGGTAACATCAGGCTTTTACCAGCATCAGTCATGAACGTGGGAGGTGCACAGGCAGCACTGTGGCTGGACTAGCAAATACTTAATGGTAGTTCAGTTCATTCCTTTAGAGGAAGACCAAGAGCCAAACTTAACTGACCCCAAGGCAGTTCTGTGGTTCTGTGCTTGGCTGGCAGGCCATGCTTTCACCCTGATGCCTGCAGGCTTAGCAATTTAGCTGCCAGAGCCTGAGGTTTAATTGTTAGCTTGGCTTGAGCAGCCCCAAATGTTGCTGTCATTTTGCCTTATCCAACAGAATATAATTTGTTGTGGTGTTGCTTATTACTCCTGAGTGTTTAAATCCAATGTTTTCTTCATTTCTCCCATGGTTTTTAATTGATTAGTTTGCATGCTTTGTAAGTGAAATCAATTCACTGTGCATTTGTCTTGCCAAATCTTTACTGACCACATTAAAGAACACCTGTCCCAAGTGTACCTCACTATGAACATTGCACTGCCCAAAAGCAGCTTTCTACAATGTTTTTTTAAATCTATCAGGTAATCATTATTTACCCCACAACACTTTTTCCTTTAGTAGATGGTACTTTCTTCCTTTATATGCAGGCTTTAGAAAGGATATCCCCAAAAACATTTTTGAAGATTTAAGTAGCCACCATTTACTAAGTCAGCAATACATTTTCAGAAGAAACTAGAAAGGAAAAAATGAACAAGAGGAAGGCTGTTAGAAGGACAGGGTAGTATAATTCTTTTACTGGCCTTCTCAAAGAGCAGTTACGAGAGTCTCTAATAATTTTCTCTCTGTTTACGTACCTGCAATTATAAGCACCATTTCATCTCTTAGTGCAGATTCAACCCAATTTTCAAGAAGAGATGTGAAAACTTTTTATTAACTTCTTTCTTTTCTATTTAGTTTTTATATTACTTTCTGACAGCTTGGACCGTGTTTCATAATAGCAAATGTTGGGTGCTTCCTGTTAATATATATACAGTCACCAATGTCTCTATTATTTTCTTCAGACACTACAGGTGAGTTATCATGTAGACAGAAATTAAGCAAGCCAAGTCCCCCAGATTGTGAAAAAAATGGGCTCATTTTGAAACATACAAGTATTTCTTTAGAAGTCTAGAGGACTACTCTGATGCTCAGGTCAGACAAAAGCTTTGCTGCTGTCAGCAGTTGAAACCCTGGTCTGAAATAATGAGAACATTTCCATTTATTTCAGTAGATTTTAGCACTGTTCTTAATTGCTTTGCAGTGCTCACACTCCTTCCTCTTTAAAGCGTACTGGCATGACAGCGACTTCCATAGTCCCAAAAACCAATGACCGGGCAACAGGAATCCCTCAGTGATATGAAAATTCTGAAAATGTATTAATTTATCTTATTTTCTGTTGTTTCTTAATTTTATTGGCATGACAACTTTGTTTTGATTGTAGGAGGTCTTGAGTACTTCCAGTCCTTTCACCTCCCACATCACATGCACCCAAAGCTTCCCTGTGCTGCTTATATCTTCTGCTACCTCAGTGAAGTGAAAAATTCTTCCTGATCCTGCTTTGTTGTTGACTATACTACTTTAGCCTCTTAGTAGTGATAAAAACCCAAATGAGCATTTATCACTTCTCAAAGGGTGGCTGAGTTTTATGGGAACCTGCTCTCCAACCCAAGCTCCTATCAGCCATCTGTGCTTTGATGCCATCAGATTTCAAGTACGGCCTGTCTGATTTCCAACACATTACACAATTCTGTGCTTTCAAGATGCAGAATGCCAGGCTTCAGTCTGTGGAGAATTCCTAGCAAACTAAAATGAATTAGCAGACAACTAATTTCCCAATGAACTTGAAACTAAGGAGCTCTTTATGGATTATATTTTCCACACATCATAGAAAACAATGCCCATAATACATATTTAGCCTTATTCTAATTCAGTTCTACAGGACCCCATCAGACTAAAGGGTTTGGATTTGTGTGTTTACCAGAGGACCATGACACAACAAACCGGACCTCCATCTAGCTTTACCCATAACATGGCAGCCCTCCAGCTCCTCCTTACCTGGTAAATCATCTTCGTCTTCGCTGAAAACATTTGGATTAAAGACAGGCATGTTAATGTAGTCCATTGAAATCTTCCGCACTTCTGGGAGATATATTGTCATTTGCCTGGGCTGCAGATGCAGCAAACTGGTTTTATATATTACTAGAGAAAGAACATAAGAAACAAAAAAGTCTGTTACACAAATAGCATGTAAAGCTAAGGAAGAAGCAATTCAAAGCAGACAGAAGGGCTATGAATATTGTTATTTACTGTATACATGTGCATGGAGGAAACATTATTTGTCAAATCACTATGTAACACTTTGCATAAATGGGATAAAAGAGATTGTTGCTTTCAGCTATTTCTCTTTAAATGGAAGCAACATCTCTGAAATTAAATAATTAATTACTTCATCTTGTATCCATATCTATTTTTATGGAAGGAAAAGACTTTTTTTTCCATTCTACTTTTGAAACTTTTCACCACAGGATTCTACCGATTTACAGGGGAAAACTGGAAAGTTCTCAGGAAGGAAATCTGCTGATGGTTACCACATACAAAGAAATTCCACTGGGCTCAGGAAATCCCTGGGACCCAAAACATTGGAGACTGGGAGAACATTTGAAAGAAGTATCACTATACATTTACTCTACACTTATATCCGTCCCTATCTGCCACTGTCAGTGAGAGAATTAGAATGACCTGTTGATAGCTGTCCATATAGCCACAAAAGCTATCCACCTAATTCTGCATCCAGGGCACCTTTATGTACTCCTGACACAACTACACAATGCAACATGGGACAAAATAAGTTTTCTAAAGAGCTCATTAAACTGCTAGACTTGTGTTAATATTCCAGTTCAAAGCTCAGTTCTGCAGTGTGGTATCCTGTTTCTTACCCTGCCTTCTTCCTTCCCAAAAGGACTATTGGGCAGAACTGGCCTACCCAGGAAAAGGTTTATGACAGACACTGCTGCTTTTAATGATGGCTACCTGATTACTGATGTTCCAGCAGGAGAACCATGTGATGAGGCTCTGCACTGACTTGAAGAATCTTGAACATGAGGCCATAATAGCTTTTTCATAGAATTTGTAGCTACATAACTATAAAAATCTGACTTTAAAAATACTTCTATGGCAGTAACTTAAAACCTATTATTTCTATAGTCCTCTTGCAAAACCCTTTTTTTATTTGTGTTGGTTTTGTTCCAATAAACTGTAAAAATAGAAGTCTGGGCTCAAATGTTGATTTACTGTTTTATTACAAGTGAGATTTTTAGCATTTTATTGATAGCTCCTTATTGTATTTATAGATTTTAATATTCTTTAGTTACAGTGAATTTAATAAAATCTAATTCCCACTGTCCACAGAAAATAAGTGCTTTGTTAAGGAAGCCTTTTGAAGACTTACAAAAAATCTCATGGCGTAAGTTTCTTGTTTGTGAGAAAGAAATTGACATACAAAAAAATTAACAGTTTACTTTTACCTGCACCAAGGTTAGTTGGTAGGAAAGCAGCCAAACCCACAATTTTAAATTTGGTTCCCCAGATATTAGATGTGACCTGAGCAAGGTAGTTGTGCTGCAAAACAAAAACAAGATCATTTTTATCTGATAAAATCTGTATCAAGCTCTAATAAAAAACTGCAGAGCAATCAAGCTATTGCAAGTGATAATGCAATTTCAGTCTATCTTGTTTTTATTGTATTGAAACAGCCTAAAGTGCCTATGTAGCAACAGTTTTATCCAGTCATTAAGAAGACTCATTCTGATATCTTAACACCATCAGAAATGATGTATGCATCAGCCACAGGGTGATTAGAGCTATTGAAGATCTGAACAACACTTAGTGGAGAATGCCTGTTTAGTGAGAACAGGTCTGTTTCCTGGCACTTGCTGCTCCTGCCCAGCAGGACCACGGCTATTCTGTATTTCAGAGAGTGATACACTCTGCCCGTTGGTTTGGTGCTCATGAATCACTTTATAGAACAATAAACAAGACAGAAATTAATTACTCATAACAACAAACATATATTCCCCTGGAGCTCTTAAAGCAACTTCCCAAACCACTGTTGCCATGGTACACATATGTATGGGTCTGAAAGACCAACAGATTTTTCTCCAAGGCCAGGAGTTATGCTGCTAGTATCAGGAGCAGGATCTAAGCCTTAGGTCTTCTGCTCTACTCAAAGGGCTTTTGGTCCTAGCTTCATGTAACTGTTTAGAATTTTTCATAAAAAGGAAAAAGAAAAACAAGAGAGCAGAAAAAAACAAGCCAAACAAAAGAAAATTAAAATAACACAGGCTGTTATTAATGAAATGTACAATCTAGACAGTTCTACAGCCTGCTAAGTTTCATTTACCCAGAGGACATGAACACCACAAAGAGCACAAAGTGGTAATTCCTTTCCTTCCTTCCAATTAAGACTGTTTCATGTTAATTATGAAACAGATCATGTGGTCCTCTGAAGCAAACATTTCCTTATCTCTGCAATTCCTAACAAAGCAGAGAATTATGGTGGCATTAAGATGGGTCTGAGAAACTGAAGTGTTTTCACATACACTTCAAAAAGCCAACAACATCACCTAGAATAACACCTCTCTCATGGATTCACATTGACAAAAGTAACTGGTCCTGGTACTTACTAAACACCATCTCATACTCCACTGGCACTTTCAAACATTAGTACTGAACTGGAAGATGCAATTCTCTAGTTCTATCTACTTATTGTAATACAATGCAAACTTTCATTGCTGATCATTTGATCTCTACCACAACATGCTGCCTTGTGAAAAAAATGTATTTGAATCAGGTATGGTAACAATACCTGAGTAATATCTTCTAAAGGAAACTCTCTTCGTGTCAGGCTTGGAGAACCAATAGAGGGTTTCCTTATTGGTAACCTTGGTGATCTTGAGATCTCCTGTGCAGCTCGTGACATCTTTGGAGATTTGCGAGCTTCTATATTGATTCTGCAAGTAAAGCAATACTTGGAATCAACAATCGGCAAGGTAAAATGCACAAAACTCATGTCTTTGAATGGAAAGATGTAAGAAGAAGACAACTGGTAGGATGTCCTCAAAGTGACTAATAAAGACTGTAGAGCCTACAGGATGGAGAATTACGGGTCAAATTTGAAGATACAGAAGACCTGATACACTTGCATAACTCATGCTAGATGCTTTCTAATTAATCTAACAAAGCTTATAGCAGCTCTGCCAGATACAATTTATCTTCCACTTATCCCAAAAAGGTGTAGAGATGAATGATCTCAGCTATGCAGACTTTGAGCAAAGTCTCAAGAAATGAGAACATGACACCTCAGCTGACAGATTTTCACATTAGTATATACAACAAACCAAGGCTCCACAAATGTTGTCAGTGTTCCTACCCTTAGCCAAAAGTTATTTCTACTTCCCACTATACAAGGCAGAGTCAAGAATACTGGCTCAAGCACCTAAAGAGTTCACTGGCAGAAATGTAACAAACAAAAGTAAAAAACAGTCTGTTTGAAGGACAAAATATATTCCATGGTGGCAAGAGAGAAAGAAAAGGAAAGGTGGGAGAGTTTATAAAATCTTTCTTTGAGACGGCCTGGAGAGAAATTGTGCTCTATTGCTTCCCATTACATTTTGTCCAGAAATCTTCCCCTAAGTCCAGCTCTATGCCAATCTCTGAGATCGCCCCAGAACTGCACCTAGCAGAGGACCCCAATCTTACAGAGAATTCCTATGTGTCCAAAGGAGTTTACTTTTTCATTTTACAAGGTGTCAATAGAGGGAAGGAGAGGCAGGGAAGAAGAGAGGCCACTTGGGGAAAAAGAAGAAGAACTATCCAAGAGGTTATTACCTGGGGAGTTTAGGTGATTTGCTAGCTCGACTGATTTTTGGAGATTTCTTTGCTGCCCAGTCATCACTGAGTTCGATATCGCTGGAGTCAGAGCAGTTGCAGCTGTCAATCACAGTGGAAATCAAGCTGTTTCCATAGATTTCATCTATCAAGACAGGCCCCAGAAAATTTAAGTGCTGCTTCAGAAAACTGGTATAAATTAAAACTCTCAGTCATCAGAAGCATAAACCCGATCCACAGGCAGCAGTTGAAATAAAACTTTGCAGAGGAAATTAAATGTTCTCCACTCTGCCTTCCAACTCCAAATTTCCAATGGTTTGAACTCAAGTGAGCATTATTCAGAGGGATGAATAGCATTCAACTGACTTCGAAATTGAGACTAAAGAATATTTTCTGCTAATTAGCAATGTATATTCCATTAGTCAGAATACAAGAAGTTCTCTTCTGTAAAACAGAAGGCAGCAGGGTATAATTTCAGAAGCTTCTAGGTCATGCTAAAGATTTTTTTCACATCAGAAAAAAATATCAGATGCCACCATCCATGCTGTATGTAGGTATTTTTTAAAACTACTGAGGATTTAGCGTCCAAAGTGTTGCTAAATCATTTTTACACAGAGCAACAATTGAATTGTACCTGTTTTCCCGTCTGTTTTAGGATCCATGATGACAAACTCCGGCCGCAGCTTGCTGATCCGACGTCCTTTCAGGATGGGCACCAGCCCCCCAAGGTATTCCAAGTACAGTGTGTAACAGGGACCCCCGACCTCTGGGTCATCTTCCGTCCGCTTCATGGTGCAGTGCAGCCGCTCGTTCCCAGCTGTTGGGTAGCTGACAAAATCTCTCATATTGTTTGGGTCTGGGATTGGAGGCTTCATTAAACAGAGGAAGGAAAGAGAAAGTTTTCCAGTATTGGTTGGGGGTTTTTTCTGTGGTGACTTAATCCCAACACAGCTAACTGAACTTGAACCCAGCTCTAATTTGGCAGGTGAAGATTAGTATGGGTTACTTCATGAGTTATGCAGGACCCACATGCAAGATGGAATGGCAGTGTGTTATTTAGTTAGATCAAAAGCAGTTGTACACAGAAAAAAACTAAAACTAGTTACATCAAAAAGGAAGGTTGAACCTGTGGTCAGAGCACTGAATGAAACAACAAGCCTGTCTTCAAGTTCCAGCTCTTATCAGAAACTTCTTTTTGAACTTGAGTAATGTGGTCAAGTCAAGTATCAGAGTATCTTGTCTCCTGCAGGCCCTGGAAGTGCACCTGGACACTCAGATCCCATTCCTGGTTAATACTGGTACATGCTATGCCACTATGCTACAATGCTGTCAACTCTGGAAGAAGCTTGTACTTTTTATATCACTTCTAAGCACATGTCCCATCCTAGCTGAGGACCTATTTGTGTGCCATGTAGAGAAATACAAACACAAAGCTTGGGTTACTTTGCCCTGCTTGCCTACACACTGTATTAATCCATGAAAAACTCAATCCTAAAGCAGTAGGACAGCTTTTGTCTAGGACAATATAGCCTCTATGACACTAATACTATTAATGTGTCTAAGCCACCAGAGTTTCTTTCAAAATGAAAGTATAAGAAAAAAAGGTAGGGGAAAAAATAGGCTTCCTTAACCTGGCAAATGGGTATAGGCTGAGGAGTGACCTGTAATGTGGTCTGCAAGCTGGAGGGGGAAGAGGAATGTTTGCAAGGAAGAGGGTGCCTTGCCTAGCACTGAAGGCATGGTTGACAACATAGGTTGAGAGGGTGACTGGGATGAGCCAGGGTAAAGCATAAGTGCTGATGAGGCTCCAGAAACAGCCATGAAATAGGACAGGCATGTGGCCTCTGGAAACCCTGCCCCCACCTCTCAGCTACACAGCGCCACAACTGCTCTGCATCCTCGCCTCTCCTCTAGGAGGTGACACGAGGAGTGCTGGCAATGATGTGTCCCTGCACTGCCCTCTGACCCCCACCAGGGCTCCCAGCCAACTGCTGCCTTCATCCAGCCCATCCCGTCCCCTCCCCTGCCTGCCCTGACAGCCAGGAATTGTCACTGATGCTGTAGAGAGGGGTGGCTCTGGAACAACATGGAAAGCATCCTGGGGAGAATCTCAGATGGAAAGAACTAGAAAGAACTGGAGACTTCTGGCCTGATAAATGCTCTGCATCTTTGGAGATCCAGGAGTTATGGTTACAGCAAGGCATTTATTGTTCTTTGACAAATGAAATTATTTACAGTTGCACAAACTGCCCTGATTAGCAGTACCCAAATGGAAGCATGCTGAATTATTATTTTGTAGGCGTAATTTTTTTCTCATTTAAGCTGGGTCAGCCCCACTGATTTCAAATTAGTTGTTCTAGCTCTGCATTGTTTTAACAAGGACCTCTGGCTGAACAGACTGCTGTAACACATACACAAAAAATCACAAAAATGTATGTTTGAATGTCAAGCATTTATCAGGTAATGCACTGGTTTATAGGCTGTGATAAACAGCTTAGAAATTCCAAGATGTTACTGAGGGCAAAACCATGTAACAAACAGGTTGTGCAGATGATTCTGCTGGTGGTACAGGAAAAGGTGTGATACCTGGCTCATTATTCCATAGCACTGTTGGAGCAGTAAGATTAGCAGAACTCAATGTTAGTAGAAATGTTTGGGCACCCAGGTCTTAACCCTAACCTTCCTGGGAATATAAGCACTCCTGTGACATGTAGAGGGGTCACAGTTTTACCCCTGCGAATCCCTCCTGAAACCGTGACAGAGCATTATCACCAGCGTGAGCTTCTTCAGAAGTCTTTGTGAGTCACCAGCATATTTTACCCTTCTTACGTACTTGGAAAGGCCATCTCCATGGAATAATGCAGATCAGCATGTGTGAGCCTTCTTTTCAGATTTTTAATAGGCACCAAATGCATCAGTGGGGTCTTGAAGAGGATGCGAAAGCTTTTAAAATGATAAAATCTTATCATTTAGCCATTGCCACTTAGAGGCATCGTGGAGGGGGGACATCTAGCAACACTTCCCTCTTCACAATGCACCCATGTCTCTCTTTTTACCTTGATTGTAGGTATGAAGGCAGTGGTGAGGTACGAGCAGAGCCGAGGGGGTAGGGTCAGCTTGCTGATGTCCTTGTCATCCCGCAGGCAGCTGGCAATGGTCTGCTGGCACAGCAGCTGCAGGCTGGAGACCCTGTGCTCCACTCTGACCACGTACAGCGCAGGCCCAGAGGCCATCAGCAGGCGGGAATCCCTGTGACCCCAACAGATGGAGATGATGGGACGCTGCATGAAGAGCAAAAGGAAACAACTTCAAAAGATTTTGTGCAAAAAGCTTTTTCCAAGATGGCTGTGCAACAAACGATCACATGAATTCACACTGATCACATTACCCTAGGTCTTCCAGAAACTTAAAGTGCCCACCACTGCCCCTAGAAGTAGAATATGAACATCTCAAATTGTAGGAAAGACATTCTGTGCTGTTCTTGTGAGCCAGCAAAGGCCTCCTGAAGATAAAGGAAAGCCCCATATCTCTCCCGAGGAAGACACCAAGGTTTTCACCATGGAGATGTGATGAAGGAGAGAAAGTTGGAAGATACAAACTCTTGCTGGCTCACAGAATGACGTGGCTCCTTGGTGACCCACTGAGAACTTTGTTTCTTTCCTATAACCAATGGGCAGTGAATGTGCATGTTAAGTGAATGTAAGCTTGGAAAAGCATAAAAGCACCATGTTGCTATAATAAATCTCTCTTGCACCCTTCTGATGGAGTCGTGGTACTTTGTACTGTGTCGTGCTCTATAACAACATCAAATCATCAAAAACAGCAGCTGATGTTTATTCAGTGGTTTTTACTCAGGATGCTTAAACTCTTCACACAAGGAATCAGCTACCAAATTCAGTACCTAGATAGGATAAGTGACTTTAAAGACACAGGGTGTTGAGAAGTAGGATTTTTTGATGCCCTATCCAAATCATTTATTCAGTCATCTAATCAGTCTTCACCCACTGGTAACAGCTCATATTTTACAACTGAAAAGTTAAATTATATGCCTGGAGACACTTGAAAAACAAGTGGAGAAAACCCAACCAGCTTTCTTGTTTTGTGCCAAGTCTTCTGCTGCAAAGTCTCCTTTGAACTATTCCCAGAGGAACTGAACTGTGAAAGAGCACCAGGAATGCAACAGAGAATGGCCTTTTGTCTTCTACTTGTCTATGCTCAGAAATGTCCAAATCATGACAGTAAAACCAGAAAGAGTCAGGGCCAACTGATACGAAATGTCACAATGTGGAACAGAATAATGATGAACAAACACTGCTGCTTAGAACATTTATTTCCTGCTTGCAAGGAGCTCCCTAAACTTTCCTTCTAAATCCCATATTTTCTTGCAAAGTACCAGTCTGTTGTGACCTCCTCCAGCCTTATCAGAATTACTTTTGCCCTTAAGTGTTACTTGCATCCACCTGTCATCTCTTGTTTTCTGTGTTCCAAAGCTCCTGTATTTGCTTATATACACACACCCTGTGGTATTTCAATCCCATCTGCTACCTCTGTGCAAATAAACAACACAGAGTAAAGATGAAGCTCTAACTCCATGAAGAATGCTATACAGTAGGTTGTCATCAGTGAACTACAAAAGATTTACTCCTTTCTGTGAAGGTCTTCCTTGCTTTCACCATCTGTGACACTCAGAAGTTTAAGCAAACATGTTTTTCATCTAAATAATGAACCATATTTATTGAAAAGTCAGGGTATCTTCGGAATATCTTTTCACAAGACACATCAAACAAGAAGACAGTGTCAAGACAAGCAGCAATAAGAGCTTTTATTCACTCCTCTATTAGCATTATGGTACCCAGATAGCAGGGTTAGATCAGCCCAGAGGTTACTCACCTGGTCTGGGGAAAAAGCCTCCCTTCCATTTACAAATTCAAGATGCTTAAAGGCAAGAAACCTGTTTTATGTGACTGACATGAAGCAAAATGCAGCTGGCACAGCACTATACCAACATTTATCATCAAGATAAAGCACTGGATGAAAAACATATGAGATCTTCCCTACAATGTCACCTTATCCTAGACTTAAATTTCGAGGAAAATACTGGTTTTAAAGTAGGAGGAATGAAGGAACTTCTTTTTAATTACATCTAGGCAATACCACACACATACCACCATGAAGGCACAAATCTTCAGGCTGACTGATATGCAAACAGAAAGAAGCAACATGTGAACCTTGTGATTTTCACAGTAATTGCTAAATGCATTTTGTAGTGGAGAACTTCAAAGGAATTGAGAAATCCTTTGTGTACCATCAATAATTCTACACTGCTTGCCATAACCATAATCTGTGGGATACAGCCTTATATTTGAGGAGAGGCCACATGAAGTATCCCCTACTGATTGGTATTTTCATGATTTGTGAGTGTGGCTCGGCCCTCACGCTGTCTGGCAGCAATGAGACAGTTGAAGCTGTTTACCAAATAAATGCAATTGAAAAGGCACTGGCACAAGGTAGGTACCTGCCACATCTACTACATGACAGCCTAAGAGCAGCACAGTAGAAGTGACCCTGATTTTCCCCAAGAGCTGAATCCCAGTATGGACAGCACTATCTACCTGATCATTACTGTGGGATCCAAACTGCATCCTGCTGTTCACTTTGCATCAGCTACAGCTCACCTACAAACACAGTGAGGGGACAAACAAGTATGTGCCTTGGCACATAAATGTTTATTTATTGGACAGACTTTAATGGCAGAAGAGAAGTCAAATATCCCAGCTATCATAATCTCATACAGCATGCCCAGACCTGATGTCTTATATTGCAGCTATTATAACCCAATATATCACACCCAGGTAGGACATTCTTCATCCAAATAGAATCAAATAAAACCACCTCATTGCTCAGGTTACTGCTGCACACAGAGAACACCAGAGGTGCAGACAGTAGCAGCGCAGGAACCTTTGCAATCTAAAACACAGTCTCAAGGGAAAGGTTTTCCAGAAGCTTTGAAATGCAGGGCAGGACCTCTGGCAACATAGCACTGTGGAGCTCCGAGAAGTAAAAAGCCAGAAGTTGAAAACTTCACCACTGTTTCCCTACAGGCAACCATAATTCAGTCACCTTCTAAACTTCTCAATGTATGATGCTCCTATATTCTGTTTATGAATGTATATGCAAACAATATGTGAGTGGGTGGATGATTAAACAAACATACACACAATACCTACACGTGCTGTACTGTTTGTAAATCATGACATTTCTACTCTTCCATTTGTACAATTAGTCTCCCCACATACCTCATTATGTTTTAATTTTTTCAACCTCAACAAAGAGCACTTGCACCACACTACCCGACATACCTTGCCTTCCTTCCTCTGAAATGGTCAGACCCTTGGTGCTCCTCCAGCCCAGTGTTCAGCAACATTTAATTTACAGTGAAGGGCTAAGACTTCAGATGAGCTTCAAGGAAAATTAGCCTGTCATTACAGGCTTGGAGAAATAAAAGATCGCCCAAATGCCAGATCTGACCTGACCTTTAAAGTACTGCTCCAATAATATTTTTCAATAACTATGCTTCCTAGTCTTTCCTTTGCTGGACAAGAGATATGAATCAATTACTGCAGCAAGTCAGTTATGAGCTGGCCACAGCTTTCTTTTCAAACTCTACTGAGAAAAAGCAATTGACCTCCAACATCCAACATAAAAGTATTGTTCCTCATAAAGCTTCCACTTATTTGCACTGTTTTAGCAAAACAAGGAAGGACAAAAGTTGTTGTATACACCAAAATTGTTGTTGTATCCAAAAGTTGTTGTATCCGCCTGTTAAAAAATGAACAAGCAGATTCTAGGACAGAAGAATTTTATTTTTCATGTTTGCACAGTTGAGGTTTTTTTTCCACTAGGAATGAAGAAATGCAGCTACAAATATAATGTGAGAATTTCTAATCTCACTTTGCATATAAAAATATCATCAGGTTTTGAAAAATCTCAGCATAAACTGTAAATACCTGAATGAATTCCAGGGTTTAAATACCAACGTGTAGCTCTATGACAATCATATATTAGAAACTATTGGCTAAAGCACAAGAAAAAAAAGATTTATCAGGAGAAATACTGACTGAAAACACATCTCAACAAGTGACTTAACAAGGAGCTCTTTTGCCATTTCTTTCCAAGTGGGCTTGAAAGTGAGCTACAGCTACTCAAATCTGTACCCCCAGCTGGGATGCTGATTCCCCTTAGAAGAGCATGCAGGAATGGATATTCCCACTCAAAGCCCTGTGGTTGCTTCTTATGAGTCACTCTACTGTTTCTATTACAGGAGAGAACATAATATATATACATTCCGTCACTTGTATGCAGTTCAGTCAATGAAAACACTGTTCTAGCTGATTCTTGCTGCTTGCCTTGAGCTCAGAAATCCTGAGCCATAGGGTCTGCCTGCTGCTTGAACTAATCCCTTGTTTGTTGGCACTGGGACTCCCACTGGTAATGAAATAAAAATAGTATTCCAGGGCAGAAAGCCCAGGAACTAGCAGGACTCTTCTCAGGAGGAAGAACACAACTGCAAAATAGTATCCAGTGAATGGCATGTGTAAGTAGGTAGCCTGCTTGCTCTCACTCCAGACTGCTGATGTGGAGATGCACACTCTTCCCTCTCAGAGACAAGCTAAAAGGTGCAATGGCTGCAGTGCCCACCTGGTTCTTGTGAGTTGTGTGTGCACACTTCTGTGCTGCCACAGCATTCATGGATAGTGTGGGAAAGCAACTCCTTCATTCTTCTGCTCCTCATATTTACAGTGGAAAAATATTAACTGCTAAGAACTGATGTTGACAAATGATGAGAAATCTGCCACTGCTGTGGCCTGATACAATTTTTGATGTCATAAACTCTTATTTGATTTGCACCTGTTTCTTATACCCTCTCTACTTCTACATATTTTTAAAGAAGTCAATACAACAAGATTCCATTTTAACAGAAAGAGTTCCTTAGAAAAGTGTCTTCAATTTCCAGTGCTGATCAAAATCCATTCCTGCAGCAGAGATGATCCTGTGCTTATATAAAGAACACCAAGGTCCTTATTGATATACTAAAGCATGTTTCACCAGTTAGTTCTAAACTGTTGCTTTTTTTTCCTGTAAGAAAATAAACTCTTGAAAATAAACTCTTCTTGAAGCTTTGTTGTCATCCCATAACAACTAAATAAAATTGATTTTAGGCAATATACATGAAAGGCAACATTAATTCAGATGCAACAAACCTGAACACTCTGTGTGAGATAGATGAAGAAAAGTAAGTGAGGTCTGCTCAGCTGAATAACATAAAAAGCAGCCTCTTCTTTCAGAACCTGTTGATTTGAATTAAACCTAAAATTGCACCTTCCTTCTCTAGGCTTTACAGAACTACCAGGTTTCTGCAGGATCATATAATCTTCAATCTATTCATTTAGATGCTGGGACATTTCCAGCAGAGCAGCAGTCTGTGAAGTGCTGACAGCAGCAGGTCTATAGCAAACTGGTTGTCTTCTCAAAGACTTCTGGAAACTTCTTCCATAAAAATTTAGTCTTTGGTACACCACTTTGAATTTGGTTTAAAAATATTACACAGATAAACATGGGTTTTTTCACATTTAATCTTGTTGTGTATACCATATGTGAAGCTTAGTTCCCTCTCATCCTCCTTCACTGCACTCGAGATGTAATCTGTACTCACACCAGCTACACAGTGATATAAAACCTTAAAGTCGTGTAAATTTACTGTAGAATTAAAGGTGTATGGAGGAGATCTGCATTGTAGCTTCTAAATCTGTGCTCTTGTTACCCTGGTCCTCTCTGGGGCATATTAAAAAGTCATAAAACCTGAAGAAGGGACCAAATATAAGCTACAAGACTGAACCATTACAAAGAAAAAAAAATCACAAGTTTGTTAAAGTTGGCAGTTAGACAATGTTGAAGAGATCCTGTAGGAGACCCTGTTCAAAGTTCAGGATATAGGAAGATATGAAGCATCTGTTTCCAATCAGAAGTGACAGCAGGTAAAGTTAGTTGATATAATAAAGACCTGTCTGCACATTAGAGGACATCTTCTAAAGTGACAAAACTGGGTTGCAGCATTTGGTAAACAATTTTAGCAGGACCATAAAACAGTCTTAAATGAGTTGATTATTCTCATCCCTGCTTGATGCCAGGAAAAGGTTGTGAGGATTTACCAAACAATATAAGAAATTAACATCCTTCTGATAAAAACATTATGACCAGCAGGGCAGCCTGCTGTTGCAATCTCATTTTTAAATACTGAAAAAGCAGGACTATGAAAAACCTGGGCATATTTTTGGTACCTCACATTGGTGTTTGTAGTGCACACAAGGATGGGCATAGTAAGAGGTAAATATTACAGAAATTGACAGTATGTTTTTGAATAGCCATCACCTTATCACCAGCCCCTAAAATATGCTCTCTGCATAGAATTCAGTTCAGTATTTGACCAGCCCTTACCAATGCTTTTTCAGCTCTTTCCACTCTATTCTGCAAGCACATCCTTGCAGGATGCCAGGCTGAAGCCCCAGAGCCAGGAACAGGAGCGAATGCTACACTATGCCAACTCTAGCACTCTTTTTATGGATGTTGTTTTTCAAGCAAAGCTACTGCTTTTATTCCAATACTTCTAAACAAGTGTGATTTCCCTATCTAGAGCTTTATAGTCAGCAAACGAGGTTTATGAACTATAAATTCCTACACTGAAGGTAAAAGCTTAAGAGAGTTAATCAAACGAGACAGAGGATGCTAAAACCACACTAAAGCTGGAGCAGAAGGCAGCATATGGAACATCTTGAAGGGATCCATGACAACAGTCATCACTGACATGAGTTACCTGCAGCTCCCAAATCTATTCTACCACTGGGGTTTGCAGTGACTTTATGTTCAGTAACATTCTAGCCAAGTTGCTTATAAATCCTGTCAGTCTTAGACTGAGTTTTGTTACAAACAATAAAATCTGTTTCCTGACTATCCTACCAAAGACAAGACAGACAAACAGCAGAAACAAAACAGTTCAGTTTTGTTTTACTGATATTTTACTGATAAAATTTTCAGACATTTGCTACATCAAAGAACTGGGACAGAGGACCACATGGAAAATCAGTTTTGTACCTGTAATCCATTATTTTTTATGTTGATGGTTGTTTTATTTTTTCTGGCTTTTGTATTCAGAACAACATTCATTTATAACCAATGTACTTTTCCAGTCACACATTTGCTTCTTCATAAAAAAGTCTTAGCAGAAGAGTTCAAGATGAGGAAATTCTTTTATTTTCTTTTTTTTTTTAAGTTCAGTAACCAATGATGAATCTTACAAAATCGCATTACAAGGCTGACTGCCATGGTACAGAAAACGAATTAACTTATTCTGATGAATTTGTCATGAGACAAATTACTAGGACCACTGACTCACTCTCATCTTTGCACATACATCTTTGGAGCACATGCACAGCATAACAGAAGTTACCAGCAATTTTTTTGCAACACTGGTTTTTATCTGGTTTTGTCAGTAAACCAAATACTTAATGTTCCAGCATACCTGTCATTTAGCTGGTAATACTGCTAGACCAGCATTGAAAGACATAGGAGAATAAAATCCATGTGAGCAGACACAGGTGTTCTTCTGAAAGATCACTCACTTCCTCCTGCAGCTGAGTAAATATGAATTTAGATGCACCAGATAAAGAGACTAAACACTGACTAATAAGAGAAGAGGGGTTGCTCTAATTTTAGGTAGGTTTATGCACACAGCTTTTTAATAAACATAAATATATCAGTTTGAATGTTATTTTTATCCTAATTTCCAAAGGAAATGAGACTCCTTGATTCTGTTATTAATTGGTGGTTGCCTCTCCCTGACTGTCCTCATCCTCACTTAACAACCTGGCTTACAACTTCTGAAGTTGGCTTTTAGTCTGCAGTTGACAATGGGGGAAGAAATCGCCATTACATTAAAATACTGCTATTCCCAACAAAAATAGCAGCTGGAAAGAGCAGAAAAGCTTATATTACTACTTCCACTATTGGAAATACTGCAGTACAAACTTGGCATGCACCTGTTCTGTCTGACCTCTCAGCTGCCCTGTAAGCACTCACAAAATGGCAGAATAATCAGCCCCCACATCAGGCACAATATGTGCTTTCTCCCAGCTGGTTGGGTGGAGGAGAAAGGAAAGAGCTGAAAACATGAAAAGAAGTTGAAGCTATACATGGAGAACTAGAGGAGAGGAAAGTATTTAAATGAAGGAGAAATTGAAATTAGCAGGAACAAAGCAGTGAGGGAAAAGCCTACACACACAGAGGTCACAACTGGACCTGGTGGGTTCTGATGCCCAAGCCACAGAGCGATTTCACAGCCTGGCACCAGAGGGTTCAACAGCTGATCTGCACATACTGAGTTCTGGTACTGAAGTAACAGAACAAGGTTTGCTTTCACCTGGGCTGGGAAAAAGCAACACTGATATAAATATGTTTTCTTCAGAACTGACCCAGAGAAGAAAGGGCTTGCTACTTTGCTGCAAGGGCTACATTGAAGACAACACAGCTGTGTTTATGGGTAAGTCCTTTAGGCACCTAAATCAGCATTAGATGTCACTGTACATATTTAGGTTGGCTTTAGAGACCATTATTTTACACTTTACACAACTAAAGAATTCTATCTAAATTAGAGTGCTAAGGTTAATAAGCACAGGTTAATGCTAAATATAAGCAAACACAAAGGCTTGGCAGATGGTTTACTATGTCACCCTTTTGCATCCATTCCAGGTCAGGGTACTGGAAAAAAAATGATAATATATGGTATCATCATTAAATATAATTAATATATCTACAGCATTTCCCTTCACTTTTAGATTTCAAAGCTATTATAAAGTTTCATTACTAGCAGCAGAAGTCAGAATGGAGTCATCCCTATTCTGCAGAAAATGACACAGAATTCAGCTGGGCTCTGAAGTACCAGCAAACACCTATGAAGCATGTTTTGCTCCTGAGCAGCTCACAGAGCATGTGCTGGCATTTACTTGGCAAGTTACATGACTGAGTTTACTGCATCACACCAAATGACTGTACATTAGAAAATTACAATAATGGAATAAGCTTGTAGTTATGATACTGGACTTGGAATAATTTTTGTCCAGCTCTTGGCTCTGCTATAACATTAAGCAAGTAATTCAGTTTTTTTCTCTTCAATCACTTATGGAATTTTCTTTTACTGTTTTTCTGTTCATGGTCCAGTGAGTTTGTGAAACAGACTTTCTCCTTTTGTATTTCCACAATACCTAGCACAGTGGACCTTAGAATCAGGTGCAGTCTTGCATGTCTCCCTTAATGCAAACAACCATTGTTTATAGCTCATTTTGATCTATATTGTGTTTTAGGTTGGATTCGGGACATTTTGCAACCTTTTCCACATTGCAGGTCTACAGCAATGAGCTAATGTGGGAAAAACATGTCAGCAAAGCATGGAGAACAGACTTTAAAAATGCCTCCTACCTGCACAGGTGTCTCCAGGGTGTAGATGTGTTCCCCACGCACGTTGTAGAACTTGACCAGTGCGCTTTTCAGCAGGGAGCCATTGCTGAGGTCAAGCAGCTGGTTCTGCTTCTCCATGCCTGCTACTGCCAGCAGGTCTCCTTGTGTGCACCACTGCACCACCACATCTGAAACCACAAAGACGTCTGAGTAACCACTGACTAGAAACAACAGGAACAGCACTTCCAGATGCTGCAAAGTGACTTGAACAGTTAAAACACGCTCTCAGAAGTTCCTTAAGTACTTAGAAACCTATATCCTTTCTCTGAAATAGTAGAAAATATGCTACAGATGCACTCTTGAGAATGACTCTTTATTTTGTAAACTGAAAAAAAAAAGTGTAAAAAACATTATTTTCACTCTGTTGTAAGTCTGGAATGTAATCAGTTGTTCCTAAACCCCTGAAGACAAGAATTTACTAGAGATGTTGAAACTGATGTGGAAGATCCTACATACAGCTTTGGGGTAAATAAGTGGAATCAAGTTAATAGGCAGGTAAATAATCTTACTAAGAGAGTAGCAAAGAGTGTTTGTCTGGAAAGGCCTATAGTGCAAAAAAGCAGAATATCTGGCGATGTTTCATGCTCTCAGGGCTGTCAATGTAACTTTTAGCATAACTCAAACTAGAGTTACACCAGTATAGCATGAACCTAAAAGCACTTGGATTTGTCCATAAATACAGATGGCCTACATGTCATATGTTTTCTTTTGCCACCATCACACAAAGATGATGAGGGCTCTGGAGAATCTCTTACAAGGAGAGACTGAGGGAACTGGGCTTGTTTGGTCTAGAGCAGCCTGAAAGTGGACCTCATTATTATCTCAAAGGTTTGTGCAGACAGAATGGTGCCAGACTCTTTTCAGGGGTGCCCAGTGACAGGACAAGGAGCAATGGCCATAAACTAAATCACAAGAAGTTCAACCTCATGAAGAAGAACTTGTTTACACTGAGGGCAGCAGAGGAAGAAGCTGAGGAGTCTTCCTCCCTGGAGACATTCAAAACCCACCAAGACAAGACCCTGTGCAACCTGTTCTGGAGGACCCTACCTTGGCAGGGGGGTTGGCCTGGCTGATCCCTGGAGGTCCCTTCCAACCCTAATGATTCTGTGATTCTGGCTTGTAAAAATCTACTCAGCTACTTAGCAGGGCTTTGCTGGAATCACACAGGGACTGCTCAGACTCTCATATACATGGATATTAATATATATATCAGTTACTTCTCTTACAGGCACCTCATGACGAGGGACGCCCACAGCTTAATTTGGGGATGCTTATTTCAAACCCTTATATCCTCTAGTTCTTTGTCACACTTCTAGAGTAACTCTAAAAAAGCATTTTGCATTTCTGCTTGTGTTTCAAAGGCAGATTTGCATGTTCAAGGAATACCAAGCTAGTGTTTAAATCTTTTTACTGTTAAACCAGAGGTGAAAGGCAGCTATTTTGTGCTGACACAAAGTATAGGTAAAGACAAAACTTTTGTGCTCCAGGATGCTCAATCTGCCAAGAACCTTTTGAAGACACTTGTGGGCGAGAAGCTGTCTTCAAATGAAGAAGCAAGAGAGAAATGAGAGTTGGCAGGAAGGATCTCAAAATTGTTTCAAGTTGTCAACTTGTCATTTTCAGGGACTTTTATGTGCAATTTAAAATGGTTTTGTATTATTTCAACTTTCTGATATTTCTCATGGGAATTATGCTTCTGTACATATCAGAGGGAAGCCACATGTTCCTCAAGGTAATTTTTCCACAGCTAGGCATTTTTTTTCCTCTTAGTTTTCAGCCCTCTGAGTAACCCACAATGGGATTTAATTCATGTTTCTTGGACAGGAAAAAAACAGGCAGGTTAGAAGTAAACAAGGCAAGCTGATCAGCTCCACTTTTGGTAACTGGATGACTTTGGAACTACCATAATTGAAAAACTGTCTCCTTTGGATACAGGTCTTCAGGTAAAACTTTCAGCTGATCCCCATGACAAGAGGAAGATGAGTGTCCAGCAGTTTTCTCTCTCTCTCTCAAAGTCCTAGAATTAGACTGCTGCAAAGGCAGCAAAGGGGTAGATGTGGACTGCGGCATCCCTCCAGGGCAGTGCAGCTCTACTGACAGACTTGCACTGCCAAGACGATCTTCAATGACTACTGGACCTTTACACAAAATAACTGATGAACAGGTTCTCAGCACTAGCACAGAGATAAAAATCAAATGGAGGTTTCATTTAGGGTAATGGCCTACAAGTGAATCAGTGGGTCAGTCACCCCTACTTTCCAGCCTGCACAGGCATGTATATCAGCAAACCTTGAACACAGAGCATTGTAAATGTGCAACAGCTCTGCAGGCAGTGGTTGTGGCTAACTAGTACAATTAATAGATATAGCTCAGCAGTTCTGCAGGAAGCAGTGCACTGAGAATCATAGAGTTAAAAAGCACCAAAAAAATAAAGGATACATTTGAACAGTTCAGGACCTCCACTAGGACTCACAAAGCTACCAGGACTGTTCAAGCTGGATCAAAAGAACTTTTATTTGGGTAATCAAATTATCAAGTTTTTTCTCTGTCAATTTAACAGAAATATTATCAGTAAAATGACAACTCTGCAAAACTAGTAGAATATGTATATTCGCTATATATTAAAAATATATTGCTACTGCTTGAAATAATTTCATAGTTGCCTAGTTTAAAAATACAAGGAGTAGCCTACAGCAGCCAATAAAGGCAAGGATATCTGCTGCAGAGATCACAGAGCAATACTTTGAGATTTTAAACACAAACACATGAACAGGACTTGCAGTGGTTTTGCACATTCTTGCCTGTGATAAAATCCAGTAAAATTTAGAGTCACTTGAAAAAAATTATGAAGCTACAGGAAGTGTGAACATCTATGTAGAACCAGACATAAAATACTTTCCACGGTACAGTGCTTAAAACAACAGACAGCAATATCCCAATCATCTTTCTCTGTCTCACACACAGTCCCAATCCAGTAGGATGCTACATGTTTTTTTTGTACTGATGACAAAAATGTAGTCGTAGTCCAGCTTATAACTAATAAAAATATTCCTACCCTATCTAGCACATTAATATTTTGCTACAAGAGGGTAACATACTTAAGGGATCTTTTTTGCACTAGTGAAAGTCAGTGGGGAAGGAGAAACAGGACAGACATCCTCAGCAAGATAGAGCCCTGCAACTCTAAACAGAGAATAAGATGGGGTCTGTTTCTCCTACTGTTTCCAGTTGAAAGCTAGACTAGATGACGACTCAAGACTGTTCAGTACCCGGATTACTCTAATATTGTAGACATGCTGAGCAGACCCATTGGTGATTATCACAAGAGCTTTTTTAAGTTGGCCCCAGTTCTCCACATTTTTGGTATCCTTTCAGCTGATGAAGTTTTCTGGATTGTAGGGCTGTGTCACAATGCTGCATTTTGGCACTCACACATTTCTGGGGTTGGCACAGAAGGAGAAGGAATGGAACAGAAACCTCAAAGGTGATGTTTTCACTTCCCAAGACTACTGCAAATAACGGATCACCCAAAAACTGTGGGGACGGTGTTAGGGCAACTTTTCACCAAAAACATCCCACTATTTCAGAACAGCTAAGAGTTTGCTCCAACAGCCTAATTCTCTTTTCATCTAATTTAAAACTAACTCACCTGTGGAGATGAAAAAGCTTTGGTGGAACCTATATTTAAGCATGTGCCTATGTGCTGTATTGAATTAAAATGTCTCTGCAGGCAAAGTACAGTAAATTACACAGCGTGTGCTGGTAAAGTAAAGGACATTTTTAATAGGTAAGAACAGTAAAAATTTCAATGTGAATTAAAGATTTTACATGGAATACTGATTGTACAAACATTCGTGCACATCACTTAGCAAAATGTATAGTAATTAATCACTGGAATATTTTCTCTCTCAGAACAACTTGCCTCTTGACAATTAATAATACTAGCAAGTTTTCAATAATTGTGAGAACCAAAGCAGCATTGCAATTTATACCAGGTTGCAAAAAGCATGGAAGACCTTGTGAATTAGACATGCAAAGAAAGTGTTATGTAGCAGAGATATTCACACAAAGAACCATAATTATATTAATGCATTCTGCTGGAAAACTGCAGGACAGATCAGTTACCCTACAAAACTGCCACGAAAACATGATCTCAAAAATATTGTGAAGCATTTTTTCAAATACAGAAACTCCATCAGCCAAGAACTGCTCTTCCTCCAGCAGGTGTCACTGCTGGAAACGGCAATAACAGTGCTCAGGGCTCCTGGGTTAAGGAGCCAGAGGCACAAAAATGTAATCTATGCACACATCATCAAAAATACAAGAAAAACAGGGCATAGGAGAGGGAGAAACAGCTTCTTATTCGTACCTTTCAACCCTGAGCGGATGATAGTGGGAGACAAGTCATCGTAATTGTTCATTAAACTGATGTCTCCTGACGTGAAGCTGACAGTCAGTAGTGGCTTGGTGTTCTGCACCGGGACTGGATAGGCAGCTGGTCCATCTGCAAAACAAGGCTCTGAGTGAATAAAGGTGAGCAACAAAAAATAACCAAATCCAGGCCAAGACACACTGCACTTCAGCCTATCACCGTCGGGAGTTGTTCCAAGCCTCTCTACCTGCTTATTTCTGCAACATCTGTGGGCACAAGCAAAGCAGGTTTAGATAGTTAAGCTTCTCTGTTTCTGTGAAACAGAGTGCTTTTACTTTGTCAATTTTTACTGCACAATATCCACAGTGATTTATGCACATACTATTATGTTACATAGCAGTGTTTTTCAGTCTTTCTCCATTCACAATGCCTCAAAGCGACAAAGAAAACCAGTGCCTTAGAAGACTTTCTTGGAACCCCAGTTGAAAACCAGCGTGATGAACAATATAATGACATTAAAAGCAATTTGTTCTATACCCTTTTTGCTTGGGCAGGTACCAGGGACTCGTCCTGAGGTCACACAGAGACATTTTAAGAACTTCAAAGAGAACACACTGACCTTTCACAAATTACTGCATTCTAAATGTCTAGGCAGTAGCATGAAAAGACACCTGCCATTCGGCATAACAGGATCCAATGCACCCAAAAGGAGAGGTGAGCCCAAATGGAACACCTGGCTTTAAAAACCATTTCTGCAAAGTCTCTGGTCCTCTGAGCTTGTTTTTCCGCAATTCACTAAAATTCCTTTGCTTAAATACTTCACAACCAATCTTGGCATCTGTAGCTTTTGGTGTTTAACTCCTGTTTACAGTTTCTGAGAGGAGATACCACTGGTCCCTGATTAAGTGCCTGTCAAGGCCCAGCCAATATCTTTCCAGTCAACAAAACTGTCAGAACCAGTTAAGAGTAGTATTGTTTCCTGAACTTGTAAAAAAGCTGAGGAGAAAGAATTTTGGAGAAAGATGTCTAGTAACTGGCACCTCCATGTGTATATAATTTAATAAGAAAATCCCAACAAACTTCTAGTCCTTCCTACACATCTGTGTGAGTCAAAGGCTTGTCACCTTTGAGAGGTTTATGCTGCATCTGCTCTAAAGAAAACACATCGTGTTTGGGTAATCATTAAAATAGGCTTGTAACGAGTCCACCCACCCCCTGACTGACTCAGAAAAAGCTAACACACACATTTGGATCATTTAAGCTCTCATCTGCAATTTCACCATCCTCCAAATGGAACCTCAGTATTTCTGAAAAACACAACAAAAACCCAGGAAAAATCCAATTTATTGATGTTGTCTGTCTTGCTTTAGGAGCTTGCTAGGTCGAAGTTAGTTTCTTTCCTTTTAAGGTAAGAAATCTTACCCAGTACCAGAAGTAAGGCATGAAAGCCAACACAAAATCCAGTTTTAAAATATTCTAACATTTTACCAGGTGATCAGATTATCTTCTTTCAATATTTGTTAAATACATAAGCTTATTATATAGACACATATACTGGAAAAGGTAGATTTTTTTGTGTGAATCCAAATTAGAGTTAAAACTGCAAAAGTCCTCAATTCAGAGGTTCAGATCCAAGATGCAAATTCAGAATTATTTTTGAATAATTGTTATGTATTTAAAATTTTCACAGTACAATCACTGAGTGTTATAGAAAGTTAATTCTTAATGTAGTTCAGGCTTTATACACTGAAACACAGGAACAGCTCACCTAGAGCTTATGAAGTGATCAATCACATCAGTGGGGAGTGTAATCATTACTTGAATGAGAAGGGTGGGACAGACTGTGCATGGACACCTAGGCCTCATAAGTCTTCACTACTGGTGATTTCCAAAGACTTTAAAACCAAAGTATTTCACCAAACGAGTTGTATTGAGACTTAAGGAGAGGGAAGGATTTATTCCTGACTCTCAAACTGGCAATGTGCTCTGAAGCATGTGAGTTAATAACTCCAGCCAACTCCAGTCAGCCTGCTTCTACCCCATGTCATTGCAGGAAATATCTTCATTTTGGAGCCCTCTGCAGTATTTATGGAACTCTTTATGTCAGGACTATGAAGGATGGGACTGTAACAATGAGCATTACAGAAATCCTACAAAACAGAGATAAAACTAAATATATAGTACTTTACACCATGTCTAGTACTGCTGTCTTTTCACATGAATCTATATAATAGTGCACTAATTTCTGTGGCTGCACTCTGTACCTCCATACACACCAACCACTGCAATACCTCATATCTGCTCATCAGTGAAACCTGACATGTCCCTGTCTACTGTTTTTCACTCAGCCTCACTGAAATCTTATCGAGCTTTGTGATGTTATCTTATTTGTGCAAACGGAGGCAGAGCAGCACAGACAAGGTATGACCTGCAGCAAGGCTGGTGGCAGAGCTGGGAACAAACCCACTCTCCCATACCAGCTCTCTGCTCCACGAGAGCTTGAAACTGTGGCCCGCCTGCTGGTTTTGTAGGGCATGAAATTGCCCTGGCATTTGGGATGTCTTCATGAGCAGGTGCAAAGCTGAAGCAGAAGGATGTGCACAGGACCTACCCTGTGGTGGGGAATAGTCGTCGGAGTCCGTGTCGCTCTCGCTGCTGTCCTCCACCAAGAAGCTGGGGTAGTTCCAGGACATGTTGAGGATGCCATCTGACTCATGAAGGAGCACGTGGGCCAGCATGCGCCCGTGGCAGTCCATGACAATCACCTGTCCATCAGCAGTGCCAAACAGTACCTGAAAATGACACAACAACTCTCAGTCCCACCAAATGTCAGCCATGGGGCCCTCCTTCCAATGCATCTTGTCATTAACCAGCTACCCTGGAAATAAATTGAAAGCAAAGCAGCCACGGATGTGAAAGGGTGCCAGAATAGGACCCTGCAATCAAAGATGAATGTGAAGAATGAAGTTAAAGCAGCAGAGTCTACAGGCAAGTTTGTAATGAATTTACTTGCTCAAAATCTGTGAGCAAGTAGTGTTTCATGGTGGATGCATTTCATTCACTTTAATATGAGACATTACACTTCATTTGTACTTGATTATTACCAAAATTAAAGTAAGCTGGCAGTGTTAGCGTTCAGAAACACATAATCACAAGAATGATTATATGCAGGTGCTTTTATTGAAGAGCTCTGGGTGTCAGGGGTACAAACCCAAATCTGACTCCAACGTGGGTTCGGGATGAACATGTTTTTATATTCTATCGTCATATAACTTTCACGTTAATTAGTAAACTTATATTGTTCTATTGTATACATGGATTTCATCCAAGCATGGACTCCTCGTGGTCCCCCTCAAACTTCTACCATAGTTTCTCATGATTCTTCTTACGATTAAACAATAATTATATTTAATTACTAAACAATCATCACATCTAACAATTATATCATTTATCGTAACTGCATACGCAGGTGCATTTTCACATGATCTGGCAAACACAAAGCCTAACATTTTCAGAGTCTATTTTTAACATTTTTCCAGCGCCCCACTAAGTCTAGCTTCTTTCTAATTCCCCAAATTTTATGATTTTAAAACCTTTTACTATCAGCAGAAAGGCTACCACAGATTATTTAGTATTCTCGGACAATACAAAAACTCCTAAACCTGGTGGTAGAAAAGGCGTGCATTAGTGGTAATAACATGAAAAGACACAGCTGACCAAATTGAGGTCCTAGCAGAGATTTCAAATGGTTCATGAGAAATAGAAAGCTGAATAGAGAAAGACAGGTTATTCAGTTGATGGGCTAGAGAAAGTGGGAGAATGCCTTCCAAAAAAAAAGAGGCAAAAGCAGTATGATCAGGCAGCTGGAAGTAGATTAACATAGGCCAAGGGGAAGGCAATGAGGCAACATGCTGCACATCCAGGAAGAGATGAGAAGATGAGAAGAGCTTCCACCCACCATTTCAAACACAAAATGGATAATCCAAGTTTTTTCTTGCCCTTAAACAACTCCATAGCCAATCACAGACTGAAGTCAGACTGACTGGAACCAGCAATTTCTTTTTTAATAAATTCTTCTTGAGGATTTAAGAAAGTTAAGATACTGAATATTTGATGAATTTTAAGAGAAAAATCAGGAAATAAGGACTAATAAATCCTAAAGCAATAAATGGATTAGCCAAGGCTGTTGCTGCCATCACATAATTCTGTATGAGGAAAATACACTTTACAGCAAGTTTAAAAGCCATCAACTTGAAAACCAGCCAGCATTAAAAATGAAGCTAAAAGGAAGGTCAAATCTCACACTTGCTCTTCAGTCGACCACCTATTTCCAGTAAATTTAAGGTTCTAACAATTAAATGCCCAGGTCAGAAATTCACCTAGCCTTGGATCTTACCTTTAAGAGTGGTCAAGTGTTTGGAGAAGAGTAAAAGAACAGGATGCACTGAGCAAGCATCTCCCCCACACACTCCTGTAGCTTTCCACAAAAAACCCACAATCCCTCTTTGATAATTGATAATTTCATTTGGCAACCTTTAGCTCTTTACACTGAAAGAAACACGAATATTTGTTCCCTACTTACATTCTTAACATTGGTCACAATTTTACAGACCTCTATTATGTAATTCCCTGGTCATCTCTTTCCCAAGCTGAAGAATCACAGCCCACTTCAGATCTCCATGTACACTTCTTGTTCAAAGCCTGCAATCACCCTTGGTGACCTCTGCTGTCAGAGGCCTTCTTTTCTATCTTCCTACTGAGAGGCTGTGTCAGACTTGCAGCAGGCAATGTGTGTATTGTATCACACTTATTCAACAGTAGTCTCCTAGGAAGCAATTGTCATTATTGCACTTTTGAAAGTTTCAGAAAGGAAGTGTGGTTTCCTAAGCCTTAGTAAAAAACCCCAAAAAACAAAACAAAACAACCAAAAAAACCCAACCAACCAACCAAAAAAAAAGCCACCAAACAAAAAAACCCAACCAACCAACCAAAACCAAAAAACCCAAACAACCAAAACCCAAAACAAAAAGAAAAATACTAGAGTTCTTTTTATGATCAAAATAATGAAGGTTGTAAACTAGAATGAGAATTTAACAGAATTGCCATAAAGTCATTAAAATCTTAAGAAAAACAATGGAATTGTTTCCCATTATCAAAAATATTGAAAAAATCAGTATCTGGCTGCCTTAACTGTAATAATTACATGTTACAAATATTTTGTGTTAAATAGTTGCTGGGTTAAAACAGCAACTGAAGTTTGCTACAAGCCTCAGAATACTATTCTTAGGTGTAAAAGCAAGAATTCAACCTTTGTTCATCTCACACTATCTTCCCTTGTGACCCTTTATTCTATTCTTCTTTCACTTGTATCATCACATCTCCTTTCACACTGTTCACCATTTCCACTGTTTTCACATGCATGATCAGTGCACAGCCACAGTCACTATTCATTTTCAAAACACAGCCACTCTCTGATCTCAACAAAACAAACTTTAACAAAGGCAAAATCCTATCACTTGTCACTGCTAGCTTCTCACACCTCTCTCAGTCTACTAGGGATTAGTTTCTAACTGGTCTACAAGAAGTTCTAGAACTGCAAATACCCAGACAGGGGAGCTGAGCCTCTGTTGTTTCTGAAAATAGCAGTACAAGAGTCTGCCTCCTAAAACCCTGCAGAAACATTTTATAATTGGGTAGGAACAAAATCTTTGGATTCATCACTCAACAGCTCAGTCTCATCTCAATCTAAAGCTAATTCTTTTGAGTAACACTGCCCCCAAATAATTTAAAATTATGAAGTCCTCAGTAATTTCCAATTCAGAACAGCTGCATGTCAGCATCTTAATTCTTGCACTGGAACTTGAGAGAGCTCTTTAGCAACCTAGAAATATCAGAGGGCACACTTCATCTCTTCAGCCAGGCTGTAGGTTTCAAGGAGCAGCTTTAAGTTTCAGGGTTATTGTAGCAATACAACCTTTAAGATGAAAGCATTTATCAGCCTGATAGTCCTGCTGGCTGAACTCCTGCTGAAGCTGTAAAAATGTCTAATGGTGTTATCATCCATAACATTACTCAGGTTATAAATGCCACACTCAAGCTACTTATGTCAGATGAATAAAACTCTCTTGACCTTCAGACAAAAGGTTGAGCCACAGGATATCCCTAAAGGATCTAACAGAGAAATTAAGAAGTTACATTTTAGATACTGAAATTAATTTTATTTTTTGTGTGTTTGCAGATCTAGGAGGTCAGACAGAATGTTGGAAAAAGGGAACAAGTTATAGTGGTTTGTTAACCCTTGAACACAAAATCTAAGTGATAGTAAGAATAATTTTTAAAACCCAAGTACTTATTTTCAAGTGGTTCTTTGGCCCCTTGTTCTGTTCTTCTCTTGATTCATCTTTTCTCCTTTCCCACTGCTTGTTATTACAACTGATCTTACCTGTATTACCAACTGCAGAATTGCATTTGCAGAATATGGAAAATCTGATAACCCAATATCTAAAATCACCCAATAGCTTCTGAGTGTGAGTCAGTACCACAACATAAATCCAGTATGTCTTTACACAATATCACACGACCAAGCCTACACTACAGTGAAGCTGCAGCTGATTAAAAGTCACACAAAGGCAGGGCTCCTGCAGTGCCCAGATGTTGTGTGCTTCGAAGAGGAAACTGTGGTAAACAGCACTGGGAAAGCACACATGGCTTTCCAAGTGTACCAAGAGATGAAAGGGGGGTTCAGTTCTGAAACACAAGTATCTTAGTTCTCCATGAAACCCAAGCTTGGGGTGATTCCTGTCTATTATAACAAATCTGAATACCTGACAAACACCCTTCTCTGGAATGCACTGACCTCTTTAGTCTATGTGCTAACTTGAGATGAGTTTCACAACCTAGTTTTGGTAAATTAATAGGTTTTTCAACTAAAGATTTTTGAACTATCATCCATGAAACTTAGCATTCAAGATTGCAACCCCCTTAAATGCCCAAGACATCAAAGACACTTCAACTAACAGTCTGAAATACACCAATTTCTAAAAGACATATGGTAAGCAAAAGATGAGGTATTTTGCTCTGAAGTATTCCTCTTATGAAGAGATTAACATTACAACAGCCAAGAAGCTAAAAATTCAGCTCAAGAGGAACAGCTTGGACATGTTGAGTGGCTTTGCTATGTAAATTTCAATAATATTGCGCTGAACTCTGCAGTTCCTGTAGGATCTGTTGTGATGCTGCAATGCTGTGGACCAGACACAGCATCAGCAGAAAGTGGTTTGGCAGCACCAAGATTCACAAAGCTACAGTGGAGTGACCAAAGAGCTGGTACATTGAAGGTCCAGCTCGGGAAGCCCACTGTTTTGTAGAAGCATAATTTTCTAACAGCGGTGCTTTTTTGGCACATAACACATTTTGTTGCTATTTAATTTGGTTTAATGTAAGTAAATAGAACTCATCAACAGTAAGAATGCTCAAGCTTTATCATAATTGGAATACATATGAGGAGGAGAAGGCAGAATTACTCCCAATCTTGAGTTTTAGTTGTACAAACTGAACAGTCAATAATGTTACAGAAATATATCGATAAAACAAGATGCCTCCCTTCATGACATTTAGTACTAACACTGAAGGTTTCTAATGTTGCTGGTTAAACAAAACTCCCAGGAAATCTAATCAATACATTTTCAGAACAGGGACTGTCATTCTGCATCAGGGAAACAACCAAACCTTTGACTGAAGCTGAAGTTAAAGCATTAGAAGCTGGATTTGCTATAACTGCTGGAAGAAATATAAAGTTGTTGGAGGCTACTTTAGGGTAGCACTTTCAAGTAAGATGTTCCAGTATTGTGATGTTGGAAAGCTAAAAAAGAACATGCATCTGTTTTACTCCTGCTGGCTCGGGATTTTTAACAGATCCCCCCTGACTTTTTACAAAGAACAAACATCTGACAACTCACAAACAGAAAACAACTCATAGACTCCATTAATTTCAACAGAAACTCCATCCTAGTACAATCTGACTCTTAAAACGCCAAATTTTCACATATAGGCAGAACTTGCCTTGTAGGACTATGAAACGTGCATGAACAGATTGCATCTAAATTCCTGGACACACCGAAACATTCTGAAAATTAATGTAATCTATCATTAAATCTTAAGTGCTCTCATCTTCCCTAAGATGTGGCTAAGCTGTCAGTAACTCCACTGAGCGATTTCTCAAGTTACAGATCTCCCTTCTCCCACAGGACAGGTAGCAGCTTTTGGTTTTTAACATTCTCCAGGGCTGTACTTTCAAAGTTTGAAGGACTTAACCACTTGGAAACCTTACCCTTTCAGATTTAGTTTTACTCTTTGCCTTTGTGTGTGTGTTTGGCACACACACCTGCTGAAATCTTGGTGCCATCATACCAGGCTGTATCACTGCTGCGACTTAACAACTTGTCCTGCACAGCTCCACATTCACAGCTGCCTCATTTTATGTTTTGCTTCACTGACCTTCACTTTCTCAAAATTTAGACCTGTCTTTATGCTTTCTTCTTCAGTCTCCTCCCCCACCTCCCCCTACAGGAAAAACTAGGCACCTCAGAAAATACACTTTGCAAAAATGCTATTAAGGTCAACCATTTACACTGTCAGAATATGCTGAGCAGTTCAAGGAAGCTGAATTAGTTTTGTTTGCTCTGATTTAGCCACCTGAACAAACTTCAGTATTTATGATAGGAACAGCTGTCACCATACTGCCATCATACTAATAGAGATAAATCTATTTTACTGATTGATAATTAAATGAACTATAAAGTGATAAATACACAAAATTATGGATCAACTTCCTATTTATACAGGTAGGCTTAGTAACAAAGGAAGTGCAGGGAAGATTATTGCCATTAATTATTTTCATTCCTTAGCTGAACAAAATAATGCCAGTTTTTCCAAGGCTTAACTCCAGCATTCTGCAGTCCATTTAGATGTAGTATTAGCATTTTGCTTGGGCTTTTCTTGTTTACTGTTTCTCCACCACAAAGCAGGAGACAGTGCAGCAAACTCCTCTTAGGATACACTAAAAAGTGAAAGTTTGTTTTTTCTCAGTGTCATATTTCTGGCTTTCCTTCTTTTTACCTCAAAATACAGAGAGAAATAAAGAAAAGCAGAGTGAGGGAGACAGCTGGTCTCCTGCTGAATACTTTTTTTATTTCCATTAAAAATTCAGCCACTGTAAAATGATTTCTTGAACTGACACAAAAAGAGACATCACTAAAATTCATATACAAGCTCAGGGGGAAAGCACTAGATTTTTCTTGACTGCCTTTATGTCCAAAAATCTTAGAAGACTGTTTCCTTTGGATGTGAGGAGTTACCAGCTCCCCACATGGCTAGTATAGCCCAGGATCATTCAACTAACCACATACATAAACATCCATACAGCGGTGAAATTCTCATTCACAGTCATTAATCCTTTCAAAAGCAGCACTGGCTGAGTTACCTACTTTCAGGCTTATTCATTCTCTCTTTTACCAAGTCCATAGTTCTAGATAACTATTACAAAGCCATCAAATGAGAAGGCAAAATAAATCCATCAGAGATCTTGGTGACGAATCCATTTAATAAATATTGAAATACTAAAAACTGGGGATTCAAACTGCACTGGCTTTGTTTCTCTCTAAAATAGTATAATGTAGCTAAATAATTGTAAATGAAATACAGTCTTGCATGCCACTTCAGCAGTCAAAAATATAAGTAGTCTTAAAACCAGGATCTCAAGCTATTAACTACTCTGGACATGTGGGGATAGAAGCAATTGTCCAGGCAAAGATGTTAAATGAAATGTTATATGAAAGCATTCTGGCAAATCACAGAAAGATTGATTATTATACATTCTCGTAATTATACCTGGACTAATTCTGACTTGTGTACTCCAGGCATGCACATTTCTATGTTCCTTCTTGACTCTCAAGACATTTTTCAAGCAAGCATCTTATAGCAATTAGATTTTTAAGTGAAGAGTTGCCCTCCTATATTATGCTCACGGCATGATATATTTACTTAAAATGTGAAAAAAATCACATTTGAAGCAGCATGCAAAATGAATAAAAGGCCAACAGCTGAACACCTTCTACAGAATGTCTTCTGTGACAATTAACTTGGACAGGACTCCAAGCCTGAACCACTGAGTTCCCACAGCAGAAATACTCTGGGATATTCTTTAAGCAGTGTTGTTCTCTGATTGCCCACAAAACTGCCAGAAAAGTCTGTCTCTGAAAACACATATTCTTCACAAATATGCAATTATACACAGCAACTAAAACAACATCTGGTGGGAAAATGCAATTAGTTTTACCAACAAACACTCAATCAGGAAAAGAAGTCAACTGATACACTTGGCAGTCTCCTGCATTATTCCCAAGTCAGGTTTTAGTTATGTCCTGAAAGATATGCTGACTGCTGAAGCTAAAATCTCATTCAGAGCTTTAGAAGTCTGACAGTTTCTGCTGGGGTTTTGTGGTTTGTCTTTTTTTTCCTAATTGAAAGTAGTATTACCTAGAAACAAGGACAGCACTCTCAACCAGTGAAAATGCAATACAAAGCAGTTTAGAAGCAATGTCCTTGCTGTTTTGAATTTCATAACATAAAATCAAGAAGTCCCTGGGTTAAGCTACACACTAATGGAAGTTAGTCCCTCAACTTCTGCCCTCTCCTTCGAGGTCTTGGGTGCCGGCAGACAGCAGTAACTCAGCATGGTCAGGAAATCGGTGGAATGGGTGAGGTCAAGTGTAACTGAGTCAACATGGAGTCAGGCTGAGTAATAAATTGTTACTGAATGAGACACTGAAGAAGAATGACTATTCTCTTAAAAAGCAAGGAAAGCAAGGAAGGATTAATTCCTTTTTAGCTTGCCAACAATCCCTCAACATCTGAACACTGACAAGAAACTGGATCCTGGACAAAGAACAGAGAGCTCAAGTTGAACCCATGCAGGATGAAACATTGATGGGAAGGGTTTTGGAGAATAAAGAGATATTGCTCCTGCTTTCCATTGGTATACTCTCTCTTTTTGTCAAACCAATGGAAAGACTATGTGGTATCACTTTCCAAAAATATCACCTTTCCTCTGCTATTTACTATGAAACTTGGCCTTGCTTTCCCAGACAAAACCTAGTGCAGAAATCCACAATATCCTCCTCGAGATTCAATCACTCTAATCCCTGTTTTCGGCACCAAGGTTTCAGACTATTCACAGGCTTGAAGACATCTGACCCCAAGTTCAAGACCCCATTTGGCTCCTCATCTTCTTACTAAACTTCCAAAAAATTGATGGATTAAGTACCAGTGATGATAAATTTCAAATCAACCACACTGGCAGCTACATTTCTTTTGAAGTGAAAAGACCACAAAGCTCTAGATGAACCCAAGGGATCCTGGGGCCGAAGTATTGTAGTCAAGTGGCTTTGGCAGTGGAATAATGGACTCTTCCTGAAAAATGCTGTAAAACCTTCACAGTTTGGAGAGTTTTTCCTCTGTAAGAATTACACTTCCACTCACGTGCTCTCTCCTGACCAGTTCAAAATCTGAACAAAGTTATTTTCCTACCTTACATATGACTTCTCCTTAGAGAGCACCTTCCTGCAGAAGGTTCAATTTTTTCCCTACACTGCCTAAAACACAGACTAAGTGCATGCTGCTCCCTTGCAGAGGTGCACAGCAAAACCTCATGCTTACTATTTGCCCCAGGGCTGAAGCATAGCACAGAGCTTTTCAAAACCACAAGTTCAAGTAAACTCCCTGCCTCAGAGAACTAAAGACTTCAGGCTATATAAGCAAAATCTTCTGTACAGGTGCCAGCAAGGTGAGAGGAGAGGCAAACGACTCCTTTCTTCCTGACACCTCCCACACAGAGACTGGTCTTGTTTCTATTTGCACTCGTCTTTACTTTGCTGACTCAAACATTGATGCTTCAAAAATGTAAAACAGCACTGGGTATAAAAATGCTAAGTGGACACATTAACTGAATAGCACAAGTTTTCATCTCTCCCTCCATCTCCGGCTTGTCACTGCCATCAACATCCTCCTTTCCTAAGGGAGGCAAAGACGTGGCAGAATGTGCAGCATTTCAACTTCAGATTCCAGTCAACTAAAATAGCAATATTGTGACCTGAGAGTCAAAGGGAAAGAGTTACAAGGTGCACTGTTGAGGCTGATCTGTACATCCTAGTACACCGTGCTTCCAAAGGGATGCAGAAATCCATTCAGGCGTTTGCTTTTTGCACTAACAAGCATCAAGCACCCTGTCTACAAGGACGAGCAAAACATTAAAACAGTTGTATTACTCCTTTCAGACAGAGTCATTAAAAGAAAAATTTCTGTGCAAGACTCATCTGAAACAGCCCTGACACGAAACACTGCAGGAGCTGCTGAGAAAATGAGCCCTGATGCCATCAGCCCATAAACAACCCCCATGGTACAGCTCTCATGACTAGAACAAATGGCACCATCTCGTTAGCTCTCCCAGTGCCTTGCCTCTGCAGGCTGCATGAAGAGCATCCAGGGAAAGATTAGGCAAGGCACAGATGAAGCGAGTGGGAAGAAGAAAGCACATTGAAGTATCACCTTATTGCTCTGCTCCTCCAATTACCCGCTCAGTAACTGTGCAGCACAGACCAGGCTTTTTGGCAGGAAAAATTCGTCTGGAATAAACCCACAGATAGATGCCATAGCTCCTGAAGCTGTGGATGAGCCCTAGAGGCTGCAAGGAGAACATCCTTGTTGCCTGCCCTCCCCAAAACTCAAGGCAAAGCCTAAAAAGTTCTCATCTGAGCACAAAAATCTGCAGTGTAGCTGCTTGTTGCTAGTGAAAAAGGAAAGCACAACCAAGAAATGACAACAGCGCACCAAGCTAAGTTTTCTCCTTCCTTCTTTTTGGAAGCTGTATTCTCAGCAGAATGATGCATAAAAACCTACTTGAGACAAAAAGGCAAAGGAAAAACAATGCTAATACAGCTACACACTGCTATCAGAAAAAAGGGGAGAAAAAGAGATATCTATTATTTAGGAAATAGCACAATACTGCCTGAAAACAACATAATAAAAAGAGATGGGAGAAAGAAAGGCAAAATACCATTTAAAATTCACATTACTTTTCCCACAAAATCTGTCACTATTATGTGCCATCATAAAAATCAAGTCTTCCAAGCAAAGAGCAAAAACAGTGTTACTATCTTCCACCACGTATAAATATATAAAACTCTGCAAAAATATGTAAACATTTTCAGTTTATATAACCCCCCCCACATATTTTGTTTACAAAAGGCTGAAATAGCTAAGTAAATATTTACAGACCCCTTAGCACAAGTAAGCAGAAATCATTAATTTTAATAGCAAGTTTCCACAAAGGTTTGAAATGCTTCTAAAAACAGTCCAAAATATTAGACAGTGAAGCTGTGCTGGGTTTTATCTGTTTGTTTTATATAACAAACGGATTTATCTTGAAAGACACATGAAGTCTCCTTTCCCTGTCCTCTTTCTGCATTTTAATGCTGCTGCTCAATTATGCAGCATGCAATGCTAAAATGCTTATATGTGATTTAACCATTGTCTGCAGTCCTTGTGGCTTGAATAAACTGCCTAGTTAATTAATGGCACGTCTTCAATGCTATAAAAAGCCTCCAGCCATTTTTCCCAGTAATCTGAGTAATTAATCCATCAATGAAAATCAGATCTTTCCCAACGACTGTATCTTATAGTGCAATTTTGAGTGGCCCTAGTCATCGTAACCATCATTTGGTAGCCTCTACAGTCCAGAACTGCTGGGAGAAAACAATGCATTTTTATAGGTTAAGACACAAAAATACAATTCTTCCCTGGCATCTTTAAGGCTCCTTTATATGAACCTATAAATCCCTAATAGGAACAAGAATTATTTTCAAATTTTACAGGCTGTAACCTTTTTCATTTTGTCCTTCCTTCTCTTCATTCATAACAATTATGGTAAATAGCTACCTTCCCCATACTGGCCCAGTTGCCCCTTTGTAGCTCCCTTTCATCATCCTGTCAACTCATTAGAAGGCCATCTTCAAGACTTTTTTCCACAACTCCAGGCATCTGAGAGTGATTAAACTTGACCAGTGTGACTACCACAACAGCAAGGACTGCCCAAATTAAACGTGTGCTACAGCACCTGAATAAAACCAAAACAGGAGAGTGAGTAGGAGCACAATAGGAGCTCATTTCAGAGCCACAGGCAAATGCAGATGTAGGTGAGAAAGCAACAGCCAGGCCCAAATAGATGCAACATTTTCAAACACTTATAAATTCTGTTTATAAGCTGTGTTCTGGAAGCTAGGAAGGACTACTATCCTTACTTTCAGCTTAGGAGCTGTTCAGAACACCATTCCCTTGAAAAGGTAGTAGCAACTGCAAATCATAGTTCACAGACGAAAGTAGAGGATCCAAAAGCAGACTGTACTAAAGGGGATTTATTAGGTAAAATTCCTGCCAAGGACTAAAGCCATACCAAACTCAAGAACTCTGAGAGAGCAGCTCGTGAAACACATGATGCCACTGGCAACCATTTGACAGCACTCCTTGTTAATCAGCTCCTACTGCTCTGATCCTGTGCAGGGACACGTATGGCACCATGTGCTGTGCCAGCACAGGGATGTCACCCCACCCCATTGCTGAGCCCAGGAACAACACACATCCCCTTCTTCACCTGGAGCTCCCTTCTGGCTCCACCCTGATGCACTGCAGGCAGGGGGAAGGAGCTGAAGCCTGCCCTGCCTCTTGCTTGTCACGGAACAAAGATGATGCTGAAGCGTCTCTGAGGTTGCCATGGGAATAGGATGGCAAGTGCTGGGAGCAGGAGTGAGTAACAGCTTAGAAACTGCCTCCCTGCACAGCTACTGCAAGCCTCAAGAGACTTCCAAAGGAACGACATACAGAACTCCTGCACCCTGCTTTGTGTTTGATACCACGCAATTCATCTGCTGCTGCTCTCTCTGTTCTCTGCCAGGGCATTACAGGACCCTTCAGTGCACAGGGCATCTGTTCCTAACACCGTGCTGCTTTTCTGTTTCACCAAGAGCATCATTTTGTCTGATTAGGCACAGAAGAGGCTGTACCTTGGGGCCTGTATTTACACATTTTTAGTACTGGTGCATGTTGCAGTGCAATGGGACCAGGTAGAACAGTTAATGTGGCACCCAGCAGGATGCAAATGAAATTAGCCTACCTGCTTATATACTTTCTTTCAAAGCAAACAGAAGGAACCATGCTGGCAAAGTTCACATATACCTGTATGTATACATATATATATACACCCACACACACATATATGTGTGTGTGTGTATACATATATATATGTGTGTGTGTGTGTGTGTGTGTGTGTATACCTGTCATGTCCTAGCCAAACAGAATCCTGTCCAGCCCCTGAATTTCCACAAACAAAAGCTTACAACAGGAAAACGGGAGGGGGGGAAACCAGAAGTAGGCACTTACAGCCGTCAGAAAAATCTAATAATTTGTACTAGCAGAGATGCAGGGAACAAATATAGGTTACTAGCCCCTCCTGGGATATCCAGGAATTAAAATACATTAATTCATTTTCATTGAGGGTTTCCTCTATTGGAAAGTGATTTCCCTTCTCACACACAGAAACAGCAACAGCAACAACCCCAGGGAAGTTCAAGGAGTTACACTATATTGCTATAAACAAAGGGATAATCCTCTACAGTTCCCACCCAGTTCTCTGACACTATCTTTTTCCATCATGAAGAGAGATAATCCCATTAATATTTTAATGGGTAAAATATAGGGAGAAGAAGAGGGAAAGGGTGGCCTGAGGGCAGCAGACAACAGAAAAATGTCACTGCAAGCTCAGTAAACACACAAGAAGGAAGATAAAGCACTGGAAAGATGTTTTGTATGACTTGTGGGTTTAGGGAAAATCCTCAATTACTTATTGACGTTGCTTCTATAATTATAAATAAACCCTCTGGTTAGACAAAAGTCAAGCTTTTCTCACTTATAAAGTCCTCAATCTGCTTGGTATGTACACTACCTCTTGAAAAACAAGCACGGGAAAATGCCACAGAACTGTCCCAAGACAGGACACAGCATTCTCTGATATTTCAAATTTATTTTTCGTTTAATGTATACTTTTCATCCCTAATATGATCGTGGGTGAGCCTGCTCACCAGAAAAATACTCCACATGACTCCTACAGCCTCTTGTAGCCCTGAAAAAAAAAACATTTAAAAACTGCAAGGGAAGTCCCACTCCTGAAATCCCATCTATCCAAGTTTAACACAAGAATGGCACTCTGCCTGAGAGACAGACAGCCCAGTTATAAAATCTTCCATTTGTACATCTTCAAGAGCCCAATGGGGCCATGTCTTGGCCAGGTGTGTGCTCTGGTTCTAGGGTACAGGAGGAGGAAATGCCTGAAAGAGTGGACCTACAGACACACAGTGAGGTGAGAAAACTTATTTCTAGTCCTCTGAACTAAACAGGCAGAATCACATTCAGAAGGCCTGTGTACTGAATTAGCTGAAGAGGCCCACAGCTCCAAGTCCACACTCGAGATGTGGGTGTGAACTACAGGAGAAATCTGCCAATGACCTTCATGAGAAGTTCATCTGAGAGACATGATGCTGAGGGAAAGCACTGAAGCCAACCACGTGACTCAAAGTAAGTTTGTCCCCAGCAAAAAAGAAGAGCTCAAAAAACCTGAAAAACATCCGAGCCACAAGAAGAATGATAACACTCTCTTCCTAAAAGAAAATGCAGAACAATTTTGGCTAGTATTAATAAAATCAGCCAATAACTAAACCAAGGCAGAGTATGTACTACATCAGTTAAAAGATATAATTATATGCTCTATTTCAGCAGGACTGTAGTCTACCTTGGCTCTCTAGCTCTCATCCCATCTCTACACATTAGCCACTACTTCAAAGGTGCTTTACTTCAAGCACAGTAATGACACAAACCCAGAGGCCATACACACTGTCAAACAAGATGATGGTGCCAATACTGCAGCTCCAGCTGGAGCTGGAGACTCCTTGTCTCCAGCAGAAAGGAGGTGGTAGGAAATTATTCTCCACCTGCAGAGCTGCCACAGAGCCATCCATAGCAAGGAGTGACAGAGGTGACAGCTTACTGGTGCTGAATATACAGGAGAAAAGATGGAGGAGACAGGAGAAACCACCAGGATGCATGCAGAAAGGAGTGAAGGAGAAAGTCAAGAGAACTGAAGAGTGAAGCAAATAGACACGCTATACTGAACAAATTTCTATCAGGACAATAGAAAATTGATACTTAACAATACAATCCCCCTGGAAATGTAAATTTTAAATATAATTGTGTTAAAGGTCACGGGACTGTAGAGTGTAATACTTTCCAGGAATACTTTCACTAGCAACCTTCAAGGCGCCAGAAGGGTAACAAAAAGAACAGTAGAAAAGTCTAGATTTAAATGCCAACATTTATCTTTCAGTCACTGTACTGACAATCAGAGTACAATAAGCAATAGGGAAGATGCTGAAGCTACTCTAGACTAGAATAGTATTCTGTTCTCATTTGCACACATACCAATCAGGAGAAAATCTGGGTAAGGCAATAAGCTAGTAAGGGCATCCATTTCCATAAACATTTATTTATAATGTATGCAACGTCCTTCCCCCCCGTTTGCTATTTTTAATTTGAACTGAGCATAGTCTCTCACCCAGCACCTCTGTGATTCATGTTTCCTCGTGCCTCCAGAGGCAAGTACATCTAAATATATTTTAGAAGATCACTTCTTTCCACCAGCTTCAGGGGATAGTACAAAGATCGATCATCACTTAACATGCAAACCCCTGCAAACCACAGTTAGGGAGAACTGTGCAGAGCAACATCAAACTCGAGGCTGGCTTGGGTCTCTATTTCAGTGAGTTTGTCAGGAGCAGAGTCTGTAAGTCAAGCAAGTCATTTTCACATAGCTGGGATTGGCCATTATGTTCGAAAGCATTTATCTGGACGCTGAACAAGTGTTTGTTTCCTGGAATAACTACTTATGGAGCATCCAGATTAGAAAGTACAAACATATTGGCTAAACTGAATTAAAGGCAGTCAGCCACTCCAAATTAAACACTCAAGTGAAGATATTTCCAAATACAGTAGCAACAACTGAGCATCACACAAATGGGGTAGCCTCATGTTTAAAACATAGGACTGAGAGCTATTAGATCTTAGCTTCCCCTCCTACTTCTGCTGCTTGTCTCTTCCTCTTGATCTCAAGTAAATTATTTATTGTCAAGATTTACATTTCCCTAGATTCAAAAAGAGGCAGGCAGGCTCGCTGGCTTTAAAAAGCAGTGTTGCAATAATTAATTCATTATTCTATGCAGAGTACTCTAAAATTATTAGATGCTGCTGCAGAAATGTATATTATTAGTGCTATTATATTCCACTAGCAATTCCCAAAATAACTCTACCTTGGATGAATTTATAGTATTTTAAATTGAGTGGTACCTTGAGTCTTGAATCAGAATCTTTTCCATGGTGGTGTAAAATTAAAGAAGGAAAACAAGCCAGCTGTGATCCTAACAGGGTTTCTCTTGGCACTATTCTATGGCCATCATTTCCTTCAGCACTGAATTATACACACATTCACAACCACAGTGGCAGCAAGCACGTGGAAGGAAAGACCAATCCAGTCAGTTCAGCAGTGAAAGACAAGGGAGCAGTGTAAATCCTGCAAATGAAACCAGTGCTCCTGCTCCAGCCATGCTGGAAATGCTGCTGTGTCCACCATCATATAATAGTGGAATTGTTCAGAAAAATATAATTGTTCAGAAAAATATAATCATATAATTGTTCAGAAAAATGGTAAAGAAGATTTTTTTAACTGGTTTTTTCAAAGCTCAGCAAAACTTATTCTTTTAAATTTTATTTGCATAAGGTTGAGACATCTCTTCAACACTCAGTTACATATATTTGCTTATGTGAATGCAAAACATAACTATATGTGCTGCTGGAACTGCTTCTGCTGCAAGTGCAGACTGGACAAATCTACACAGAAATGTCCAATCAGATGTTTAATAGTCCAGGCTGTATCTCTGCTCAAATGCAGAGATAAGATAGCTGTAACAACAAATTAAGGGTACAATTAACAGATTCCTGTCTCAAACAACTATGAATAAGACTGTGTGTGAATCTGTGTGAAAAGTGATGATAGGGTTGGTACACTATCATATTCACCTAATAAGAACAACAGGATTGACCAAATTTTCATTATCAGTGGGAGCAGCATTTTTGATCTTACAAATGTGAACATTTTACTTGGTAACTTGGAAACTGATCTTACAATGTGAACATTTTACTTGGTAACTTTTTAAGAGGTATATTCCTAGCACAGCAACGCAACCCAACTGATATCCCTAAATGCCCCATTTTCATTACCTGTTGGTCATCTGGAGTCCATATGCCACAGGTGATCTGACTCTCCAAGTTTATTTCTGAAGACCAGTGCCTTTGTCCACTGACTGAACCGACCAGCACAAATCCATCTCTATAGGAGATAAGTGCCTGAGTCCCATCGTGGCTCCATGTAAAGTCGCTTACCTTAACATATCAAAGACAAGAAAATAGATATATGAGCCATGTAGAATTTCTTTAGCTGTTTAAATAAAAGGCAGCAGCGCACAGAATGAGACAGGCCAACCATTAGCCCAGCTGAAGCTCTGATGTCATGCCTACTGGAGAAAGCACTGTGCTTGCCAAGTGCCTTTGTGACAATTCTTGCACCTTCCTTTCAATAAATAAATGTTTCATTTTCTCCTGTGCTTTTTAAAAGGTATAAAGTCCCATTCCTTGCCCTCTTCATTTGGCCTCTCAGGACCTGACCGCTCTTGGCTGCAGAGAAAACATGCATACCAACCTGTGCCCCACGATCGTTCACAAGCTCCACAGACCATCTGCCTTCGTATTGTATCCAAACAAATATTCCTCCATCTGCATCGCAGGTTGCTAATTTCTGGAATGGTTCATTCCACCTCACCAGCACAACCTTAAAAGATTACAAACAAAACCAGCATTACTGAAACTGCGTGTTGTGCTAACAGCTATTTAACAAGAACCAGTTAAACAACACTGCCAAATAAATACCATTGCATTAAACCCTACAGATGCACAAAATAGCAATTTTCAGCCCAGCATTAGGTGCCTCTCAAGAACAGCTGGAATCGTTTGTCCATGGTTGTCAGGAAATGCAGAATCTCTCACCGTCAGGCCTTTTTGGAAGGCACTGCACACTTTCAATAAAATCACAGGGAGCACTGGAACACAGGACTCCATTATAGAAGCTGCAAACAGGAAGCCTTGCACAGATTATCCAACACTCTCTCAAATGATTCCCCCACTGTAATCTCAGAGACTGTCAGACTCTTCATCAAATCATCACCCCTTGCTGACTTCAAATAAAGTGGTATGCTCTGCACACAATTTAAATACTCAGACTGAATACTCATATTCAAAACAACCCCTGAGAGTCTCAAATTATTAAAAAATAGAAATTTCATAGGAAAGTTGCTTTGCTACTAAGTGCAGAAGGAATACAAAGCAGCGTTAGATTCTTCTCTCCACATTAGAGCTATCTGAGCTTTTCTGGAGAATCTAATCAGGTCTAAACCGACCAATTGCTCTCTCATTTTTAATTAATACCAATTTAACAAATACAGTATCTCTCGAGACCTCAGTATAAACTGAAAATAGCATGTCATGCAAGTGCCTGAAGCAAAAATTAGCAATAAAACAATTTACCTTCTGTTAGTGACTTATTCTTAAAAAACATTTTTCCAAATGTTTTTTTTCTCAAAAAAATTTTTCTCAAAAAAAATTTTTTTTCCAAATCAGTTATTTTTCAAAAACATGCAGATCTATATGGGACACTTACATTCACACAAGCAAATTCCCTCCCAGCTATTTTACTGAGACAGAGAGTATGCAAACAAAGTAAACATATATTAAATACTCAATTAGTAGAGTGTCATTTCAACTACTTAATAAACATCCAGCTGTAATGACACTTTTTCATAAAACTAAACAGATAAATAATCATCTAAAAGCGACAGGCAAAATTTCCCATGAAATATATTTTGTTGTTGTTTGCAGAGATAGACTGATCCTCCTAAAGATTCCAGTCCCAAGATGAGCTCTAAGTAGACAGACCCTTCCCATTTCACAAAGAAATCAGCAGTCATTTTCAGAACTAGGATATACACATGCATACCTAAAACCTAAACCTGACAGCTGAGGGATGATCTTGCACTATTCAGAGTGTCAAGGTCACAGCTTTAGAAAGTGTCTACCAGTGGAGCTGACCAGCCTGGAGCATCAACCCTTGAACCATTAAACAACCACAGGAAAACCATTTCTTTGTTCATACGTAAAGCTTATGGGGAGAAGCAAGCATGACAAATCACCTCTCTGTTGTTACACAGCTTAAAAGAATCCCATTTGAGATTTTGCAGAAAAACACTGGCTTCTACTTAATATAACCTTGCAGCTGCACTCTAAGTCACCAGTCCTGTTTGCAATTGGGCAAATTATACAATGCCCCTAGATGGATTATATCACACTCAGCTTTTAAAAAAAAATCTTATGTGGGAAGAGCAGTAAATAAAATATTCCATTATAGCAATGCAAGTAGATGCATTTTGTTGGAGGTTTCACTCTGTCCATTCCATCTAAACAAGAATAGCACAGATTTGTCAAAATTTTGTTTTCATTTTGGTATAAATCAAATCCACAGAGCCATAATTTCATTCACCCTGAGGCAAAATGCAACAATGAAGTAAGTGTACGTGCCAGCAACACCTAACAGTATTATGAAAGAAGTGAAGAAAAACTCAAGGATAACATTGAAAAAAATTTTCATCTTTAAAAGTTGGGAGTTGCTAGGGCCATTAATGAGTGGAAGGTACTTATCACCATTAAAACACCAATCTTTAGACACTTAGACACTGCTTATGTTTCACAGATCACACCAAATGAAGTCTACATCAAACCAGAATGAACTGCTAGACAAAATTCAGGAAAAAAAAGAGAACTAGTTGTTCAAAGACCATGAATGCTTTAGCTAACACCATTAAGAATGCTACTGCCTGTCTTAAAATTGCCCTGTTCAGTCTGGCAAAGATTGAGATTAACACACCATTTTATGAATTAGACACACAAGCTGACTTTGTAATATGAACTATGGGCAAAGTGACAAGAGTTACTTTGTTGTGTTTTGTTTCTTTTCTTTTTTAAACAGGAATTTGTTAAAACTTGAAAATTTTAATTCAGATTCTGTACAACCTGTCTTTTGTTTAGACTTGATAAAATATCCAAGAGTACATTTGAATGTAAACAAGATTAACTAGAGCCTCCATCCATCTCAATTAGATACAAATTAGTAACTTCCAAAATAAACTTATTGCTTTATAATGAGAAATGAAAGCGAGACAATGATTTTTCTATGCCTTCTGATAACAGCCTCATAAGGAAGCAAATTTGTAATTTGAAAATTCAACCCATTTAAACACAGAGCAAATGTTATTTTACGAGGTCATTTTAAAGATGATGCCGTAATTTCCATTTAACATCTGACTACAGGTGCTGAGTCCACAACTGCTTTGACTATTTCCAATTTCATTTTAGACACTTAGCATGCTGAAGAAGAGATAAAGAAAGGAAGGATTGCCCCAAGTATTAAGATGACTTTTGGCTTTTATGTTGGCTCAAATGTAAAGCATATGAAAACATGTCCCATTGATAGTGCACTTAAATAATGTGTAAGCTTGAATTACCCCTCTACAAAGAGGAATTTTACTGCTAACCCATAAATGCAAAGATATCATTACTTTCACTAACAGCTTCAAGTCACAGAGGACCCATTTCTACTTCTGCCTTTATGGTCCTCCGCTTTCTACTTAGCACCTTCACACAGGTATTGAAGGTCTGAACTGTTTTATCTTGTACTCAAAAGAGCGAGAATGTTGGTACACAACACTAAGTTGTCTGTGGAACATTTGTGGTCCACACAGCCTTTCTATATTGTCTAATTATTTTTGTTTGTTTGTTGGTTGGTTGATTGTGGGGTTTTTTAACTCTATAAAAAACCACAAATTGTGCTTGTTCTACTCCTGAAAAAAGAAAGAATCACAGGTATTAATCAGCTTCTAAACCACTGTCTTACAGAGGATAGATCTCTCACAAATAAAACTTGGCCTGAGATATTAAGTACAATCTGAAGGCCAACAATTTGCCCCTAAACAGGATGCTTTTCACTAAGCCACAAAGCTGTGAGCTTTTGAGTCAGTCTTGTGTTTTCTTTCAGTTCCTTTTTATACAAGGAATAGTGGTAAAAAAATTGTTTTAAAAGCTCAGCATTCAGGACCTTCAAAACCTCTGGTTTAATTATCAACTTCATGTTTAGGAATCAAATTTAATTAATCCTAAATGTGTTAGAAACTCTACCCAAGAACTGACTGCATAGTTTAATGCTGCTAACAATGTTATTATCTATTTAAGATTATAGACAAGAAATTTTGAGAAACTGCAATTTTGGACAAGCAAATGTGTGAGTTATAGTAAACGTGATCTCTTCCCAATAGAAACCAGGTTTGATAATCTAAATTTATTACATGCTATTGAAACTTTTAATAATTTTTTCACATTTTTCTAACACAATACAAGACCACTAAAATCCAAAGCATTCGGAGAGCTTTTTTTATTCCTAATTTCATTATGATTTTTGAAAGAGGTAATTGAAAATATGACACCAATCTGTTTTGCAAGAGCAGAAGTCCTTAATCTAGAATACCACACAACAGTCATTACTGAAATCTTATTTCTGTACATACAGTACATAATTGCTAGAGAAGCAAGGGACAAACATCTACAAAAAAATAAAAAAGGTAAGTAACTAGGGCAATTAGTTCCTAGAGTTCCTCACCAAATTTAGAAAGATTTTATTATGGATATACTGTAGTGAGTCACAGTGACTCATTTTTTTAAAATCTCTGATCATCCATCCATTTTACTGGGGAGGGGCATATGCTGTAAAGATAGAGGTCTTCTCCAGCATTCATTTTCACATATGCTATGGATATGTGCTTGCAGATGGACTGCCACAGCAATAGAGAGCAGAGAATACTCCATGCCAATGTTTGATTACTGCCCTATTTGCTACACCTGAAGGGCCACATTCCTGTATCTGGCATGAGCATTTCTGCAATTACAAGTGAAGTTCACATCTTTGCAGGGTGCACAGGATAAGATGCATTATAACTCCATTGAGCATACGGAATAGCTGGCCTTTCCCTCCCCAGATAAATCATACTACATTTCTAATGCTGTTGAAAGTCATTGAAATAGTTCCACGTTCCAAGCAGTGGCAGCACGAGACCTAACTGTTCCCAGGACAGAATAACACAGGACATCAGGCTGTTGCCTACAACAGCAGAGTACAGCACTCAGTCTATCCAAAGGCTTCTTCCAATCCTAAGCTTTTAGGAAAGTACTCAACTTTTTAATGAACATATAAAAGTAGAAAAAGCACTGACAAAAGGGGTTGGACAATCTACCTGGAATCACTGAGCATCACCTATTTGCTTTATCAAGTAGTCCTGTTATGCAACTCCCTAATAAATACATTGGTCTTTAGTCATGGTTACAAGTAAGGATCAATATGTGCCTACAGTAGGTGCAACACACTGGCACACATTACAGTTTATTAACGGTCACAGAGCTGAAAAAATCTGTAAGTATATCTATTAAAGAAAAGAGATGGGTGTGGAGTGGGGAGTAGAAATAGAACACTGAATTACAAGAACCAGAGGAAACACCTTTACGTGCAGTAAAGGCATTTCAGTGCCTCTCCCTCCATTGTACAGAGAGATACAGCTACACACATATACACATATGTGTATATACATCACATACATATAACATGGGTATGTGCATGAATACACATCCCTATCAATCCTTGAGGAACCTGTGCCAGCTTTGTACATTGACTAGCTAACTAACTGAAGTTACTTAAGTGAAGTGGATTTTTGTAACTAAAATATAATTTGGAGGTTGGAACAGGCACCCAGAATAAGCACTAGAGTTGCAGATAATGAGCTATTGCTTCTCACTATACTTTACCTATAACCAATATTTAGTTCTAAATGGTTCTGCAAATGTTTAGTTCAATTAAATATTTAACTGTCTTTTAAATGTTAGTATTTTTTAACATGAAGGTTATCTAAGTTTTCTCTCTCCTAATTTCTCACACTGCAGATTGTTTGCAATTGTTCTTACTTTCACCTTCCCTTATGACCTTTATTTTGTGCCATTACAATAATGTCAGGATAATTCTCTCAATTCAAACTAATTCAATCACACAAAGAGCATCAAGCAAGTATTTCTCCTCCAAATAATACCAGACAAAAAAGCAGCAGATGTGGTAGACAGCAAGTTGGCATCACCCTTTTTTCCTATCCTCCTTGTGTTCTCTTGCATTCTCTAATGATACACTCCCTATCTCTCCCCCACCTGCAGAGCTCTGACTTTTTGTTTCCAGTGACATTACAACCGGATGAAGTGCCTCATTTGCATATGGAGCTGTCACCTTCCTAGGTATGATACCCATCAAGGAATTGTTATTACTGAGAAGAAACTACTACTATTAATAACAAACATTGTGCTGCAGCTGAAGAATGGCAAATCTGGAATGGCATTTACATTTCTTGAGAAAAACTGCCAACTCACAGTAGGGGCTGCAGGTTACAGAGGGCATAAATGAATGGCAAAGAAGTTCTGGGAGATAAAAAACACCAAAGTTCCAAATTCTTCATGTTTCTCTAAACAATAAAAGTGAGCTCTCCTCTTAGAAGGGCTGGAGCAGCCTCCCTATATCTGAGGGACAGATGTCGTGTAATATTCCCTATCCGTGCATTGGGATAAGCTTTGGTCAGTGGTGCCCTGTGCTGAGGGTACAGCAGCTGCTCACAGCCTCTGGGGTTCAGCTGCTGTCACTGGCACAGCTTTCTACTGCCACTAGTACATCCTTTATCCCAGGATCCTACATGTTCATTGAAAGAGGTGTATTATCCTGCAGCTGCTGTCATCTTGCTTGTTCTGGTCTTTGAAAAGGAGTTTCAATTCTTTTTTTTTTTTAAGCTTACAATCTGATTTCATGGTATAACATTGTCAATAAGCTAAGCATGTTACCTGGGGACTTAGCTTTGTGCTAAATGAAATCAGAGGTAAGGCTGGACCAGCAAGAAAGTGCTGACCTTAATGGAGATGAAAGGTCCAGGTCCAGCCCTGTACCTTCTGACCACAGACTTCTCTGTGGCTTTCATGTGAAACCCTACTCCAAATCCCTAACTCAAACACCACAGGTAAAGCTCTGAAGTTAAGTACAATGCAGGGATACATTAGAAGCTCTGTGCCATTTTGTTGGAAGCACTTGCTCTCACTTTTTCCCCCTTTCTCCTTGGTGTTTGTTTTCATAATGCTCAGGGCACACACCAGGCTGACAAAGACTGGGATCACCTGTGTAGCTGCAGAAGGAGAAGGGACCAGGTAGGAGCAGTGCAGCTCACCAGGAACAGCCCTCTGAGTACCTGCAGGGGAGGCTTTCCATTCATTTCCATCCATTCCCCCAGTGCCCCCTTACTCTGGGTGTCAGTGGCTGGTAGCCTCTGCAAGTAACAGTGTGGTTCTTGCTCACCCACTGGGAAGAATGTTGATGCTCCCCAGCAAGTTTTGTTAATTTGCTTTGCAGATGAATGACAAACACACCTATTTTTAAAAGGTATCTTGAGGTTGGCATCCAACCCACCACATATACCTATTTTTGAAAGGTATCATATGGTTGGCATGAAATCCCTAATGGATGCCAGTCTGATCTTTAAAAGCTTGAGGAAACAATTTTGGCAAATAGACAATGGCAAAAAAAAATTCTTTTGAGAGCTGTTTTGAGGAAGGAATGCCTTTAGTGTAAGATGTTGTCTTAAAAATACCTAGACTGTCAACATCTCACTGAATACATTTAGGGGCCTTGATAGTAAACTGCCAAGATGAGGACTCAGAAAGGCTCTAAAGCTTTACAGGTCTCCTTAAGTGATACACTTCATTTTAAGAAATACACCCTCCTCAGTGTCTATTAGTCCCAAGGATTTGCCACATAACCATTTTATTTGTTCACAGAACACAGAATGTGTTACGGTATCGCCTACTTCAGAGGAAAACATGCCCAGGACTCCTCACAGGTACCAAACAAGAAGTATCATGCTCCTATGAATAAAGTGGCTCACAGTTCTAAAGGAATTACTCTTTTCACTTTGGACTCACCACATTTAATTGTGACTTCAGAGAACCACAGTTTTGTGGGACATAAAAAAAAAAAAAAAACAACCCCACACCAACAGAAATGTGCTGTATCCAAAGTATCTCCCATACATACGTTTGGGGAACAGAAGATTTGACCGGTCAGAACAGGAAGTTGGATGTGAGAAAAATAACAGATGATATGAGTCTAACATGGATGAGAAGATGTTGGTATCTAGCTACTGGTTCTTAGTTGAGTAAGTTTGTTAACTATTCCTTCAAGGGCTATTAAAGAAAATAGCTGGTGATACTCTGAAGGAAAATAATTAAGGCATGAAAAATTAAGACTTAGTCACCTATATGCACAAGATAGCTGCACACTATTATGTCCTTGAAAGGGAAACTGGTGGAGGTCTGCTCTTCTCCCATCTTGCACACAACAGTGTGACAGCGAGAAGATCTATGATGTGCTTTTGACTCCTTTCCCTTCACAGGGATTCTCAAGTCCCAAAAGCTCTTTCACAGAAAAGACAGCTGTTTCCACAGAAAAACAGTTTTAAAGTTAAGCCACACTCAGTTCCATTGAGGCAAATTCCTTTACAGCACGCACATTCCTACCGCTGTCTCTTGTCAATGGTCATCCTGTACTTGGGCTGTAAGATATGTCTATTTAATTGCCCATATATACTCCCTTTAAATGCAAGGGCAAGTCCAAGTTAAATAAAAATAAATCAAAACTGAATATTGGGAAGGATGAGCAAAGGATAAAATAGTACTTTCACTGCCTTCCTCTGTAAGAAAGAGATTTCCCTTTGTTGTAGCTTCCAAACAGATAAAACATTGTAATAAATAAAGCAGAGACAACTGTTCTAGCTCAAGATGAACAACCACTTTGCTATAAGATCAAAAGACCAAGAACAATATAGTTCCCCCTCTTTCTAGCAAATCACTGATGAGCACCATTAGGAAAGGTTCATTCCAGTTAAAATAAGACACATGGAATAACTATGCTGAGCTGGAAGTTCCTTGGGTTTGAGCATTTATGGTGGAGCATTTTCCCACAAGAAAAAAAAAAAAGTAGTAGATTTAAAATCTCTGGTATTTAGTGTACACTAAATTAAAAGTACATGAGCCTAATGCTCATTTAACTAACATCTGACAAAATTACATTACAGATGGTATAAATCAGGACCATTTCAAAAACCTAAACATTTACATTCACTTTTGGACTGAGTATGAGAAGCTCATTGTAAATGAACCTTAAGAACAAAAATAACACTCACTGACATCCACCAGTGCCTCATCAGTGCTATATGAATTCAGAGTCCATACACATCTTTGTTAGAAGTTTTGAGGGAAGAAAAAATCCAACCAAAACACCCCAAGCATAAAGCAGATTTAAAATACTTACTATCTTTTTTTTTTACCTGGCTAAAAATAGAGAAAAATATTAGATGCAGAGATATAGAAACCTTGTAAGAGAATCTATGGCTTTTCTTGTCTCTCTTCCTTTTAAAAATACCCAAATACCCACCCCTAACCCCCTAACCCCCCCCCAAAAAATAAAGAGGAAACAGGTTAACAATAAATACTACTGAAAACAATTCCAACTCAGAATCAACTAGCTCTACTCAACTTTCTAGCAGCATCTACTTAGGAATTCCTGCACTATCTTCCCACCTTGTAAATGGTTTCTGATCAGGAATATCCCCAGGGCAATGTATTGCTGCAAAAAGCCAGTGAAGTGACTATGACAGACAAACTCTCCCTTATACTCAATCTTCCCAATTCAGTGGCTAAAAATTCCTGATCAAGTGTTCATATAATAGTGAAATATAATTGTATAACTTTACATGCATATATTAACCAAAAAGAAATTATTCAAGAAAAAAAAAAAACCTCTACTAGGAAATTTGAAAAGAAAACTCTTAAAAATGAAATATAAATTCAGTTATATAAAACTGTGCTAGTTAACAAGAGGAAGGAGGTAACACAAGTTCTTCACTTTCTGGAGTCTATTCTGAGAAATGCCAGAAAAATAATGGTGTCTCACGAGCACACACAGAGGATCTGCCCCTATCAAATACACTAAGTCTGTCTATCTCAAATATACCAAGGTGACAGATCATTTTTTGCTCATCAGATATTCAAACTCATACAGCACAACAGTTAAGTAACATTAGTCCAGGTTTCTGAACATCATCATTAGCATTTGTGGTGGACATTCTATAATTAGAAGCTGATCAATCAAAATCATGATCTCTTCATGATTTTACAGGTTAGACTACAATTTAGCTTGAAGTTGCTTAGATGAAATCACTGTAAAGGTCCAACAAACAAGCCTTAGATAGAACCTGACTGCAGCACAAAATTCATGCAAGCTCTCTCCAAGGAGATGAACTTCACTCCTTAAGAGATACAGTAAAAACTTGATTTTTGTCAGCAATGTAAACAAAAAAAACCTTAAAATTCACAAGGAGTGTCAGAGAGTGTTGTCCAAGCATGATTATTTCTCCAAGAGCTACATACTTCAGCTCTAGTTATTTTTTCAAACACAAGGAACTAAAAATAAACCAAACTTCAGCAGAAGCACAGATCAGCTCTCCAAATCTATTATGATCTCCCAGGTGATAATAGCTGTGCACTAATGTAATTAAGCTGAGTTATAAGGTGGATTTGAGACAGATGGTATAGCTGGGCACCTCACTGCTGGAGTGGGACTACTTTGCTATCTGAAATACCCAACTATTGTTATCCCAATCATCAAGCCCACCCATATGAGCTCTGAGTTAGCTACACACTATTATAGAACATTTCTGTCCACCTGAGGAATACTGGTGATCTTAAATTAGCCACAGATACTGCGAAAAGAAAGCAATTATATACATTTTTATTGGACTGCCTGGACTGTCTTTGTGTGACTCATGGAGACCGTGCATCCCTAATCCTTTTGTGAGACCGAGGAAATTCCACCATGTTATTTTGCAAAGGTAGGACACCTCCTTTGACTTCCAGCACAAGGCCACCACCTGAACCCCATCTGCTGGCTGCCCCAGTGAGGTCACTCATACAATGTTCAGCTAGTGGTGTTGAGGACAACTAAACAGTTGTGTTTATCAGCTATTGAAGGGACTGCATAATTGCTGAAATGGACATGGAAAACAAAGTGGAAAATGAAATAGTGTCTACTTCCAAGAAGGACAATGTGAGGGAGGGAGCAGTCAGTAAAACAGGGAATGCAGAAAGGGCAGAAAAGTCACTCAGCACCTTCACCTCTCAGGACAGAAAAGTATAAAGAGGAGAACTAAATTAACAACACAATAACTAAAAATCCCAATAGTTACATGCAAGACATTCAGTTTAGCATATTAGAATAAACAGGACAACAGATACCTACCAAGAATTATTTTGTTAATATATACACACATATATTACCCCCATGGTGGCTCTGATTCAGGCTTGAGACACACTGGCCCACCTAATTTGCAGTAATATGATACAAACTTCTGACAATGTGAATACCAGATAAAGAAATGCCATACTCTAAGAAATGCCAAATAGCAGATTTTTGAAATGCTATCCTTGCTTTGGCTGGCCTGCAATTCTGCACAAACTGTTTTCAGAGCCAACCTCTCTTAGGAAGTTTTATCTACATTTGCTATTTCTCTGTGAAATAAAAACTGTATCATGATGCAGTTGGCCAAGTGACCAATAATATCCCTTGCCTGAGTTTCCAGAGAACACAAGGGAGCTATAAATACAGGGTTAAATTAGTTACTTGGACAGGCAAAGTGGACAGCCCCAGAAAACACAAATCACTGCTATTGTTCTTTACCACTGTGGCACACAGAAGTCTCAACTAAAATTGACCCCCAATGTTTTGGAACTGTACGTGTTACGATGAAGCCTTTGGAGTTTTTAGGCTTGAAGACAAAGCAAAAAGCAGGCTAGAGAAGCTCTGCAGGGAAGGTTTGCTCTACAGAACTGCAAAATTACTATTAGCCGCAAGAGGGGTGAACTATAGGTTGGGACCATAATTCCTGGGCTACGAGGGTCACCAGAGTGCTGGCAGGAAGGGTGATAGGTAACACATATCTAAGGACACTATCACACCTCATCTAATGCAAATATTAACAAATGTATTGATTACCAGTGGTTCAGAAAGCAGTTTTCAAGGAACTGAGGTAAAACTGACTTGCAGAGACCAAAGAGCAGCAATATTCAACCTTTAACAACCCAACCAGTATAGGAACCACGGACAAGAGATGGAAGTTGTCTGATCTGGATCCAAGAGCCTGAGCCAGCTAGCTTATATGCATTGCATCACTTGAAAGTAATTTTTATAGTCTAGTATATCCTTTGCTTCACCCAAAAAAAAAGAGAGAGGAAAAGCAGTAAGTACAAACATTTCTGTTCTTTTTTTCTTTCCCTCAGCAAAATCCTTAAGAAAATTTCACCAGGCAAAATGAGCAGATGTTTTCTATCTCAAGTCACTTGCATGTCAACCAGCATATGGAATATTTAATGTTTAAAATACACTGTCAGGGTCATAATTAGTGGCATGGGGTCCAGTGTTGGATGCTTGTCACTAGTGGCGTCCCCCAAGGTTCAATATTGGGCCCAGTGTTGTTTAACTTGTTCATAAGTGACTTGGATGAAGGGACAAATGCCTCTTTGGAGATTTCACTGACACTCAAAGCTGGGAGGAGTGGCTGATAGCCCAGAGGGCTGTGCAGCCCTTCAGAAGAGCTGGAGAGGGAGCAGAGAGGAACTGTCTGAAGTTCAGCAAAGGCAAATGCAGGGTCCTGCCCCTGGGGAAGAACAACCCAAGGTACCAGCACAGGGTGGAGACTGACCTGCTGGGAAGCAGCTCTGCGGAGAAGGACCTGGGGCTCCTGGGGGACAACAAGCTGTCCATGAGCCAGCAGTGGGTCCTGGTGGCCAAGAAGGCCAGTGGCATCCTGGGGGCTTTAGGAAGAGCATTTCCAGCAGGTCTCTGACTGTCACAGTCCAATGAATTCAAATTCAAAAGCAGAAAACACTAACCCCTTATCTACAGCGTTACTTCAGACAGGGCTGGAGAAAACACTTGCCTTCATTCTATGCATAATTTCCATTTCTTTATGATTTACAGATTTTAAAGTAAGTTTTATCCTTCTTAAAAGAGTTTTAAAGCATGGAAAGCAATCCAAGTTTTGAGATATTGTATTAGAGGTAAATAATAAAATAAAAGAATGCATACTGGCAAAGTAGTCATGCAAAGGGTCAACAAGTACTGGAATGACATGAAAAAACAAGGAGAGCACAATATTTTTAAATGTTACTGTAAGAAATAGAATGATATTCAGGAAACTCTGCTTTAGGTTAAATATCAAGTAAAGCTTTCAGCAGTGAATGGAATAGTTGAAGGGTCTTCTAAAAGAAAAGGTGGAATGAAGCCAACCTTTGGAATCACTTCATACAAATTTTCCCATATTGTAAAAAAGGTATATTGCAGGGAATTTTTTTAAACCGATGTGGTTATTGAAGTTCAGTGGTTCTCTTATTAAAACACTGTTTTCTTATTCATTAACTGAGAGTTAAGAAAAAATAATTGTGGTTTATTGATGAACATAAATTACTTTAATTTTCTAATGTTTTTACAGAACACTATGACTTTAAAGTTTATTTCAGTACTGAAGTGTTGCACATACATAGACTAAAGACTATTTCAGGATAAATATGTGATAAAGTCCTATTCTATATAGCATATAGAACAGTCCTATTCAATGCAGGAGGGTAAAGAAGAATGATCTGTGTCTTTCTGTAACTACGATTAAATCACATTTTTGTGTCTGTCTGTTGTCTGGGGGTATAGGGAATGGCTGTCTAGATGGTCCGAGAGCTATTTTCATGTCTGCAAGCAATCAGTCATTCCAGTAGGTTTTGCTCTGTGTGTGCTCTTGTTACACTTTGAAATGTTAAGTCTGCCTACATTTCCAGAGCACAGCATTTCCTACAGAGCAATGGAGTGAAACAGCCCAGGAAACATGAACTTTCTCAGAAACTTTAATAATTAGAGCAGTGACACCACTAGCATGATGATCAAACAGCTCTACTTGGAAATTGTTTGTTCCTAACAAGCAGCTAGTGGTCTTGGGAGGGAGACTAACTGTATGGGTGGTTTTGAGTGCATCATATCATAAGAGAGGAATCAGGTGGTCTCCCTCTCTCCAAAAGTAGAAGGATGAAGTGCTAGAGCCACAGATCAAAAGCATGGGATCAATACTGGGACCCTTGATCAAACAGAGAGTGGTTTTCACCAAGTTCTTTATGCAGTACCAAAGAGTACTCTGTGCTGGACTCAAGGATGCTACAGGGACCATCAGGTACCTCCATGTTTAGATGCAGGAGGGAAGGAATCCCAGAAAGCTGACTCGTGACCAAGCTCAGCTAGCACAGGCCAGGAGAGGAAGCTGAGCTGAGAAGGCTCCAGCTAAGCATCCCCAAAGAGTGGAGCAGAGATCCCACAGCCACAGCTCTCACCTACTAGCTTCCTCCATCATCCACTATCCCAGAGTGCTCACACCCAGGCACTGCTTGGTATGAGCCATGGCAGGGCATCCTGCCTGGCCTGCAGCCACACTCCCAACCATCCTGACACTGCACAAATCACCGAATAGCAAACTCAGTATCAGAAGAATGATATTGCTCCTAACGTGGAATTTGCCAAAGCTGACACCTCTGTTGAGCAGGACAGAGCACGATTCAGGGAGCCCTGGGCAGAGTCTCCCTGCAGAGTGAGGGAGTGCAGAAAAGGCAGCTACTGAGAAACCTTCAGTGCCCAGCTTCACATGATCTTGAAATATTCCATTTATCAGTACTAAAAATAAAACCATGTGATGTGGACTCATGCACTGGAGAGTCTGCAGTTAATGCCATGAAAGCCCAGTAGCTGAGACACTGTACCCATAAGCCAGTCATCTAGAGTTAATAATCTTATTTGCATTTATGACCCAGTTAGTTAATGCTATTTTAACAGAAATCATGCCAGCCTTCTTAATCTTTCCAAAATTCTGTTATTGTTACTGCAAAGGCATATGCACCATTTATCAGGCATTGATTTCCCCAAACTCTCAAGTAGGGAGGGCTTTTTTCCATACCATTTCACTGATTCCAATCAGCAAGTTTGCATTATGCTTGCCATTTGAAGGCCAAATATCAGCATTTTCCATTAACATTTTGGAATTACCTTATCTTCTGGCAATTAAGCAGAAATTAGTTTCCTTTTTTTTTTTTTTGCATATATAGCTTTCCTTTCTCAGGAGGATTTGATTAGCAAGGTATTTTCAAATATCTAACTCATACCTTTGAAATCTGTATACAACATCAATAATGATTTTGAATTATCCTAAAATATCATGTCACCTACAAAGAAGCACAAACCAAGAGAATAACTACACCAGCTCTCAGGTGGATGTAAGGCCACAGGTATTGCTCCTGGGGAGGTCACTATCAGGTGAAATGGCAGGACTTCATGACCTGACTGGCTGATGTCTTGCCAGCGTCAAATTCACATACAGACAAATAGAATTTAATCCAACCAAAATCTTGACAAAAATAATGAACTGCTCATCACTATGTACTTACATACACATCCACATACAGGCATATCCATGAAAACCATGAGCACTGGAACTGCCCCAGCAAGATGTGCTTTTGCAGGCAAACAAAACCAATAATTTTCTTAAATTTGATTATTTCCTTTAACCATTTAACTGAAGACTTCAGGCAAAGACAACAGTTCCTTACATCATTGCCTTCCAGTCACTAAGTGAAATGAACTCCAGAACACAAGTGCAGAAAGCTCTCATGCTTTAGGGCCTTTTTAAGAGACAAAGATCTTCTACTCACACATGTAATGCACATATGACCAAAAAAAGCAACTTAACACCTTATAGCCAAATTTAAAACCACATCAGCTCCTGACCTGATTACATTTCTGGAATCCCATCCCTGCATGCACCTGTTTAGCCACAGATCTTGGTGACTTCCCAGGGATACTGGGAATGACCCTTACCTGGGGTACTCTGTTTCAACGCCTGACAAGAGACCAAGCTGCTCTGAATTCAGGCACCACCCACACAGGGGTGCTCTCTGGCTTGTTACTGAGAATCAGAAGTATTTTCACACCTTGCAGACAACTATTAATGAATTACACCACTATCCTAACACTTTATGTTAAGAAGGAAGGACAATCAGCAACAGAACATGAAGATATCCCTGGTAGCTAGTCTTAAAAACTTAAGTCTAACATTCCCTCCAAAACTGCCCAACATGGATTATGGCAGCTGTAAATATTTCTGATATCCATTAAGATAACCTTTTAAAAACCTTGTTGAATTCTTCAGCACAACAACTTACTGCTGTTAGTGACTTTCACACTTTAACCACAGATCTGAACAAGAATTTCCTTTTATCAGTTTTGGAATTTCAACCTTCTGATTTCTTTAAATAGTCATTCACTTTAGTGCTTTAAGACAAGCAAACAGAAACTCACTCCAATCTATCTTCTCATTACCATTTGCTGGTTTATACAGTTTTAGCATGCCTCTTCTCTGACTCATCTGCTTTCTAAGGTAAAGAGTCACAATTTTCTTCAGTTACTCTCCACGACTGAGACTTCCCAAATTCTTTTTCAGTTTCATCTTGTGTTCCCAGAACTCCCACTAACTCTTGAATGCTATTTTGAGGTGAGACAAGGGCATTCTAGATATATCAGCTTTTACTTCTGGTAACAGTCTTCATACTGTTCTTTATTGCTTTTCCTATTCTTAATGGCCATTCTTAATTACATATTTTCAAAATTACCTGGATTGTTTCTATTACTATTGTATTTTTCAAGTCAGCCACATACCAAAAAAGAGCTTGCTATTCTCAGGTCCAGCTCCCTCCTAAGTGGAGTTCTCCAAGGGAGGGTGTAGGACTGACAGCCTCATAGCTCTCCATGCTCAGGGATCAGACACCATTTAGGCAATTCCCAGTTCTGCCTTTCAGCAGGGCTAATGGGGCAGGCAAAATGGCACAACAGTGCTGTTTCACGCTTCTGAGAACAGAGCAGTCCCCACCAGTTTGAAGTGGGGATCTATCAACATACCACTGTTAACAGATCTAACTGGGTAAGGCACCTTTTGCTTCTGTGTTCAATACAGGTTTTGAGCCATCTTAGTCATTCCACATTTTTTAATAACCACCCACGAAGGACAACGACACTTTCTAAAGGCTTTCATGATTTGAATCAAATTATTTTCCATATTCCAGAACACCTTTCTCCCCATCAGCCTGGCATCATTTCCTCCTGTGCAATCTCAGCAGCTGCAAGCTATGAATTGTGACCTGTGAGTAATTCTTATTTCAGCTAATTTCCCAACTACCAGTATAGCCTTACTGGGATGTAATTCTCTAGATGCTTCCTAGAGCCTTCTAACACATTTATAGTTCCACATTCTTAGCTGCTGTTTCTGATAAGACTGTATATATTTTGTCTAACATCCCAGCCACCTCATACTTGAGCTCTCAATAAATTTGGACACAAATCTGCGGTGAGGATTGGTACTAATAAATAATTTAACATTTCTGCAATATTCTGCTTTCTTGAACTGCTCCCTCTGTGCACAGCAATTCACCCAGCAGGCCCATCAGTTATCTCACCAACTTCCAGCTTCTCATTCATTTAAAGCGCATTCTGTTATTTGTTCCTCTTTTTTCCTTCAGCCGTGTGCTCCACTGCCAGCATTTTGGCCTTTTGGGGTTCATTTTAACGTGCAGTAGGATTACTTTTTGGGCTTACTTTTCCTGTGAGGGTCCCAGAGCTAAGTACCTTCTGAAGACAGTGGTTTTCTTCTCTCCAGGCAAGGAGCACATAAAAACCATCAAGTTACTGGATCCCAGGACATCAGGGCAGAGGTACTGCCCAGGATCTACTGTGTATGGAAGAATAGATTCTCCCTTCCCTGCTTCTCCCACTTGCAGGACTACAGGAAAAAATGCTCCTGGTGTTAAAGCCTGTGTAAGGGAACTCTTTTCCTGTAACTTTCTCCCTGTTTGTCAGATTTCAAAACACACCAGAAGGTTACAAAGTAATCTCATTTACAGTTGAACACACAAAAAAAATTCAAGTATTTTAATGTGGTCATCAGGAGTAGAATAACAGATATTAACAGTTCAACAGACAAAAAGCTGTAAAAATTTAATATTTTTAAGTTTAAATTTGGAAATTTTGCTTCTGAGATGACTTTTGAATACTTGAGTAAATGAACATGATAAGACATTAAGAAAATGAAGACAATTAATGAGGTCTATCTCCTATAGACCTTATGTCCCTTATCCCATAGACCTGCTCTCACGTTTTCTTATGAGATAAGGAGAGTTAACAGCTCCACAAGAGATTCAGGCTGAATCACTGTTTGTTACTCTTTGCCCGACTCATCACAGCTATATAGTGTCTATATGTAAGATACTTTAAACATGCAAAGTGTCCCTTTGCAGTCTCTAGCAACCACAGAAAAGCAAGTAGAGTATGTTAAAAGTAAAACAAAAAAACCAAACCAAAAAAACCCCCAACCTAACAAAATCTCCGCCCATGTTGTTTGATCCTTTTGTTCCTCTCAAGCATTACATGTCTTTACATTCTCTGTTACCTAGGCTGAACAGGGGTTTATTAGGCTGCTCTGTAACAAGGCCCAAAATAAATAACATTTGACTTGCTTTAACAATGCAGGGCATTGCCTTCCCTTACAAGTAACCTGAGCTGACAGTCACAGTATGCAATCCTCCTGTTTTCTAAACAGCTCTTTGAGTAATTCTTACTGTAGCACTAAACAGAATGAACAGTTCAGCTGGAAGTGAAACAAGAAATGCATGACATGATGCATACCTTCAACAAGAAGTTGGCACTGTTGAACAGTGCCAGGGCAGTGCTTAGGATCTACATAAACCCTCTCAGGCTGGTTGAGAGAACTCTTCTAAGCATCATGCTTTGCGGGAGACTCAGGAAGAGCTGCTGCCTAAATTTTCTTCAGCACGCAAAATTCCCACTTCAGCTGCTTGTTCCCACAGCTGGTTCCCATCTTACTGTTCCTTCATTTGGGCCAATGCAGTTGAGTGAGTGGCCAGACCACATATCAGATTGCAGAAAGAATGCCTCACAGCTATTAAGTTGCTGCTGAACTACAGTGCAGGAAAATAAACTTCCTGAATAATCTGTGATATCACCAGGCTGCCAGTGGAAATGCATCCATGCCTCCTGGACAGCATGGCAGTGAGAGAAGCAGCCTGACGTGATGTAGAGCACGTTCATCTGATGGCTGTGGCCTCTTCTGCCCAACACTGCTCAACTTCTACACTGAGTTCCACCTGTCTGGTTAAACCCTGGAGCCAAACACAGGCTACAGTCCCAGAGAGCTCCAAAACCTGGGTCCTTCTGAGGGAGCTCTGGGCACGCCTGGCCCCAGCCAAGAGGAAGCCTGTGCTGGTGTATGGCGCAGCTGGAGCACCAAGCACTGGAGAACAAAACCCAAGGAGGCTGTGGCTTGTTTTTACAAGCCCCAAGCACAGAGCTTCTGGCCATTAAAGGCAGCAGGAGGACATGAGTTAAAAGAAGGTGATCTGCTCTTCTCATCACGAGGATGATGCATGCCTCAAGACTCTGTGTTTTGCTTCCTAACTATAATCTGAGAAAATATTCAGATCATGAGTGAGACTGGTGAATTTTGGGGGATTTTAGCACTTCTATTTTGGGTGCAAAATTATTGGCATCTTGCCCCAAACTGGCATTGCAGCCAAAAACAGAATTTGTGATTGAAAGGTTTATTTTTCTTTCTTCCACAGTACTCTTTCCGTCTCCCACACTCACTATAAATAATGCACAATCCTCATGTGAAGTGAATTAAAAGAGGGTGAAGGCCAGAAATATATATACTCCACAAACAGATCCTAAAACCCCTTTCTTTTTGGGCAGCTATGTGATCCAGGCCAATTCACCCTCTCACCATGAACCCAAAATCTAGAGGATATGACAATTCATCCACAGAAAAGAGTTTGTCTTCCTTTTTTTTTCTTTTTTTTTTTTAGCTAAATCCACACTGTTCTAAGACTCAAGCTGTGCATACTCTTGCTATTTAACAAAGCTCTCATTTGAGACTCATCCCTGCTCATACAGCCCAAGCATTTGAAGTCTACATAATGCTTTTAAGCCATTTCTGGTCTCAGAGTCCAAAACCTGACTCCCTGGATGTAGGATTTAAGTAATTCTCATTTTTATCACGATCCAGCAAAATGAGAACCAAGCTCCAGAAATAAGGGTAAAATTGACAAACCCCACTTTTTTAAATCTGAAGTCTACAGTCACTACACCAAGGACACAGCAGTGCTACTCTTAAGAACAGAAAGAAAGATTAAAAGGCTCCCATGGACCACAAACTACAATTATTTCATTAACCTTCTTGATTTTTTAATTCTCTTGCTAAAAAAAAAAAATCCAATTCAGTTAAATCATCTTTTCTAATGACATTCTCTATTCCTGAAGCATACACTAACTACATTTTGTAGTTAAAAATAAGCATAAAGCCCACTTTGTATCACCACTGCATGATATTAACCACAATTTGCAGTACTGTGTTTTGTTCACTAGTCAAGGTATGTCATGACTGATAATGGCAGACATTGGAGGTACTCATTCTAGGACAAAAATTCTCAGCTGGGGAATCAGGAAGAGCATTCAGGAATTATAGCCACGCTCTTCTGAAAACTGATGAGAGGAGGATATAAAAAAAATGTTTTTCAAAGAGAGGTCAGTACAGAAAGAAGACCATTCTACAGCACTGGACTGAACAATCTGGAGTGGCTTAAGGGACTATTTTCAACCAGCAATGCATAGAGGCAAATATTATGACAACAGGTAAGTATGATAAAAGCAACAACATCAACTTGCCAGGGAGGGTTTTAAGACTCCTAAGCATAACCACAGGCACATTGTAAGAAAGGGGTTCAGCCCCAGAGCTAGGTTTGTAAGGAAGAACTGTGTCATATGGCACAAAGACAAGAGCTCTCCTGAGGTAATGCTGCACTACATGGAAATGTAACATAAAATGTATATTTACCTAATATATTTCCAATATAATGTTTTGTGAAAGTTTCCCCAGGAAAAAAAAAATCTGCATTTTTACCTTTTCACACAGATTTGAGACAAAAGAATATCAAAATACTTTAATCCAAGTTTTGGCTTCTGTTACCCAACAGGCACAGGTTACAGAGGAAGAGCTAGCACAGAAACAACTAAAGAAAGAGGTTTAAAGAAATATTGCAGTTGAGAAAGATATCAGCCTCTAAAGTTCACAAGCATCTGGTTCTTCAAAACCAGCTGAATTGGGTTTGTTCCCAAAAAGAACATCTAAGCACTTTAATCTGCTCTTGTACCAGCTTCCCAGAAGGGTTTGGAGCTTCTTTGAGGACCAAAGTTGCAGAAGCTCCTGGGAGCAAAGCAGCAGCACAGACACTGGCTGCAGAGCCAGTCTACCATCTGCTGGCTTCCTGCCATGCTCACTCTCATGAACAGAGGGTCACAGAATCTCAGAGTGGCTGGAAATCAGAAGAAAACTTGAAGACCATCTCGTTCCAACCCCCTGCCAGGGGCAGGGACACCTTGCACTAGACCTGGTTGCTGAGAGCACCATCCTTGAACACTGGCCTTGATTCCGGCTTTGAGCACTTCCAGAGATGGGGCATCCACAGCCTCCCTGGGCAACCTGTTCCAGTGCCTCACCACCCTCACAGTAAAGAATTTCTTCCTAATATCTAACATAAACTACCCTCCTTCAGTTTAAAGTCATTTCCCCTTGTCCTATCGCTACATGCCCTTATAAAAAGTCACTAAATTTCAAGAACAAAAACAACAACCAAAAAGAGCAGGAAAGAAGGAAAGATTCTAATCAAAATATGAGACGAGGTGTTACTGCAAGATGTTAACGGAATTAACTCTGCCATTTCTCAGCCAACTGCCTTTTGAGCCTGACTACTTTCATGGACTCCTATGAATGCAGCAATGCACTGATTGCTACTTCAAAAACTGGAAGTAAATGAGAATTTTCTTCATCTCTATGCCATATATGATATAATCTTCTCCTTTAACAATAAGACCTACCAAAAGCTTTCTGACCTGAGCATGTTCCTCAATGACAACTCTGACAGAATGACAAGGGTTGAAAATATTCATAAGAATCATACTAAATATAGCACATAAACCACTGAAAGGCAATTGCTTCTCAATGTTAGATACCTATGACATTGACACAGTTTCTCATTTGAATTCAAATCCAAATTCATACATAGAGATACACACCATAAATCAGCACCTGAACCATCTACAGTACAGCACTGAGGCGCTTTCTCTGCTTGAAGAGAGCTGCAAGTAGTAAGAAGAGCGAGAACAAACAGGAAACAAAAAAGCTCTCTTGTTCAAAGATTGGCAGGTGCACAGAGTTCTTAAAACATTCATATAACAATGTATGATGTGCAATAAATGTGCTATTCTACAGTTTCCCCCTTCCTAGTCCTGTCTCTCAGCCTTGCACGTTCCCGTGGCGCTGCCTGATCCCGCAGCCCAAAGATCCCAGCACGCGCGGCACTATCACAGCAGCTACAAACGAGCACTCGGTGCCAGGGTCCAGCTTGCTCACAATTACTTAATAAAGCCAGATTCTTTAGAATGATTTCATATAAACTAAGTGTCATTAGGGAGGTCTGTATGTCTTTGAAATGACTCCCTACGAAGTCTGAGTCAGTCCAGCCTGCAGACACAAATGCATCCAGTTTTGGCCGAGCAGTGAGTCTGGATAATAAGACAGAAAGCTGTCCCTGTTACACCATACCTATTATCCCCAGCAGTTCCTTTCTTTCTTCTCAATTTCTGTCCTAATACAGTCACACAATGGTCCAAAGAGAAAAAGGAAACAGTCGCCAGTCAGATAGAAAGAAACTGTCATTAAAAGCACAACCAGCACTTCTCAGCTCTTCCGTGAACTGTGGCATTCGTGGAGCTCAATGGCATCTACAGAGGGTGGTTAGAAATCACTATCCCCAAATTATTGATGGGGAAAATAAAGCACATTCTGGCAGATTAGCTAGTCCAAGATCATACAGCCTGTGAGTGGCCAATTTGGGATTAAACCAATGCATCTGGAGTCACAAACCACTAGCATCTCCAACAGGGTGGCAGGTTCCTACATTAACCATACAGTGAGAATGAGGAGGAGCTGACGCTGCTGAGGGCAAATGCTGGCCTTTAAATAGCACCAAGTGGATCAAGTGGATAAAGTGGTCATAATTCTGCTGGTATTTTTAGGTTCTTCTGTGTCTCACTGAGTCAAAAGAACTACCTAAATTCTTCTGTTTTCCCACTGAATGTTAGTGGTCTGCTGTACCCCAGAACCCCCCTCTGCACAGTGCTAGGGGATTTTCCTGGTGGCCTTCACAGACATTTACTGACAAGAGACTCATGAGTGCAGGGCTTATCATGGCAATGGCAGGCCATGGTGTTTAACACTGTTTTCCCTTTCATACCATGCTTAAATTCCTTAGCCCCTTTCTATCCAAACTCATCCTATTTCTTCCCCACCACCAAATCTTTGTACAACCTCATTCTAGTTTCCCTTCCTCTGCTTCCTCATGTCCTTGTGAAGCACCATTCCTCAACCATTTCCTTTCTTTCCCCCGTGACAGTTCTCACTCCCAGTCTCCTCGATGGGCTTTCCATTTCAAACCTCCCTTCAGCCAATGTCTTTCCTGACCTTCCAGTCTCCTTTCCCAGACAATTTCACTTGTCTTCTCCCACCACAGCCCTTCCTCATGAATTCTGCTCTCACCTCCCAACCGTTTCTGCCTTCAGATGATACACATCACTTTCTTTTCATCTGCTCTCTCTTTTCCCTATTTCCACCCTCAGCTTGGTTGTTTCAATGCAGAAGCAGCTGAAGCAGAAACCTTCAGTCCAACCTCATCCCTGGAGCATCAGGTACCATTGCACTGAGTCACTTTGTGGGATGGATGCAGGGACAGTTTGACCCGCACAGGAAAATATTTAACTGCTAAAATTTAAATTTCTTCCCTCACATTTCAAGGAGTTATAAATTGGTCTAAAAGCAGACCTGGAGAATATGGAGACAGAAATCCCTACTACTTGATACAGAGATAACAGAAGTATTCAAAGAAAAAAGAAGGATCATCTTGAAACTAGACAAACAATTAATGAAAATTTCAGCCCAAGAGGTCCCAGCTGACAAACCTGTAAGCACTGTAAAGCACAGTGGCTAACCAGAGGCGTCAGACCACCTTAGTAACATGCAAGCCTTTCCACTAAGAGACTGCCTTGCTGCTTTATTCAGGACATTAAGATAAAATTCCCCTCCCAGCAAAACCTCTGCTGCTAACTCAAGCTGTACTGGCTCTAAGGAGCAGCAGAGGACACATCTGCTGCACCCACTCCTCTCTGTGATTCACACACTATGCCTAACAACCTCATGTCTGCTCTGCTCCTGAAATACATCCTCTGCACATAAAACTCACAATATGGATTTTCCAAGCTAAACGCAACTGTACCAAAGCACATCTTCTATATTATATCCAGTGAAGTTTCCATAGCAGTATCTGGTTTATTCACTGTTACTGTACAACTATTTGTCTGTAGACAGATTACTTTTAAAGCCATCTAACAATAAAACCTTCTGAAATTAAAAATTACTTTGCTTTCCTTTCCTGACAGCTTAACAACTTCATCTTCAGAAGTGGCGAGGACCCTCGTCTTCTGGCAAAAATTAGGTGCAGAGAAAGAAACACCTCTGAAAAAAATAAGTGTAACACTCCCAATGCAGGTTAAGCATTCCATGCAGTTACATCACCTAGTGTATTCTTTTTCTAGGCTCTGTTCTTACCAAGCACCAAGAAATCAGAGGCTTTGAATCCTCCCCACATTCTTCCCCAGCAGTTCTTCTCTAGTAAGCAGCCAAAGTAAGAACACCGTATACCAAAAATAATAAAATTTTGTTCTCAAGTGAGAGCTCAGTAACTACATACATGACAAAACCTATCTTGTGAGCTGTGATATTCCTGCTGTAAGTCACCTAAAAGCAAATTAGATTGAAAAAAAATATTGCCTGGATTTGTTCACATATATGCAAAGATGTTTGATTTCACTTCAATTAATTTTTTTTAGTCATGAATAATCCATTTAACTAATCAACATCTGACTTACTCTAAGGAACACTTCATTTGATGTAAAATTAAATATAAAATGAGAGCAAAAAGTAATTAAAGGAGGACATTATTCAGTTGTTGATTTATTTTTTGCTTTTTGCATAACTATTAAGTAACTTCCAGTATTTGCTGGTTGTAGATCAAAAACTAAAGCTATGCCAAATAGAGTTCTCAATTTAACAGTTCAGTGCAAGGAAATTAGTTTTAAAGGCAATACTTCAGAGGGGTCTTTCTGGTGTTAAATTACAGGCTGTGTTTTGCTCTCAGAAACTCTCAGAAAAAAAAAAAGTTATGTACAAAAATACCTGATACATGGATGGATTTAGAAGAGGGGCTTGGGACTGGCACAATGTAAATTAAAACATTAAACATAAAATTAAAATGCTGGATTCTTCTTTTCCAAAACTAAGCAAATAACCATATTGGTGCTTTTTTTGCCTGAGGCTTTGGAGGTCATTCATCCAAAAGTATGCCTAAAAAATAAACAAATCCAGCAATCATTCAAATAAGGAGTTGGTTTTTCAGATACCAAAAATACCCTCAGCAGTGCTGCCATGACTAATACAACAGTGCACTGAGGTTATTACAGGACAGTCTAGAATCAAGTTCAAAGAGGAGAAGCCTTGCTGACCTGCAGAAGTCCTGCCTGACTTCCAGCATTACTGTTAGGAACACAGAATACCTCCTCAGGGAGCAGCAAGAGCAGCAGCTGCTTTCCTGCATCAACACCCCTTCCCTCCACACCAATTCTGAGCAAAAGAGCAAAGGCACATTCAGCAAAGGTTCATGAGTGCTCCTATTTTCCTTCAAGCTGGCACCAAATGACAAGACAAATGCAGGGAATATATCAAAACATAAACCCATAATGCAGTCACTCAAACACCTAAGAAATATCAGGAGATGGGACTTCTCTAAAGCTTGCTAAAGACAAGTAATAGATGTAAAAATAAACCCAGTAATAGGAATTTCACATTTCAGTCAGAATGGTTACAACAAAATCTATTCTATTTTAAAGTCTATTTCAAAATCTCACCATCTTAAATTTAAAGAGCTGTTCACACTGCAGTTTCACTGAATGATCCATCAAAGGCTAATGCTATCCCTGAAGGATTACAGATCTATGTATGACACTTCACATTTCCATAGTGCATTTATAGCTCAGGGTGGCAATACATTTTTCAGGCCTTTTTTTTCCCCAATTATTGTAATGGTTTCTTGAAAGAAGGAATTTTAATTAGCTCCACAAAAGTTAAGGCAATGACAAATCAAAAGATTTGTACAAGATTAAAAATAGTAACATGAGAATTACTCCCCTCAAAGTGCAAAGGGCAAACCTACTGAATTCAATCATGCAGCTGTGCAAAGACACCACATTTTTTCATGCAATGTCTCCTACAAGGCCCCTAGAAACCAACTTTGGCATTCTAATAGTTTTCAGTCCATAAAATAAAACCTGGCACCTTTAATTACAAAAGGCTCCTATAGGAAAGTGCATGACCCATTGCTCTGGCCATATGCTAATAGAGGCAGAAATGACTCATCATTATAGCAGAAAATGTCCAACGTCACAGACTGAGAAACTAAGCCTGCAATGGGATTGCACCTTTTTGCATCACATGGGAAGCAAAAGGCTCAGACCTATGAATTTCAGGAAAAGGAGCAAAGGGGAAAAACGGTAAACAGTTCTAAGGGGGGAGGGAAGGCAGCTATCTTGAGCCCTTTTTTACCCCAAAGTGGTTTATAGAGAGTCACATACAGACAAATTCAAGAGTCAGCAATATATACTTCAGTCTTGGTTTATGTAACTGTATGAAGGTGCTGAACTGAATGCTCCTGAGGTCTAGAGCATGAAAAGACACTCTATAGAGATTCTTCTGTTTCCTGAGCAGATGAGAACCACAGTTTTCCTCTTCATTGAATCAACATTTTAGCAACAGTTTAATCAAGTAGAGAAAATTATCTACCAAAAAGGCAATCTACTGCCTTACAGGAAATCTAGCCAAAAAGATCCTTGTATTTCAAAGAACTGACCCTATTTAACAGATCAGATGGCATGTATAACTGAATAAACTATGGATCAGTAATTCCTATAAAAGTGTAAGTATGAGAGAGAAGGAAAAGAAGATTTAACTAGAAATGAAACCCCAGTAAGCAGCAAAAAATGGTTGGGGTCTAGCAGCTTATATTTAACCTTAACCCTATTCCACCTCCGCATTTAAGACCAGAAATTTCCTTGTAAAACATCTCAGCCATGGGGACATGAATTTCTAGCAAGCTGTGAGCTACTCCATAAAGGCTAGGAGGAATACCCTGATTTAACCTGACAGACAGACAATTGTTTTTCTTTTACATTTTTTGTGTCTAGTGGGTACATTATACATTGTGTTGTATAAAGAAAACTTCATAAATAAAATAACATTTGCTCCTACCTTAATCTGACTTAATGTGAATTATAAGGCAAGTCAAAGGAATGCCTGGGAAGGGAGGTAGCAGACCAATATTTCAACACATTTCCCAGAGTATTCCAGGAAGGTGGCTCAAAGCATGGGCCAGGTCAAACCTCCTCCCTGGAAACTATGGTTAGGCATGTGAATATGGTATTCAAAATGCTTGGGAAAACACCTTCATTTCCAAAGAGTGTAACAGGCAATGCATCCTTCTACGAACAATAACAGCACATAAATTCTGAGGAAGAGTGAGTCATTCCTCAGTCCATTTCTTGAAGACCAAACAGGTTAAACTGGATTTACAACAGAGTTCTTGTTCCAGCTATAAAGTATAACCCTGACATTACAATATAAACTGATATTAATTCAAAATTCAAGTTCCTACAGCATGTATATTTTCCTTACCTTTATTCATCTATTTAACACCTGTGACACTTCATCTTCTTTATCTGTGTATGTCTTTCCCACTTCTGTACTCCTGCCTCTCCTTTCCCTACATTTTGATTCTTGCAATGATTTCAGTGGTTTACTTGCTTTTCAGCACCATATGATTAACTACAAAATAATTTCTTTTTGTTATCTGTGCCTATTTGAAAGCTCCAAAATAGCAACTGCAGTCAAAGCTGATAAATGGCCCAGATGGATGGCAGTGCCTCGGCCAGGCACAGTGACCAATGGGGCATGAACCACATGGTGGGATGTGGATATGGAGGTCTCTGCTGAGCCCAGCCCAGGAGCACAGTCTCAGTGTCATAAAACTATCTGGAATCAGCTGCTTACAAACACACTTTTAGGAAGTTTAGGAAGAAAAATAAGGACAAATAAAAACTGCAGTCCTTTTGTTTTCACTAAAATATCATATTCCTTTATTGCAAAGTAATCATCCTTAGGCACCAGCCCCTTCTCTACAGGTTGGTGGGTGTCTACTACATGACACAGTCTTCTACATGACACAGTGTACTGTTCATATTGATACCTGGCTCCAGGCAAGCAAAGAAGAACAATATATGAGAGAGAACTAAAGCTTTACAGACTAGGAAAAGGATAAACAATCTAAGTTTACATTTGGCTACAGGGCAGGCTTTGCTGGCTGCAGTTGGTCTCCTTCAGTTTTTAAAAGAAATCCTGAAGATGAAATCTCAGAAATACTATCTGCAATAGGACTGGAAAAGTGAGGTTGGAGAGCTGAGGACAAGTGGAAGAGCAGTGTCTTGTGGCTGAAGAAGAGCTCTACTATTCTCCATACTTTTGTTCCCTTCTTGAAACCAAGGCCACTTCTGCCTTTGGCTGTTAAAAGCTAGGAAGCTTGAGTTCAAACCTAAATTAGCACAAAACTGTATCAAATTTAAAAAATAAATCTTACTGAAACAAAATAAAATCTCTGCATGTAATTTTTTTTCCATTCGGTAAATTCTGATATTACAACATTAAAAAAAGTGGATTGCCCATGGTAGCTAATTAAGACAAATTTGCTACACACTCCTTTCCTCCAATAACTGCCAAAACACTCAGCTGGGTCAATGAAAAGTTACCTTCAGCCTCCAGAATCTGCAAATTCTAGCACTTTAAAAATACATACTTTTCTTAGCATTTGAAAAATGTGGCTTTCAAATAATAACTACCACTTCAACTGTAAAGATGCTGAAGTTCATACAGTTTTCTTTTACAGGATTATTACAATTAGGCACACATCCATGGAAGGTGCTCTCTCAAGCCTGATTGAAATCTGAGTCAACTGTCTCAATCAACTGGCCCTTGAGAATTAACATTATCAAAGTGTCCAAGTACTAAAATCAAAAGAGATGAAAAGAGTGAAGAAAGAGGTAGAAAACCAGTGGTGACCTGGAGAAAATGTAGGAAGAAATGCATCCAGGGAAAAGGCATTCCTATCTAGGAAATTAGCCTGGGCACTCATAGATAAAACACACTTTCTACTTAGAGCTCTGCCCATGAGGAATCATGGTCAGTAGGCCTTTGTGGCCCTGCAGTTATACAAATGAGTCTCAGGCTTACCCTCTAAATTCGTTACTGCAATGGAATTACAGAATTTTTTTAAATTGTCCTTTCATCTCAATTAAAAATAACATCTAGTCAGACGTATCTGCTTATGAAGGGACACTGTGAAACCTGATAAATATTACATGTCAGTCGCTCTGGTGTCCCAGTTGTGACATCCAGTGCCACAGGGGGCACATCGATCTTTTTTTTTTTTTTTTTTTTTTACTATTTATAAGGTCTTCAAGGAAGTACTGACTCACCTCTACAGGGTGTGGTGATTTCTTTCCATTTCAGAGGGAAATTTTCCATGTGATTGAAAAGGCAAGTAGCCTGGGAATACAGCACCATTTGTTACTCTTTTTATCTATTTAGAGGTTCTCAATAAACTGTTCTTTTTAAACCAAGTCCTGGCCACAAGGCCATTTGATTTCATTAGGAATAAATGGAATGCTATATATAAACTGCTTCATCTGTTTTTCTAAAGAGGTCTGCCTGTGGCTGCCCTGGAAGCGGACACACGGAATGCCATCAGCAAAAGAGATTAAAGTATCCCACATGACAGCTTGAGAGGCAGTGCTTCAGAAAAATAATTTAAGGATGACAAGATTATTGCACAGGCCTGCTGCAGCCTTATTACTTTTTCAAAGGCTTTATGTAAACGGTTTATGACATAAAAAAAATATTACTGCACACATTTTAAATAAATGACACCTGTACATATGCAAACATTATAAATTCCTGCAGTTCTATGTAGTATTACAGTAATAAAAATGAAAACATATTCCTAGTCACTAGGTATAAAACTGACCAAAGCCCACAGAGTTACACGGTTGTACCTGTGTCCCTTTATAACTGTAGCTCTTTCTGACATTAGGAAAGTAAAAGGGCATGAATAAAGGCAGCAAATTGTCCATCTGATTTCTGTGATGGAATATAATAACAAAAGCACCATTAAATGTAAATAAACATTACCAATGACTCTAGCTCAGTACTGCACTTAAACCCAAACATTAACTATGTTCAGTGTAGCAAGACAGAAGTATATGCTCAAATGCTTCCATGGAGTGTGGATCATAAAACTTGGCTCTTCATCTCCCTTCCTGTCACATATTCAATGTTTTGTACCACACACTGTGCTATTTGGACTCAGGGAAGTTGTGGAGTCACAATTCCCGGAGATGCTCAAAATGTGACTGGACACAGTGTTGGTCTGCCCCAGCTGACACTGCTTTGAGCACAGGGGTGGGACCAGGCAATCTCCAGAGTTCCCTTAAACTCAGTTATTCTGTGATTCTGCATAGTTACAGACTTGAGTAAACTCAAGGGAATGAGGCTTTATCCCATTCAAATATTAGTGTTGGAGTGAAAAGGCTTTTTTCACAAATATAATCAGACACAAAGGAAACCACTATGGTCACTCTGCCCCATTATAAGCGTACACATAACTACAAGTGTCATGTTCATGCACACAAATACGAAGGGATTTGATTCTGGCTTTTCTTGGTGGGTGGGGTGGTGATGTTCATTGTTAAAAATACCCCATTGTTAAAATACCCCACATATTTTTATATCAGAAATGCCAAGCCTTCTATGCCACTGTAAAAATATATCCATATATGAACATCACACACTTTAAACATCTGAAAAGGGGAGACATTTTTTGCTTCAGTGAATAAAACTCCTCATTATTTATTTCTGATGGGCTACAGTCAAATACAGGCTGGACAATATTCCAGAAAAAAAAATCCTTTTTTGTTAAATGTTTCATGCAATTTCTGCTTTTCATGAAAGTTTGAAAGAGCACAAATTACCTGGTTCTCCAGTGCAATCAGTAAGTAAAGTAAGGACAAACAGGATTATGTATCTCTAAGAATTTTCTTAAATATTGAATACTTCAGGATATACACAAAAAATAGCAATAAACTGCTTTCTTCTTTCCTACATTTTCTTCAAAAGTAAGGTCTACAGGTCAACAGCTTCCTCAGAAAAAGCCTAGTTACAGAGCAGCCTTTAACATGATGGTGTTACTAAATTCCCTAAGGTACATGTGTGTGTAGAAGCATACCATAATTTTAACCATTTTGTGACACAAAATGACAAAGCACCATCTACTTTTCCTCCTTTTTCTTCCAATTCCTGATATGTAAGATCAGGACGCCAAACAGGCAGAAGCACATTTCTGATGTTGTGCTGCCCTAATCTTTTTTTCCTCTGCTCACGTCCATGTCAGTCACTCAACACCAGTGAGTGCATCCTGTACCCATCACATGTATTATTCAGGAGATGTTATCAAATTGTGGACATGCCAGTGTCAATCCTGTGACTTCAGAGTCTCTGCATGTTCCACACTAACAATGCACTCCCACTGCAATGACCTAATACAGTAATACTCCACATTCTCAATTTCATATTTTAAAGCCAGAGCACTTGAATCTGAACGGAAATCTCAGAAAATACAGATTTTTCAAACCTTTGCTACAAGACTAACCTAGGTTGTTCCTAGTCAGATCCTTAGTTCCCAGGGTTTGTTATGGCCCCATAGACCTGAATGACACTGCTGAGCCCATCTCACTGAAGGCTGCTCCAGAAAGGAACTGTTCTGTCCTGCCTTTTTTCCTAGCACTCACATAACCTCTGCTTCAGGGGCTAAGCTGGCAGGAAAGTGAAAAATAAACAAAGCAATTAAAAAAAAATGTGAGAAAATAATTGGGGGTGGGAGAGGAGCCTGCTTTTTGCCAGTAATCAGCCACTAAATTGGCACTGCTGTACAGGAGACCACATCCTGTCTCACAGTCATGATTGTCATCATCACTCAGCTACATCTCTTCATCAGGCCTTGGAATTACATCACCAAGGATAAAAACACTAAAGGCTTATAAACTATGTATCTATCTCTTAAACCTAATTTTCCTGAAAACATTTTCTAACCCATCACTTAATCATAAATGCATATTTTGTTTTGCCATAGTTTGTCCTCGAGCTTTTTATTTCAACATCCACGTACACTCACAAAGATGCATCACAAGTTAAATTCTGGCAAGAAAATCATTAGGAGGAGATGTGTAACAGTGATGATAATTACCTGGCTAAACTACAGCCAATCTATCAAGCTCCTGAAACCAGCTAATCCATGTCTAAGCTCATTAATACAATAATTGAAAGCTGCCTCAAGGCCTAGAGTACAGAAGATTTGACTGAATGTTTACAATCGTCTGTTCTAAACTCAAAGGCCTGTGCCCTCCTGGCCAAGAAACAGCCTGAAAGAAAATACAACTTCAGAGTTCCTGCCCCATGACTTCATGGCCCTCCAGAGGGAGGGAAGAAGTTGTGCTGAGCACAGTCCTGGCCCAGCTGGTGTCCCCAGCCACCTCTGTGACCAGCGAGCCTCCACCCTCAGTGGCCCTGCAGAGGTGGCTGCCCCAGTCACTCTGTTGCCCAAATGTGGCTGCCAGGGGAACACCAGGTACCAGCTGAAAGGGACTGCTTCTGCTGCCATCCTGCCTCTCAGCCTTTCCAGAAGGGAAAAGGAAAGGAAAAGAACTAAAAATCACCCCAACATTTGATTGTTAAGGCAATGCTAAAACAACCATTTTTGAATGAAACCACTGATTGGTATGTGAAAAATTCCAGCCATGGACAATCTGGTCCAAATACTTTAATTTCAAAACCTTTAAGCACCTGCTAACTTCCATGATCAACCCCTCTATTACATCGGGTTGTACCTAAACTGATCATTATTATTGATAACATTCTTGTCACACCCATCCTGCCTTTGATTACTTACTAGCATTACTAGTTCTACAGATGTTCTGGAGACATTTAAAAAAAAAAAACCAAGGCCATGACCTGCCAACATTTTTTAAGCCTCCTTTACATAACCCCAGCTCCCCTTGTACTCAGAGTCTGTGCATGACCCAACACTTTCAGCACTTTTTATTAAAAGCTATCTCTCTTTGCCACCTCATCAGAGAATTGAGGTGGGAAGGGAATCTCTGGAGATCACCTTGTTTCTGCTCAGAGCAGGGTCAGCTGGAGCCCCTGCTCTGGCTCAGGGCTGTGTCCAGTCAGGTTTTGAGTAGTTCAAGAGTGGACGCTGCTGCCTCTGTGGGCAACATCCTCCAGCATGTGATCACTCAAGTGACAATGGAAACACAGGATTCTGCTGCAGTATTTAGAAGGCTAACTTAATAGTGAGGAGGAACAGTAGGCAGAATTAATAAACAGCAGTAGGTGGATATGTGCATTAAAGATGTTATTCCAAGCCTTGACGGACTCCAAATACTCTGCATGCAAATACTAAGCTGGTTTTTATGTGCCACAGATTTCAGTGCTTAGCTTTGAGCCTCTGAAGTTTCAGTGAAATGAAAGCTACACATTGTTTCCAGAAGCTAATTATCCTCTTGCTTATCTTTTTATTGTTAGCATAACTCCTAAATTATTTTACAGAAATCTTTCCATACTACAGAAAAGCATAATACAGAAAAATGTTGAAGTATATCCAGTCTTTTCTCCAAACTATGTTTATTTATTACTTTTCTGAACAGTAGACATTAACTAGTTACCATTTTCAGTTCTAAATTTGGAAGGCAGGGAAGAATATGTTTTTTTTTTTTTACCTGTGCTGTTACTTATCATTATGCTGAGGCATATTGCTATTTGCCAGGAGGTAAAGGACGAAATTAAGTGGGAAAGCAGTCATGTAAATGGAAGAGATAACAGACTGTGAAGTGCACCAGCCAAGAAAAAAACAAACATAGCATGCTTTCTTCCTTCAAGACAATTATTTTCAGATAACCTTTCTCAATTTTATACCAAGTGCTACAGCCCAATAACGATGCAACTTAAAGAGATCAGCAAAATATGATTTCTATGCAAAAAAAGCATGTCCGGAGACTGATTACTGCAAGTACTGCATGGGAAGATATAAAAAAATTCTATTAATTAGACAGATTAAGTGTGGTAAAGCAAAAAGAAGGCTGACTGCAAGTTTAAGCTAACATATAATAATGCAAATATTAGGAAAGGTCAACTCTTTAAAAATTCTTGTTGTTTGCCTAATTACATATTTTCAGTATTCTGTGTTGTAAAATAAAGTAGTCCAATGCATCCAAAACTCATTGCAAATAATCCCTCTCTCAACATCTCATTTAAGAACATCAGATTCAACTTATAAAAGTTACATAATTTCAGGGGGGAAAAAATGGCTAAACTGTAAGAATGCACCATTTCCTGGCTGTGGAGAGACCTGCAGCACCATGGTTACTGTGCTTATTCCAACTCCTTGCCAAGACACCCTGTTGTCATCCATAATTCTTCCCATTATGCTTCCTCCTCCACTGTCTGTGTTCCTGTCGTCCATCCACTCCTCACCATCAGGATCTTGTTTTGGTGTGCTTCCTCCTATTGCCAACTGGATTTCCCTTAAGTATCATCTGTCATACTGTTTTAGCTCCAGGTTTTCAGTGTTTGCTGGGACGTTCTCTTGGGATGTGCAATGTAAGGAAGCCTTTCTAATGCACAGTGCTTCAATTAATTGAATTAACTGCCCTTTTCCCAGCCCTAGCACATATGAAGAAGAAGATCTGAGGAAGACTAACAGCCTTAATTCTAACGTGACTTCTCAATTTCTTGATTTCACATCCATGCTTTTTTCCCAAATAAGCATTTCTGGTTTTCTTCATTTTTGTTTCCTGATTTTTTTCCTGCTACAGAAAGATTCAGAACTGTTATTTCATGACATGATGAGCAACCATGGCAGCAGATCTGAATATATAATTTTAGATATGGACAGAATGCCATGGAAAGCCCACACAGCCAGGTGTGCAAACTTACTTAGGTACATTTCCATGACACAAAGTTTCTAAAAGACAACTTCAGTATGGCCTGGAAGGGCATGGCATCAGGACTCAGTTAAGAGAGTCTAAGCTGCAGGTAACTGAACTCAGCCATAGAGCTACCACAATATTCAAATATGCAAATAACTATTTGCAAGTTTGCCTAAGAATTCTTAGTCTCTAAGAGGGCGTCTTTTCCTTTATTTTTTCCCCCTGCTTTCCTTCCCTCACTTTTCTGCAGGAAAAAAAACCTGTACCCAAGTCAGGAGAAAAATCCAAAATCTTCCACTAAGTATCTCCATTCATTTGAGTAATGTTTATTCACAGGTAAACAGGAATGTATAGTTGCTAAAATGCAGGCATCTACCACTTGATTTTCTAGGTACTGAAACTTTCTAGCAAATATAAATCTTTATATGATTAAAGTCATGGAGGATCAGTAGCCTCAGCAATTGTAGATGCAGTGCATTGCTCTCCCAAGGCATTCACCTTGGTTTTTTCAAGTAGAGATAAATAAAGTTTTTTTAAATTTTTTTTTTTTTTGAGATAATCCCCACCATGTACATCATGATTTAGCCACACAGCACTAACCTGAGTGCATCTGTCTGGATCAATTTCAAGAATGGTTTTCATCCCTTACTCTTCCATATTAACAGAACTTAAGGAGTAAATTCAGGACCAAAGACAGTACACTTACATACAAACGAGCAGCATTCTAGTCCAGTAGCTTCATTTTCTGACTCCTCTAGATAATTCAGATGCTATTTTTATTTCTGCAGCAGATTATCTCTGTCTTTCAAATAAGTAGATATATTGAAGGTCTGCCCAGGTGTTTCCCTAACAGATTTTATCCACCAGGCAACTTATATTTTAGCTCAGCAGGAGATTGTGTCTTTCAAAGCAAGAAATTAGGCTAGTAATGAAGTGAGACAAAATCTGAACTGCATATTTATGAACTGAGATTTTAAAATGGGCTAATAATCAGAAAGTTAAATATTTATTAACATGTTTTGTTTCAGCAGGCACTAAAAATACTATTTCAATACTTGTCTATAAAAACACAGTTGGGGAGGGGGAGAAAGCATTTATATCTATCTTAAAAAACAAATTTCTAGTTTTGATTTTTTCTGATACTGCAGAAATACCAAATACCATTTTTATACATTGTAAGGCTTTCCAAGTGAACCAAAAATCCAATCACAATTACATATGAATAATACCATATATAGCAACATCTGCAAGTGCAACACTTGCACAAAATGCAGAACTCAGAGGTAAGCCTAGATATAAATCACATAAAGAATAGGTTACTAAAATGCTGAAAGTCTTGCTTTAAATCATTCCTGTGTCTCAAGGGATCTCACTGTAAGAATCTCTCACATACTCTAAAAGCTTCCTGAAATCTCATACATCATTCAAAAATTCTGCCTATTTATCTGTTTAAGGATTAATGGCTATGTCATCTTTCCCCACTCTTTCTAAATTAATAGGGACTGATGACTTTTTCTCTGTAGCAGAAAATTCCATTAAGAACCCCAATGCAGAGCGATGGCCACATCCCAGTGCACCTGAAGGAACAGCGATGCAATCTAGCTTTAGGAAAGATGACAGTCCCTTTCTTTCAACACTATCACCATCCTCCATAGGAAAGAAAAAATGTCACATGGAAAGGCTTTGCTAATCAATATGTAAGGCTTTCTTTTTGTTCTTTGGCTATAAACTTGGGGGAAAAATGATAGAAAATACAGATTTCTACATGCTTTAATTAGTCAGCCTGATCTGAACTGGAATACAACACAGCTTTCTGACCACTAAAGCACATTGCAGAGGACCAGTAGTTCATACATTTTAAATTTCTGAGCTTAGAAGAAAGCCAAATACGTGAAATTTAACATTAACTCCAGGACTTTTCATGTTCAGGGGACTCTCTCCTTAAAGTCAGGCTGTATGGCTCCCAGTATATTTAAAACATTTTTGTAGATTCTCCTAAATTAATTGTGCACATTCCAAACATGACTTTCATCTTAATGAGGGCTTGCACTGGGAATATATGCTTGAAAAATTAACTCTCTAATAAATTCAACTTTTTTCTGTTGTGTTCATATGATAACAATTTCCTGATTAAAGCCTTCAGCAGTCTGTGGGGACTTACACTAAGTACCAACCTAAAGAGCTCTCTTACTTATTGTGAAGTTTATAAATAGGGAATAGAGCTTATTATTTCTGCCACTACTTATGACAATGCTCTAAGGCTTCAACTAAGACAAGGATCCCACAGTGCTAGATTTTGTGCAAATACTCTACAATAAAGCATCCCAAAAGTTTAAAATCTATATATGAACAAAACGGTGCAACAAGGGAATTAATATCACTCATGCTTTATAAAGGGAAAATCAAACCAGAAAAAGATTAAATTACTGACCAAAACAGTAACTTACCAAAGACTGTGCAGTTGGAGCTGGTACCAAATCATCAGCTATTGCTCACTGAAAGACTCTCATCTTCCTTGGCAAGCTTTTATAGACAATGCTAAGAACTCATGGTCACTTGCTACATGGGGAGCAGCTTTCTTGGCCATAAAGGAGCAACCTTTCAAGGTGCCTAAACGAACCCAAACCTACATATAAACTCCGCAGTGAATTAAAAGAGCAGAAACAATTCACTGCAAGGAAATGACTGAGAAAACGTCTCCTCTAACCCCCCAAACATTAAGACAAACTGGAAAAAGCAAAGCCTTTCCATTCCCTCTTATAAGCCAGACCTGCTTGGCTGAGCTCACACTAAAGATGAAGCTCAGATGAGAGCAGCTAAATCAAGAGAAGCTTATTCTAAACTTTAAGCTTACCACAGCCATCAAATAACTGATACCTAATGCGTTTCTTATTTTAATTTTAGGAGAGCTCCTCAGCCAGTTTTGCTGCCACATCTCAGAAACAATGCCACTGGTCCTAAGACAACTCTAATGGACAGGAGCCTCATCTGTCCTATGATTACATGGGCTTAAATTAACAATTCTACCATCTCCCTTGGCAATTTAGTTTACAGGATAACTGCTCTTGCATTTTCAATCCATGCACCCTTAATTTTCTAGGCTGCAGCAACACAGGTTCATTGCTTTTTTTACCCTGAACAGCCAGAGCAACCAAGATCCCAACTCCTATAAAACTGCTTTCCACACACAGCCTTCCTTCAGTTCCTCTCTTACTCCCCTCTAAAATACATGATGGCTTTGTATATCTCTTTTCTCCTCATTCAGAACTAAACACAAGGCCAGGTTAAAACCCAGTCACTGCCACATAAAATGCACATGATGAGCTTTGCAGGTTAACCCTTGCAGTGTACAAAATTGAAGAGCCCACAAACTGCTAAGCACAGCCCAAGGAGAGAATCAGAGAACAGCTCATACACACAATAATCCGAATAAGTAAAATGGACAGCAACCTCCAAAAGAGAAAAAATGGCATTAATTCCTCTACAAAATTAGAGAAAAAATGGCATTAATTCCTCTACAAAATTAATTTTGTAGGGGCTCAGGCACTGCATCTGACCCCTCCCAGAGCTAGCAAGCACTAGGTCTGGTGCAGAAAAACTGGTGAGCACAGTTATCTTCTTGTCCCTTAAGATAATCTCTGCTCTTGTGTCGAAGCCTGTACAAACATTCACTCCACTGCAGCATTTGGGGAATACAGCCTCAGCCCAGGAATTGACTCCAGAAGAGATCGCTGCAAGTATCTTCAAAGCAAGGTCAACTATGAGATCAAAGCCTATTCTTGTCCTATACTATTATTAGAATCATTATTATAATAATAGTATATATAGTATGTATATATATAATATATATACTGTATTATATACTTTTAATATGATATACTTTATTTATGTAATATATACGATATTATATATATATCATACTAATATATAGTATATAATAGCAAATATACTATATGCCCTGTACAAATATATATAACATTATAATTACATAATGTAATATGTATTTGTACAGGGCATATTGTATATTTTCCATTATTATGTATTATGCATATGTAACATCTTACAATATTTTATTATATAGTTTCATACTTTTATTATCATTATGAAATTATTATTATAGTCTATTACTAACAATGCAATTCTAATCCTTCAACACCTACTCAGGTTGATTCTTCATCACCAGCCTGTACTTACACTTTTAAAATTTATGCTACTTTAAGTACAATACAAAGTAGAAACACAATTGGTTTTGTATTTTTTAGCACTTTTCATTTTGATATGTGAAATGGGCATTGTTCTTCACAGCTGCAAAACTCCTGATATAAATTTCTGTGGCTATGTGCTACAACTCTCCTAACCTTTAAACCTTGTTAACAAACCTCTTACTGCATTCTGGTCAGGGATTTAAACACTAATTTTTAAACAATTTCCCAGGGATCCTGTACTATCACAGACAACTGGCAGTGACAAACATTTATCATAGGTTGGTACTTCTCCTCCATAGGCTTTTTGAAGTCTTTTTACTTTTGAGCACCATTATAACAAGTGATGATGCCAAGCTGGTTTTGGAGGCTTTCACAGTAAATGCAAGCAGGCTAAGTATTCTGCTGTAGGAAAGAGAGGAAATCCCACTATGTGGCTGTGTAGCTAAAGCCTTGTTCATGAAGCCTGTGCATAAAGTAGAAACTTGTGTCACAGATAAATTTAATTCAGGAATTTTGTGACATTTGGGCACTCAATGTTTCATCTGCCATAGTGCTCTTTCACACTTTTTAAAATATATTGTACCCACTCATTTCAACACTAGAACAGGTGCAACATGCCAAGCAACAGCCAAGCATAATCCTACTTTAGGCAAAATGAAAGCATTTAATGAGTAAGAAGGTGGCTTACCAGCACAGATGCTTTCAATTTCAATACACCAAACCATTTAGGGATTGGACTTTCAGAATAAAAGATAACCAAGAGACAAAAAAAAGAAGCTCATTCTAGACTGCTTCCTCTGTAGTAATATAATTAGTGACAACTGCCATCTGTCATTAATATGCTGTAAGCAATAAAACATTACATAAAAATATAGCAATGTTTCTTTTATTACTAGCTCATCCTCCTGAAGAAAAATCCTAATATACAATAATTATTACACGTAATAATTTTTAAGGCTATGCGTCCTTTCACAAATACATTATTCATTGTGAAGCTAAAACCATGACTGATTCTATTGTAATCACAAGAGAATTTTAATTGTTTTCATTGAGCATCTGGAGGGCTGACATACTTCCTGTGGCTCTGAAGTCAATTTCTGTGCCTTGCTTGGGCACTGTATGTAAGAAAATTAGAAAAAATTATGTAATTCTTTTATCCATGGCAACTGTCACTGTACAGACCGTGCAGAAATGGCCAGTTTAGCATAGCCCAAAAGGAGGCATAGATTGTTAACCTGATTTGCAGAACTATTAAGCAGCCTTCAATCCAAGTGGCTTCACTGATGTGGCTGCAGCTCTTCTGAGAGGAAAATTTGGCTCTTTTTCCCAGTCTGCCTGCCCGGAACTGCAGGAGCTGGAACTGCTACAGAGCTGCACTCTCAGGCCAGCATTCAGCTTGGCTGTCATCCTTCTGCTTGAATATGAACCAGTGGTGACAGGCTCTGAAGTAATCCCCAGCCTTTTGCTAGGCTGAGAAAGAAAAAAGAGCCACAAGAGATCCAATCCATAAGAGATAGCAATAGAAATGTATAGAAATACTATCAAGTATTTCTTGATAGAAATACTATCAACTATTCAAGGCTCCAAAATTAATAACTTACTTTACACTATTAAAATGCATGGTAGCACTGTTCCCCTAAAGGCAGAATGGAAATAAGTTTAAGGAGGATGACCAAAACGAAGTAATTTTCACCAAGCTTCTCACAAAAGAGTTCAGTGTTCAGATTTGATAATTTACTTTCCTGCTTCAGAAAGTGCCCTAAAGCCTAAAAATCTTGTAGGTGATAAACCCTGTACCTGTTTTACGCTAAAAAAATAGGCAACATATAAAACAAACCAAAATATTCACACGAACATATACTTCCAAGAACAGCTATTATGCAGACAAGTTTTTTCTTTCTCATAACCCAACATGAATGCATAAATTTTCTACCAACTTCAGATAATTTAGGTGATTTTCCCACTATGTTTAAGAGGTGTAACTCAGCTGCATTGCACTTGTATTTTGATCTCTCCACAGTCCATATACAAGTGGAGAAAGGCAGCATGTGTTGAGACATCTCACACAAAGGACTGATTTTGGGGCACTTTTCGTAGCAATTCAGCAATCACATGAAACACTATTCAATTTCTCTTTGCCCAGAGGAATAGACTGAAATAATTGATTTTGTGAAATATCTGCAGTCCTTGGTTAGAACAATAACAGGCACTTAAAAAGCTTCTGACACCATGAGGAAGACAATCCTGGGAGCGGAGAGCGTTGGTTATCTCTGCACACAGGTACAAGCAGACAGCCCTGGGGTCCCATTAACTCCTACCAATTAATCTGTATCAAGTAGCCCTCTGCACTTCTCCTGACAGCTACATGGCAGAGGGTTAGTATTTCAGCAGTACTTTGGAGCAATTACAGATTATCAATGATGTTGCCACTAGATATTTACTTAGAGGTAAGAAAAAAAAAATCACAAGGACTTACAATTGTCATTTCCTCAATGAAATAGAAACTTGCAACATCTGAGACAAAAGGAGTGGACATTTTTAAACTGCAAAAGAGAATTTTTATCCAACACAACTTGTGTGATCAATTCCCAAGTCATTGAATTCTGCAGTGAACTTGGTATTACAGTTTGTAACCTGCTGGTGGCCAAATCTGATGATGCACTGTCCTATTTCTTTGGGTTCCTACCACTTTGAAGAGTTCAATTCTTGCAACTCATGATGTAAACACTGACATAATTATTAAAAGAACTCATCATCATAGCTTGCACTGACATACTAATAGTACTAGTACCAATCTTTATTTTTTTTATGTAAATGACAACCTGCAGAGTGCATCTACAGTCTTTCTCCCGGAGATCACATAAGCTTATTGACTTTTGCAGCTTTCAATCTCTTTTCTTTTTTTCAATAATTTCTCTAACATTTACAAAAAAATCAGAGTTGCTTATTTGGTTTTTTCCTACTGGACTCCTAGAAAAGAAATCCAAAAGCAGAGTTCTACAAATAATGAGAGAATTGAACAGTGCTGGCCATCACAGATCTTTCAAGAAAATGAACATCACCTAAAATTAAGCATATTAACAACCCAACAGCTTGATCACCTATGTAGAAGTCACTGCAGCTTCAAGTCACCAACCACTTTTAAAAAATTCTTTTAGAAAAACCCCTAACTTTTGAAACAACTCAGCAGAAGCTTCCCAAGGCATGGAAAATGTGAGGACCAAAGATACTAATATGAAAAACAAGCTTTTCTCCAGTGAACTAAAAAAGTAAATTATTATAAATAGATCATAACAAAAATAGTATCTGCCTATAAAAAGAAACATGCAGCCGCAGTGTTGAACACATCTATTTACTCACTACTGGAAATTCCTGGAAGACATCTGCTGAAAAGAAAGGCTGTTTCCTGTTCTGGTTCAAACACTACTCAGTACCATCAAATAGGAAAAGGGACAAAGAGAACAGGGGTCTTGCAGGATATTTTCTTTTTCGTTATTATTGGAGTGATCTTCTGCTTTAATCTCCTTTCTTCCTCTGCTGTGTTCTCCCATCTCATTTCTTTCACCACCCTCAAAACACTGCTGCCATTGCACAGCAGCCAGAGAGAGCATCCTACATGCTCCCCCAGCAAGCCAAACCATTTAACTACATGGTGCTTGCTACCAGACTTCTAAAGTGAAGTTCCTGCTGTGAATAGCTTCTGTTAAATGGACATTATTATTATCACAAAATTTTTTTTTGCAGGCAAACATATGTCAGACTCCCCAGAAACATTTCTTTTTTCCTACTGACTGAAGCAATTTAATCCCAACTGACTAGTTTTACTTGCAATTAACTTTTTGAATCTTTTCCATTTATGAACCAGCACAGAATCTGTAATTGGATGGTTTAACTTTTAGAAACTGTAGACAGCACCTTCTCCCATAAATGCTGAAATCTAAATAGGCCAACTAAATAGGAACCAAGATGTTGCTTACCCCAATTTTCCTTGCCCCCATCCCCCCCAATATTAAGATGACCTTCTGTTTCCATGGCATTTTCTTTTTTTCAAAGACATCTACAAAGGCAAAGTCTGGTTTCTCAGACAGCAAAAAGCAATATTCTTTTCATAAACTTAGCCATTCTTTCTTATTAAAGTATTATTTCAAGTTGCTCCATAAAAATCAAATTTATCTTGTAGCAGGCAGCAAGAGAGTGAGCTGAACTGCAGATGGATTTGCATCTATCAGTTACAGTTATGTGGAGAGGAAATATAAGAAGCAAAATCCAGTATCTTGAAAAACAATAACTTCTACATCAAAGCAAAGATGCAATTTAAATTTTATTAAACTCCACAGTCACAGAAGACTCAAGTGTTGCATAAATCTCTGATATGGAGAATGAAACACAATATATTTGATTACTGCTGTGTCACATATCAGGGAATTAAGATAGCATTTCATATTAGGTATGAGGGTTTTTTTAAGTAATAAAAAGATACTTTTGCCATTCAGAAAAAAAAAGTAAATACTAACATTTAGATTTAGACATAGCAAAACAATGTAAAGTTTTGAATAATCTCAAAAAAAAAAGGAAAAAACGAAGAAAAATATGAATGCATTCCTTATGGAAACTAACATCACAAATAGTCATTAAGTGATTCTGAGAAAAATTTTGAAATATTCAGCTTTATTCCCAGCTAAACCATCTATTCCAAGCAATATAAGATGTAGATATGAAGACAAAGGGAAATCACAGGGAGGGTGGAACTGGAGCACAAATTAATGCAAGTCAATAAATTGGGCCTAGTGGTCCAAAGATACAACACCACTTTACACTTCCACAGCTTCTTTCACATTCAAAGCAATGAAAATGTGAACTAACTAGAATAAAAGAATACTGTACCACTTTAAAAAGTTGGAATTCAGCTCATGCTACATTGATAATTACTAATGCAAGTCATAGAATGAAGTTCGAAGAAGCTGACATAAAATTTCCTTCCACTGGAAGTTCCTTCTCTGCTTTTCAAGCCAAACCTCAGAAAATGCAGTAAGGTCAGCCAATTAGCTTCTATCTGTCTTGGATCACACACAGCATTCTGTGTCTTTGAAAGTAGGCTTTTCCTCTACAGTCCTCTCCAGAGGGCTTTACCTTGTCTAACTTTGGACGCCTGCAACATTTCTGTCCCTCAGTAAACTTTCAATCAATTATTTTTTCATATCCCTTATCAAAAGCAAATAACATTCTCCCAGTCCACAGCTCAGAGTGAAGGATTGATTTTAAGTAAGTATTTCTTCCTGAAGTGAGTCATCTTAAAATGCCAGTGCTTCACATTTTACTGTCAATGTCATAATAATTTTAGACCAAGCACTGATGCCAATGGATTTACACATGAAGCCCTGCCAAATAATCAGATTTGGTTGGCAATTAATCTCTCCATTAATTTTGCATTTCTACTTTAAAAAAATAATTTCTCAGACAAAAGGCTTTAGATCTCACCCAGGAATACATTAGTAAGCATCCCAGTGAGTCAAACACTGAATACTCAGTGCTGCTAACAAGGCCCCAGCAAGGTTGTTTCTGAATATTATCCTCCATAATAAGATGTTTAATCAACAGTGCTATGCAAAACCTCTATTCTGCAGCTAGAGAACATAAAACCCCCAATTCACACTGGTCTGAAGCTTCCCTTTTGCCCTAATTTATCACTAAAATAAATAGTTTTAAATATTTATTTGGTTGGAAAGCTAATTTTAGTATCTATAGGTGAATGTATCTTTTTACAAGCATCGACTATGTTGACTGAGCACTTTATATGCAAATAGCAATAAAATGTTCCATTTTAAAATTAAAGCACTTTTTTCAGAATCACAGCACAGCTGAGGTTGGAATGGACCTCTGGAGTTCATTTGGCACAAGCCCAAGCAGGGTCACACCTAGACTTGGCTGCCCAGGACCATGTTCATGTGGCTTTTGAGTATTTCCAAGTTAACCTCTCTGGGCAACTTGTCCCAGAGCTCAGTCACCCTCCCAATAAAATAGCATTTCCTGATGTTTAGAGAGTATTTTCTATCTTTCAGTTTGGGCTTGTCACTGGGAATAATTCAACTCTCTAGTCAGACAAAAACCAAAAATTGAAAAGATCAGAATTTACAAGGACTTAAGGGACAATAAAAATAAGTACCTCTGACATTTTAAAGAACATTTAAGGTAGCAATTATGCTATGAGAGCTTCATTTATGTTAATGTTTACACTCCCTTGCAAAATTTCTCTTTTTCCATTTCCCAATACAATGACTATAGACTTTAGCCCTTTAACTACTATTGTGTCCTAGTTTTTTCTGTTCTTTCCAAATCTTTATCTTATGGCAATTTCATTCCTTTGTACATTTGCTATAGTTTGTAGGTGCCTTTGTGCTTCACCTACTCTTTGCATTTTAATATCTTCCCAAAGAAACATGCCCATTAAGTTGCATCATTTCCATATATTTACTTAATACATTCAACAATACAGGTATTTGACATTTAATGTCCTCCTCACTAAAACTTTTAAAAAGTCTTTTTAAAATGCTCACCATTTTCCAGGATGACAAATGTTAATGAATTATTTGATCTGCTAACTGAGATCAGAGTATGCACTGTATGCAGCATGATCAAAGCCAGGAAAGTGGACACTTCCAGTAAAACCCAAAAGTCTTTCCCTCAATTCATGAAATCTCTCTGAGAAAGGCAATCACAAAAACCAGTCACCAGAAAACAGATCAATACTTCAGTACAACAGTATTACCATGGACCAAGCCCAGCAAAGTAATTCATACCTATTCTCCAGTCAAGAGAGACAAGTCAAATATACTGCCTACATGCACAAATATTTTAGCGCTCACATTTTAAAACAAATAAAGATGATCTCATTTCTTATTACAAAAGTAAAAGATACAGATAACTGATTATACACAACATTAAATACATAAAGGCTACGGATGCCAGAAAGAAGAATCTCCCAACATTTCAAATACATGTATTTCCATTCACTTGGTAGGTGAAGAGCTGCTCTGAATTGACAACTGTTTGACAAAGCTCTCCTGATCTTCTAGCCAACAGGTAACTGTCGTGGCTTTAGCTTCAAGGCTTGATGCCACTTAGTAAGATTTCTCCAAGGGAAGTAGGATGGATTCCTGAGCACAGACACACATCTCTTCAACACAAAACCCAGTAAGAATTCAGGTCCCTGGGAAGGCTCAGGAACAATGGCTCACAGCCTGCGACCTGCTTGCTTTGTGCTCTTCTACCATAACTCCACTACATGGAAAAGTGGCCTCTGTTGCTCTGTTGGCTTTCCTGCAGGCTCTTCAGAGCACTGGCAAAGGCAGAGTGAGGCAGCAGCTTTCCTGCCTGCTCACCCCTCATGTGAAACCCCCATGCAGTGAGTGGCTCAGGAGCACCCCAGGGCCAGGGCCAGGGCCAGGGCAGCAGAGAGGCCATGGTGTACAAATGCTGCACATCTCCAAGAGAGAAACATGGCTTGCAGGAAGAAAAAAAAAAAAGGAAAAAATAGATATTTAGTGCAAGCTTCTTATGAGACATGTGAAGGTGCAGTCACAGCCAAGCAAGCCAGCTGTTCCCTGCAGTAGTCTCGTCAAATCAAGCTTCTTTTACCCCCATGAGCAAACAGATCTTACTTTCAGGTCCCATCTGTACATACAGGACTCCAGGTCTGCCAGTATGATTTTGACAGTCTGAGTGACACAGCTTTTGAAGCTGTTCAACTTCTTTTATCTGCCTGTGTGCATGCTGAATGCAGCCATCCTTCATGCTGAAAATAAAATAAATACTTATCATCATTCATCACCGCTGTTTTGACAAATATTACGTGGAACAAAGAAGCAGGAATTGTACTGGGAGCCCATGTCAGGTCCTCTATCCGTCACCAGTAAAAATGTTCCCCACTAGGCTTTCTTTCAAAGAAACACATCAGCCCTAACTATAACAAGTGGCAACTGTCATTATTATATTGGCCTTCATTAGCAACTGTAAGGAGGTGGGGGAGAAAGGGAAAACAGAGACCAGCATTATGCCACTGCAGGGTTTTCATTACTGCTACGTGTAGTTGTTGTTCCTCTAGTCTCAAAACGCACATAAATCAACTTCAAAACACTCAGAACAGGGAAAAAACCACATGATTCAGATGTAGGGGTACATTAGATTCTGTATGAGCAACAGACTAGCATGATTCAAATCAGGAAAATAAATTACTGGAGTGGCATGGAATAAATAATTAACAACTGTTGCAACCTTTTCCAGTGCAGAAGAAAAAAAGACAGTTGAACAAAATCTGAAGTATGGGTATTCAAACAACAAAGGAAATACTTTTTCCACACAACCCATAGGTAAATTGTACACTTCATTATACAAGATGGGTCAAAATTTTACACTCAATGCAAATAGCAGTAAGGCAAATTCACAAAAGAAAGTCCTAAGAACAAGACCTGTGTACCTGGCCCAGAGAGTTCCTGAGCTGCAGACTCCTGAATCTGTATCAGAAAAGCAAATTATGAACAAACTGGTGCTTAAACTCTTGCCTGTGTGTTGACTACCAGTCACTGCCAGAGCAGGACACTGTGCCATGTGGATGTTTGATCTGATACCCTATGGATGCTATAAACCACTGTGGACAAAACCCTTAACGTGTAAAACTTCACGCTGTCCTGTCTCAAACAAGTGACAATTAATTCTATTATTAATTCTATTTTAGGATTAATTCTAAATTAATTATAAAAATTGTCAGAGCCAACATTAATCTTTTTTTCTCTCTCTCTGCCTCTGGCAAGATCTCCTCTGTATTTCTTTTTCACTCCTGTTTTCAAAAGGTCAACATTTGAAGTTTTAACTATCTTTTACTTTCTCATCACATCAAAAGTTCAATTGTATAATAAAGTTAAAATTCTGTTAAGGGACATTTTAAGAACACTGAACAGCATATCTGTAAACAAGCTAGTATGCACAGGCAGCTTAACATTCTTCTTTTTCTATAACATGTCAGCATAGAGCTTTATCAGACCAAATGTTGAAATCACACTTGCAATAAACACCTGAAGACCTTGTGAAACTCCTTAAACTGTCTTAACACCATAAAGTTCAGGCAGAAACCTCTGGCCCAAACAATTAAGCAGAGGGCACCTAAATGGCACAACAAAGTAGGACTGAGCCATTTCAGAAACACAGATGGGGTTTGGGGCAGATGTAATTAAGATAAGGAGTCAGATGAGCCACAGCAGCATTAAGAATGAGGTAAATCTGAAGAGTTTCATTTCCAAATGAAAAATACTAGGAAAACAGAAAAGCAAAATTAAAGCTAAGATGATGATGATTGCTGTTATTATTGCTACTAGCATCATCATCATCATTTGCTCATTTGTACCATTTAAATAAACATCTAAAAGGGTCATGTGGAAAATCCCCCCATCAATAATGCCATCATGAAGTGGCAGCCATGCAATGCAGAAACCAATCACAGGTTGCCAGAAGGTATAATAAAAGCACAGCATGATGTTCAGGGTGTGTTTGTTTAGAAATTTAGAGCTGAGAGCGTGGATGGACCCTTCCAAAGTACTAAGTCATGTTATAGACTTTTCTTCTGCCCTCAATCATTAAACCCGTTTGCAGACAATAATTTGGCAAAGGTAAAGGATTACAGTTCAGATGAAAAACATGGCAGCAGCACGGATTTCATTTAAATTATCTTATAACAAGGAAGATCCACTTATGGAAAAATCTATAAAAACCAGGATGATTTAAATAAGTCCTTGTCACTGATCTTCATTTGCCTAGAACATTCTGATGGCTCCAAAAGGTTTTCCTTGGGAAACACAGCAAGAAGATATCACCCAGGCCAGTAACATCCAAAACCTCAAAAGGATGCATCTTTACACTTCTGGGCTTCATCCTACAAAACAGTAAATTACTTGAGTATTCTGTGCTTAATGGGTCGATAAGGGTCCTAATACATCAATTCCAAGCAAAGCAAGCAAGCTCACATTTCAGAAAAGCAGCTTTCTTACTTGTATCAGCACTTCCATCTCCTTTCTTGCAGCTGGCCACCCATGGGCAGGTAGAAAGGGCCAGGCCAAACCAAACTGCAGCCTGCATGTCAGCAGGGCAGCCTGCCTGCTCTGGATCAGGTCCAGGCCCAGGATGCCCATTGCACCATGAGTTCCACTCCTGTATAACAACTCACATTTTTGTGTTAACTTTTCAGCATGCACTTCTGCTCTTACCCTTTTCTGCAAGACTTGTTTATTTCAACTGAGCTATTTTTGTCTATTTTGCATCCCCTCCCTGTGCTCTTTTATCTGCTACTCATATTTTTTCCACTCCTTTCAGTAACTGGGAGCTAATCCCTTTGTGGGTGGCTTGCACAAGGACAAGCCCAACAGACCTCTTGCCTGATTTTTATTTAGTTATTTATTTTTAATCTTGCCTGGCTATGTATTTTATTTGGCAGCTTTATGTAGAGATTTCCTTTTAGTGTTTTAATTCAGGCCATAGAGGCCTCAATAGGAAACTTAATAAATGATCTAAACGAAATAACTATGACATTCAAATGGTTTCACACCACACACAGGCAAGAACAGAGTTGTTGCAATAAAGCATTTCAGTGATAAAGGACTTCACAGGCCCAGACAAGAGGTAAAATCTAAAGGTGCCATTATCTAATGCCTTTCATCTGAAAGGACCCTGGAGCACATTGTTATACAGCTTTGTTTATAAAAGGGAGATCATAAAATAGATTAATATCCTAAAAGATCCAGCATTCTATTTCTACTACAGTTTGTCATACACTTGTAAATTTTAACAGCTTTTTGATGTCACCTGGTTTGGCATCCTTGTGACTGAGAGATCCTCCCTCCATCTTTTCTGCTCTGTAGCTTGACTTGGTCACTTACTGCTGACATCTTTCAGTGAAAAAACGCCTTGCAGAACAGGGGAAGCAAGCAAAGAGCTGATGCTCCAGCTTCAGGGATAGCCTGGCTCCAGGGACAGATCAGCTCCAGCTACCTCCAACACAGAGTGTTGTGGACATGCAGTGGCTCTTGCAGCTGTGCAAGGCATCACCATTTATCATCACTGGTGGTAGCAGCATAAAGGAGCCAGGCAGGCAGACCTCATTCCTCAGCAGGGCTGTGCCACAGCCCCTGGGCTCCACACACACACCACCAGCAAAGCACACTTGTCAGCCCGTTCTCCAGCTCAGGTAACTCTCACTTGAGGGACAAACACAAGCCACTGGTACAAGGGACCTGTTTGCTTTCATTGGTTCTGGGAAAGACATCACAGTAGTGCCCCACACCAAGTCCAGCCATGTGGCAGTGGAGAAGCCAAAGCACCCAATTTTCTCTTAATGCCTGAATAAGATCTTTGCTCATCTGCTTCCAGAACAATGACAAAGTGACAGGAAATTTGAAAAGAGCAGCCAGAATTATTAGCTTGCTAATAACCATCCAAAAATGAATACAAATTGGTGAGGAGCCTGCTGTCAAACACTTCTGTGACGCGTGACTAGAGTTGCTCCAAAAATTTTCAGCTGATTAAAAAACCTCAAAACAAGCCTCTTATCTTCAACTATTATTGGCTCACAGAAATAGAAATCTCTGTCTTCAATTTTAAATCAAGTGTTTTCAAGGCTTCCCCTCCTTAGTCATCCCAAATAGTGAATGAAGAAAGCAGCAGACTATTTTTTTAAGCAGAAATACAAAGATGAAGTGGAGTGAGCAAATGGCTTTTGAAAGCTTTTTTGTATTTTAAGTGAAAAGTTCAAATACTCTCAATTTGTAAAAACAAAACCACAAAAAACCCAAAACAAAGTTGTCACTATAAACAGATTAGACTAAAATTTTACAGAATCTAACACATTCCACTAAAAGCAGTACCATCCTCACAAATATTTAAAAAATAATAACCCATCTTTCTCTATTAGGGAAAATACCCATTTTACAAGAATAGTAGCTAAATCTACACTGACAGAGGTTAGCCATGAGTGCCACAGCACAGTCTGATGGAGCTGTCGCTGTTAAAGAACACTTGTAAAAATAATTCGGAAAATCAGCGATCATCACATTGGACAGTGAATCTGAAAAAGCATTCTCTCCAGTACAGTTCATGAACCTTCTGCAGGTTATTTTATGGGCCCCTGCTTCATTTTGGCAATGTAAGGACTAGAAAATGCAGCCTTAAGGTTGATTTATTTAACAGTAGCAGCTGTATACTCAATGAATTGTTCCCATGTGTATTCAAAACTCACTTCCACTGACATTCAAGATAAAAAGTTAACACCTCACAGTTATCACAGTAAAGAGATGCAACAGTATGTTCCATTAAACACATTTAAACCTGTTTGAAATACATGTTTCACAGAATATCTAGGAGAGCAATCCTATATTAACCTACAAAACCTTCATTACTGGTGAGGATTAAAAGCTCAACTTGGTTTTTTGGACTAGGGAGGTATTTGCTGTAGTGGTGAGGATACACTAAGTTGGCTGATAAACTGCCAAGTTTCTCATCATTTCCCATCATTTCTCAAGTGATTCTGGAGGTAATTGGCAATAAGGAACTTCAATTACTAACTGACTTTCTTCTAGCTTTCACACCTACCCAAGGGAGTCACACACCATCTTTCAGACTCAAATACCTGTGATTCTCAGTCTTAATAATCACTGCAGCATATAAATACATCACAGATTATTTTCTTTTTTAGCATACTTTTAAAAGTCAAGCTTAATAAGAACATGTTAGATCTGACATCACTAATGTTATTGCAACAACACTAAACTCAATTATTAAAACCTCTCATTGACATGAATCATGTTATCCATCCTGTAAGCACAATCCTCATCATTACAATTGGTCTAAAGCTCAGAGCAGGTGATTTGTAAGCTGTTTAACTGACTGAATCACAGCGAGTTGGATGTAAAACATAGCTAAATATCCCCTTACTCTGACTGCTGCACACTTAGGTTTTGAGCTTTGAAGGTAGCTATGCTGTCCGTTGAGGAATTCCTTGAGATTAGTTAGATATGTACCAAAAACCTCACTGTACTGGTGGCCCACGTTCAGTGGGGTCAAATATTACTCATGATCAAACTCTGAAGATGAGTCATGAAAATTTATTTTTAAATTGGCTTGTGAAATCAGATACCCAGAAGAATACCAAGATTAAACTGACAAACACAAATGCCAAGAAACGTTGGCTACCTGTGTAGAATTACAGTATCGGATCATTTAATGAAAATTAATTGATTCATCTTCACAGTTCCAAAGACAGAAAAATTAAAACTACCATTTTTCAGAAAATGAGAAATACATCTAGGTTATGGTGAAAAGCTATGTGTAAAAAAATAATAATAAAAAAAAATCCTTCACAGCAACACTGAGCTGCTGAACCGTTAGACTTTGTTTTTCTTCATGTCCTTCCCTGCATACTTACAGCTTTCCAAAACAAGTAATATGGAACTTGTTTGGGCAACTTTCCCTCACCCACAGGCACTGCACAGGCAATGAATGGAAGAGAATGACAAGGAGTCAAAAAAAAAAAGAGTATGTATCCAGGTAATTGAAAACTGAATCACAATACGTGTGCACCAACACATTCAAAGAAATGAACTGACATGGTAAATCAAGTGCAGCTAATGCTGACATTACATAACTTCTGATAGCTCAATCTTTCTCTCTGATACACAATGGCTGTCTGACAAATTGCTAAGGTTTTACAAAAGAAGTAGGATAAACCTACTTGTTGCTCCTGACATCCACCATCAACCCACAAAGCGATGAGCAGGACTGATATCTACTACCTACATTTAACTAACAGCTACTAAAGTTGTCATCTCTGGTTTGGATCACTCACTGCAGAGGATGAAGATACTGTGATGACATCTGATAGCTGGTTATGAATTCAGGACATCACAAGTATAGATCCAAACCCAAGGCCTGGCAGAAAGCCACATTAAAAAAGCAGCAGGCAGGCTTGCCCTCTTCTTTGCCACCTATTCCCTCCTGGTATTCCTGCATCTTGAATCCAAACAGTCCCAAAACTCCCACCCTACCTACACTTTAGGCTCATTCCCACTTCTACGTAAATTCTGAGTTCTTTCCCTATTCTCATAAAAGCTGCTATCATTAATGTGACATTAATTACATATTAGATACCTACGTCAAGTAAATCAAAACCTCAACTGGAATAGATTCTAGTAAAAGTACTAATGGATGCCCACTAGGTAATACTATATATTTTTCAATAGCATAATCATAATAATAATAGAGCGAGTAGAAGTAAAACTAGCAGTTCAGTTGCTACTAGTATTTGCATCAATGGTTTAAAAATAACATTTTAATAGCAAGGTATTTCTGATACTTCTAGTAGTTTTAGAAAAAACAGCCTAGGAGACTAGAATGCCTTTCATATGAAACAGCTTTCAAATTTCTGTCCTTAAGATTACAAATGTAAAGGCCACAAGAAACTTAAAAACCAGCTGCCCAAACTCATCAAATTTAAAATCTTTTAAGTCTGTCTTATTCTTTTCAAACAGGAGGTACACTTGCTGCTAAACCTCATTGCATCTCAGTGTAAAAGTCTCTTGCTCAGAAATTACATTGAAAAAATCTCAAATGAAGTCATAAAATGCCTTGTGCATAGCATACCAATTCTTTATATTGTGCTTTCTAGTCTTATGGACAAAATGGAAGTTTTTCAAATCAGGCAAACCTGTTCTGATTACTGTTACAATTATGCATCAAAGCTGCAGACAGAGCAATTAAAACGTGAACGAGGTATTATGAAAATATTCTGTATGTATGAAAACAAAATTACACACATTTGCCTCAAATGGTAGTATAGGATCACCTGGTTTTAGAGAAGCCTCTTCTCCCTTTTTATGCTTTAGATGGCTCATTTTAGCTGTCAGTAGCAAGACCTTCAGGATGAAAAAATGACCTCCACCTGTAATTCCTGACACCCACCACCTTGCAGTAAACACAGTCATCTCCCCAACCAGTGCAATCACAACTAGATCTCACTTCTCCACTCCAAGGCAACTGAGGAGGAGGCTGGCTGAGGGAGGACAATTTTAACCCTTACTAAGTGACCACAGAAACTAGAACCCTGACCATAATTAACTCAAAGAAACACCAGCTTCATAAAGGCCCTTTAATAAAACATAACAACATTGTGTCAAAACCTAATTCGAATCTGTTTATTCAATAGAGTAACTTTATGGCAGCCATAAGGCATAATAACAAGGTATAACTGGTTTCATAAATAGTACGTATGAAAATGACAATATCAAAATCTCATTTTTTAACCTCCCTGCTGGATTTGTTTCTTCTGGATAAAGAAGTTAGGGCAGGAGAAATTCTGTCATTATGAACAACTTAATTTGAAGCACTGCTTCAAAAGACTTCTGATTTCCTTCAAATGTGAACAACATCTATGTATATGCCAATAGGTATTTCTCAATAAACAAGCCTTGGTTTACATTTTTATAACTTGCATAATTGTTGCTGATATTTAAGAAAGCTAATGACACCAGATTTCTCTCACAAGTGAAATGCAGAGTCTGGAATCTCTAATTAGTAGGAGGACTACTAAATCTGAGGAAACCATTGAGAGTATTATTCTGGAAACAGTAAGAATGCTGGAAATGCAGTGAAATGTAAATAAACATATAGATAATGACTTTTTCATAGGAAAACAGTAATTCCTACTGTAACATCTGTGATCCATGGGGTATCTTCTGGGCAAAAGCAGAATTGCTAAGATAATGTACATGAGAAAACATTTATCTTAGACGCTGATACACATAATTTATGCTAAGGCCTCATTTTGTACAGTAAACTGATCTGAGTCTGGATGGAAGCACAACAAATGTTCTTCCATTTCTTACATTTTGTTCAGTACTGGTCCCATTTAGGTTATCAAGCATATGCCTAGCTCAAGATATTACCAGAACAAGAAGTGACAGGTACTCTCAATTTGCAGCCTTTCTTAGCCACTTAAACCTCTGCACATTTTTAAGACACCTTATTTCAAGGAACTAAACCTTTTGAGCATCCATTCCTTAAAATAAATACAACTCCCTCCACAGCAACACCCTCTATTAATGAATCAGACATTTGGCATTCTCACTTCTGTGCAGCAGCTGGAACCACAGTTCCATCAGATGCTCGTAGGAAACTGCTCAGCTGAAGAGCAAGATATTTGTATATTATCAGGCTCAAAAAGTACTTCACAGGACCAAATTAGAACTGGGGAAAGGGAAAGAAGAAGAAACAGGATCTCTTTTCTTTATGCCCTATTGTATCCCTTACAAACTAAGCTCTCTAGTATGCCATCAACACTCCTTTTACCCAAAGCAGAGCACTGGAAAGCAGTCTCACTCTGTCCTCTGAACAGCTTCTGGGGTATCTTCACATGTGCACCCTTGACAGATAAGGTCATTCCTCAAGAAAGGTCCTCATTAGGGAAGCTACAAATCACACAGAATCACAGAATGAGCTAGACTGGAAAAGGCCTTTGAGATCATCAAGTCCAACCTATAACCTAACATCTCCTTATCAAATAAACCACAGCCACACTGAGTGCCACATCCTGTCTTTTTTCTAAACATATCCAGGGACAGTGACTCTGCCACCTCCCTGGGCAGATGATTCTGAAATAGTGCCCAATCACTATTTCAGTAACTAATTTTTTTCTGATTTTGAACCCAAACTTCCCTGGCACAGCTTAAGGTTAAATATCCCCACTTTTAGTATTTTTAATCAAATAATCAAGATTTTTGAGTCTCCTTTCTACCTTTATTTTTTCCCACTGACATGATTCTCTGTTGTCTCTCTACCTGAAGAATGACCTTTATATTCCTTTTGGGGGAATTGGTTTTCCTGTAAAACTCAACCCCCTCTAGCTCTTTTCATGTTTGAGGCTTTAGAGCTGTCTCTTCCCTAGGTGAAAGAACTCTCTTTTTGCCACCTTACTCAGAAGACTGCATTTCTTCTTTAACAGGCTGAAATATTCACTCTTTTCCAACCTCTCCAGTATCTCTTGCAGGTGTTTATATTTGGCCCCCTCTCCAGGACACCACTCAAGACATTAACAGGACATGGCCATACTGCTGATAATCAGCCTTCTGCTGTTGGCCATTATCCTCTGCAAGCTACATCTGTGCAACTGACTGCTGCCTTCTGCTGACTGCCAGTGCCTGCCAGACCCCCCACACGTTTGCTCAGCCTCACAAAAGCCAGTGCCATTCTCCACCCTGACAACATTTTGAGACTGGCTGCACTCCAGCTGCACCTGTGAGTCTTGCACATGGGCAGGTGCATGCACACACCTCTCCCAGGCTGTGTGCATCTGCTGCTACAGGTTTCTTCACACTTCTGCCTTGTCTCTCCCTGATGAAATGTCATTTTCTCATTTTAAAAGCAGATGAACCAACTCAGTAACTGGGGCACTGCTACCTTATGATACGATTTCCTCCAGAAGTCTGATCTTTCAGTATCTACATTTAGCATTTTTATCACTTTGTTTGAAGCAAGGCTGCAGGTTTCTACAGCTTACAACAGACTCACGTTCTGTAGCTTCTTCTAGAACTTTTCAAACACCATGATTTGTGCATCCGAACAGTTCCTTCTCTTCAGCTCAATGACAATTTTACTTCCCAAATTCTGTTTCTCTTATGAAGTCACTCACATCCAACAGCTTGACTTTCTTCTGCATTTTAATAACCTCTGCCTGCAACTCTGCATGAGGATTTTGACTATGCTCCCCAACTCTGACTACTTGGGAAACCATATGGTTTTCTCCTCAGGAAAAAAAAATTCCTCCTCTTCTAGCACAGCAGTTTGATCTCATTTTAGCCAAATTTGAGTGGATTCTCTCCACATTTCTATATGCTTAGCACTTCCGGCCTGCCTTCAAGAGCTGTTTTTCAATGCCGCTTCACCAATTTTTGTGCAAGATATTTCACTTAGATTTACAAATAGATTTCACAGAGTCTCAGAGTGATTGGGGTTGAACTTCTGGAAATTCTGAGCTCCCTGCTCAAGCAGGGACATGGATTTACTTGCCCAGGACTGTGTTCAGATGGCTCTTTCGATTATTTCCAAGGATGGAGACTCCAAAACCTCTGGGCTATCTAAGCCACCTGCCTTCACAGTAAAAAAACATTTTCTGATTTTCATGGGGAACCTCCTGCAGTTTAGTTTGTGCCCTTTGTCTCTGGAAACCACCAAAAAGAGCCTGGCTCCATCTTCTTTGCACCCTCCCTGCAGGTACTTACATACATGAATAAGATTCTTCTGGACCTTCTCTTTAGGCTGAATAGTCCCAGCTCTCTGTCTTTCCTCACAGATGAGGTGCTCAGTCCCTCAATCATTTGTGTGGCCTTTCACTGACCTCTCTTACTGGGGAACCCCCACCCCAGAACATGATTCTCCAGGTGTGGCCTCACCAGTGCTGTGCAGAGGGTAAGGAGCGCCTGCCTTAAACAGCTGGCAATACTTCTCCTGATGTCACCAGGGACACATTTTCCCTTTCCGCAGTAAGGGTTACACTGCTAGCTCATGTTCAACATTCTGATTAGGGTAAACAAAGCTGTGTTTTATTCATTAGTAAAGTCATCTACATACATTTAATATCCTTAAATTAATAACAATAATAGAAAAATCAATGCATAAGGATACTATTTCCCAGTATATGAATTTGTCAAGTAATTCTAGAACTGGAATATCACAATTCCAATGAAAACCATAAACCAGCATTTCTTTTTGAAAATGCACAAGAATTTCCCCAATTCAACTTCATTTTCATCACTTCCCATAACATTTGTATTATACAAGTGGATTATTTCTCTTTAAAGAAGTTCCTAATGGAAAGAGAATATTGAGAATTTCCTCAGAAGTTCATGCATGTTCACAAAGGATTGCTATTAAAGCAGAGATGCTGGTTGCCCAAGGATAAGTGCCTTTAAAATATCTTTTGTCTGTCCTACCACATTCTAGCTACACTTGACAAGCAGTTACTTGGTACTCTAGATTCAATTATATTGTGAAATGTTTATAGTTTGTAATGGGTATCTTATCTGTTCAGAATATCTGTAATTTGGTGAACTCCTCTGGGAATGGTTTAAACCAAAGCAGTGTCCTTAATTATTATTATGGCTCAGAAATGCCATCATAAAACCTAATTTCTCCACTCTTCAGATGCTCAATATATACAAGGCCTTCAGTAGTTCATAATAAATACTTTATTGAACACTTTACTCAGAAAGTGCTCATATTCCAAGCTTGAGTATCCACTGTCTAATAGGTGAGTAATCTTGTCTATTCAGTACATCAATAGATCCTCATCATTAAACTTATGTTAAAGAAAATGCATTTATTTTCCTCGAACACAGAAATTATCATGCAGAACAACTGCTTCTATACAGAACAACAAAGTATCTTCACCCTAATTCAAAAAGCAAGAAATGCCCCTCAGGCATGTCATTATCTTAAAATATGCATGTTGTTATCTTTCAGCAATTTTTTTGGAAAAAAATTTGGAGTAATTTCTGATATAAGTGAGCTTGATTCCACTTCAAACTTTTCTGAGTAGAATTATCTAACAACAAAACTATAGGTCTATAGCTACATTATTTTTCATGATAAAATTTTAAACTGCATGGATGACCCACTTATAAATATAATTAATTTTGTTTAAAAGCTGACAGTATTCTTTCACATCATATATTCCTTTTTTCCTCAGCTTTCGGGGTAATTATCTAGATGCTTATTACTACAAACCAGAAAAACTGTAATTTAAAATTTTCCAAAGCTTATGACCTAACCTTTGCAGGAAACAAACTGCTGCATGACCTACAAGAGCAATTTCCAAGTAGCAGATCAATGCAGCGTTACCAACTCTCATTACTCAGCAACAATTGTGGCAATATTGGATGGTTTGCTTTGAAGCCATAACTGCATAAGAATAAACATTGAACAGAGAGGCTGGGATTCTGAGGCAATTGAGAAAAATGGACAGACAGAAAAGGCTTTTCACAAAAATATTTTTGAAAGCAGGAGCTGGGTGTGGCTGGAAAAAAGCCAGTACCACAAAGAAAAAGGCTCACTGAAAGTGGTCACAGTTCTTAGAGTGAACAACTATACAGGAGGTGTGCTGGCACACAGGCCATACCTTGGCATTTGTAAACTGACACAGGGCATTGAAATGGGAAACACCAAGACTCCTATTTGTCATTTAAGGGGAAAGAATCCACCACCTCCAACTTATTGCTCCATTTATTTTCTTTAACAATTCTCCTAAGGGAAGGCTATGAAAGACACCTCTGCATGCCACGGAGCATGTTTAAACTTCAGCAAAGGTTGAAAAGAATGATAAAAGACTATCAAAAAGGTTTAAAATGTATTTTGGCTCTTTTAATATTTGCTTGAAGAAATAAAAGCACTCAAGCACCCACACTAAGTGCAGAGCAGGCAGTTCAAGAAGGTGCATTACGGAGCCTGCATGAAAGCCCAACGTGTCTATTTTCTGCAAGCAGAACAGCCTGGCAATACCAGCCACAGTTCAAACCAAACAGAGCCAGCACAGGCAGGCACGGGACCTACTGTCCTACAAGTCACTCCCAATAGTTCTGCCTCTCTGCAGCATTATTTTTCTGTAGCCCTAATAGCTTAAGGACAGGGGAAGGGCATGGTTTGAAGAAAGATTTAGCACTGTATCAGGTAGGAGGGATGTAAAAACCACACAGGCTTTCAGAAATACAAGTCCTTCTTCAGAACCTTGTATGCCCAAAAGCTTGTCTGTCTTTTCCAATTACACTAGCTTGCTTTAACAGAGAGACAGTATTTCTGCCAACAAACGCCCTGTCTTCTTTGTGCAGTGACAGAAAAACAGAAAAGAGATCTGCAGCACCACTGCAGTTTACAACAGCATATGTCTTGTACCGCTGAGACTTCTAAAGCCAAAAGGGATCATCATGGCATCATTCTACCTCAGGATTTTTTAATTATTCACCAGTAACAACTGTTCCAGCTGTGTCTGAAAGCAACATTTGATACGAGGGATCCATACTGTAAAGAGTCACATGCTGATTCAATTTTTCTGTCCAAGAATCCTAATAAAGATCACATTTAACTTTCAAATGCCAGTTACATTAAAACAAAGTTTAAAAAAACAAACAAAAAAGTTTTCCTGTACTGTTTTTCTGTATTCTTCCCAGTGACACTACCAACCAAGAAACACTACTGAAAAGACTTATTTGGGTTTTTAAAATTTGTTTCCTAGACAAGCAACAGACTGCTGGAAAAAATCTGCTCTGCAAGATACAGAAAACCTCAAAAAAATGGGACAGGATAAAGAAAAGCTTTCTTTCTTTTAAAAACCAGGAAAAAACATTTTTAAGCTCCTTCTGCTCTAAACCAAAACAAAACCAAGAACTGTGCAGACTTCCATAACTAATGCAGTATGAAAACCAACATGTATTGAATATTTTTAAAGGACAGTGTTCCTTTGAAAAGGTGTAACTAATTCATTTGACAGTCCAGCTGAGATATGTTTACATCCCTATCTACTAAAACCTGTGCTAAATGAAACAGGGTGGGTTTTTTGCAGCTGTAGACATGTGCTTGGAACACTCAAATAATGACAAATCTAAATAAATAATTTCTTTTATCTTTACAGTAAAAAATGTTATATATGCTCAATAACATATTCAGCTTGTTACTTAATTCACTGCATCTAATTTGCATATACTTGTAATACTTTTTAATGCCTCAGTCTAGCATTTAGCATACTGATTCGTATTAAATATATCAAAGATGTCTTTTTAGTTAGCACAGTCAAAAGTAAATGTACACCTGCAAAATATTTTAAGTAGTAGCAATTTAAGAAACATTAAGTGCTATAAAGATTGATACCTCCTTAATACACTAGACACAACAGAAACCATTAGAAGAAACACTTACCAAGGCACCATCCAACCAATTAGATTTGCAAAATATTTCATTGGAAGGAAAATCCCTATAAGGCTAATTGAAGCCTCCTAAATTAAGTTTGGGCTATTTTTCTAATTATGTCTCACAAAGCCCCCTGAAAATCTCTCCCCAGAAAACTCAAGATGGATCAGATGCTGAAAGTTGGTATCTCTGTAGCACTATAAAAAAATACTCAGTCTGGCACACTTCAGAGCTTACTGGTCACACATTTTGTATCACAAAACGCAGTATTTTCACCCCTTGCCACAGAATAAATAGGAATATGCTTATTGTAATTTTGTGATTCTCCTTATTAACTACAAAAAAAGAGGTTGTTGCAAACTCTAACAACCAAGCAAAACAACTGTAGAAACACAAGTGTGGCTCACACTACAATGCTTTTAATTCTCAGTTACTGTTCAACATGATGAGTCATTCAAAACCAGTACTATAATATGCATGTCAGTAATTCAGTCCTGGGGATTCCTCATTCTTGTTTGTTCTGATAGGCTACAGGCATGTTATTAGAGTCAAGAAAATAAACCAGAAAGATTTCAGTGAAAGATTCATGACAAGCATTCACCTTCTTGACTCACTTAAAAATAGTCTCACATTCTTGCCAGAAGCACAGCACTGCCACATTACCTCTTCTTCTAGATTTTCACTTTAAAACTGAAATACAATGTAGTGCTCTGCCCACAGCATATTGTTAATTACACTCTAAATGGAAAACATTTAGGTTCTATATTGTCACTCTTCCATTCTGTTCATTTCAGCATTTTGTACTTAATAATTGAACATTAGTATGTTGAAGTAGCACTGTATGACTGAAAAGCAATAAACTTCACTTGGCACCCTAGCTTTATCCCAGAGAAAAATATAGGTATAAATCATCATTTATAAATCAACTCTAAAATAGGTATAAATCACCATTTCTGGGAACAAGAAAACACAATATGCTTCTAGAACTGGTCAGCAAATCAAACAGGCTCTTAAGAGTTTTAAGTCAATCACAATCTAAGGGTCCAGACTGTGCAACAAATGTGGCTTTAATCAGACACACATACTAGGATGTGCTTGCAAAATCAGCATTTTCCATTATGAATGGTGGTACACAATAGAGACAACACTGTTGTTGGCTTTTTTAAACAGAAGAATAAGAAAACAAAACATTTACTTGTTATGCAAATAGTAGCAATAAGCACTGCTGTTCAATATTTTCTTTCAAGAATCTTTCAGCAGACAGACTTAGGAGAAAAGGTGTTTTCTAAAGAAAGAATCTCACTGTCCATTCAACTATTTATCTTCAACATTCCTATCCAAATCAGTGGGATTCTCCTATAAAAGGATTAAATTCAGTAAGCCTGGTGAAGAGTGCTGTGTAACACATCATCTTGTAAAAATGAACTTTTACCTACAACGATGGTCAGAAATACATCACAGTAGGAAAATCTGACAGCAGCCATGGACTCATCACAGAAAGCTAGTTCCACTAAAGCCACTTCTCTATCCCACCATGTCAGTTTTGTTTTAGAGAGACATAAATTGGCAGTCTCTACTCTGGTCATTGACACAATTCCTGCTGTCAGGAGGATTACTTACAGGAACACAACCCTTTATTAATCAAAAGCTTGACCCAAACAGCCACAACAAAAAGATTCAAATAGCGAAGTTTCGTTTCATTTGAGTCTCTCTCTCATGCCAATCACTGTTAGCTGAAAGGATGTGCAAACAGCACAGTTAAATCCAGCAATGATGCAATGACCCACAAAGAGACTCTAAGGGCCAATGGAGTAAATAAAGCAAAACCAGCCAAGCCCAAAGGGCAGCATGCACATGAGCATCTTCTCCACTTAAATGGGCACGTACTGAAACCTAGTCTTGTATTTCCAAGTTCTGCAATAAGACTTCACAGAAACAGAAACTTCCTATATTGTTCCCAAAACATATATTACACAAAAGAAGAGAAACAAGTGCCCAGGTTCACTGAAAATTCAGATAACAAAATACGGAGAAATGAAAAGTGATTATTGTGTCACACATGCTTAAAAAATAAAATGCAATTTGTAATTGAAAATTAAACAGACAACTAGCTGTCACTCAAACCAAAATGCTGGATTCAAATATCATTCTTCCCTTTGGGAAAATGTGGCTGTAATTTTTTTGAATGAACCTGATACAAATATATACATGAATCCGTCTTTCATCTATACATATAGAAGTCTGTATGATTTACCATACACCCACACACCTCCATACACACAAAGCATGTGGAAGCAATTATTTCAGACTAAGTATTTGATGGCTGCTCCCCTTTTTTTGCTTAAAAGAGGACTGTTACTAATGTCACACAAGAACCAAAACTAGCCAGTTCTAAAACTTTGGTGCAGCTTGATTTGAAAGGGCAACATACATTCCCAGAGTCCACCCAATAAATAGCAAAAGAGACAAGAAAAAACACATTGTAAATTTGGTGTATCTTTGGTTTTCATTTCAATACTTAAAATGTCATTCCACCCACGAACCTAACAGCAAATCTTCGATTTGAACAGATTCTTCTCAAAGAGCACATCCAAACACAGCCTAACTAAAAAGCAGAAACAAACTAGGCTACTGGGCATCACCTGCACTTTCCATGAAGCATTATACAGAGAAAGAGATGGGTGCCAGGAAGATGATAAAGCACAGCTGAAATACCAGTTTATACCAACAGATTTATGCCTTTCAGAAAACATGAATAGAAAAGTTTTTGTATCACTGTACTCAGGACAATGCTTTGCACGCTCAAGTTACAGCATTTTACTCCAAGGCACCTCAGCATTTCTCTGAGAAGCCCCACTTGGCCTTTTTTTTAACAAAATGAGAAGTTTTTCCAGATACAACAGCTATCTCTTGTCACAGGCCGTTCCAGTTTGCAGCTTCTGAAAATCTGGCAGACTTCAAGTAAGCTTTTCTCCCATTGCCCTGCCTTTCCATTAGTCTTCCAGACCAGACTTCACCACTGCGTGAAAGCAGTCGACTATCACAGCTTTTAACTTCCATTAACATGCATTTATTGCATTTGCTTGGAAACTGGCAGGTGCTGGGGAATGAAGGAGAAAGTAGGCCAGACCAAAACAAGACAGATTTCCAGAGAACCTCCCACCATCAGTCGTGTATGCTTGAATTTACCAGAAAAATTCCAATTGACCCAAATCCCATTTGGATTAGTATTGAGCCTCCTTCATACCACTCTGTCAAATTCCAAGCAGAAATACTTAAACAAAAAAAAAAGAGGGGAGAGAGGAGAGAGAGGAGAGAGAAGAGAGAGAAGAGAGAGAGGAGAGAGAAGAGAGAGAGGAGAGAGAAGAGAGAGAAGAGAGAGAAGAGAGAGAAGAGAGAGAAGAGAGAGAAGAGAGAGAAGAGAGAGAAGAGAGAGAAGAGAGAGAAGAGAGAGAAGAGAGAGAGAGAGAGAGGAGAGAGAGGAGAAGAGAGAGAAGAGAGAAAAAAAGGTAGCTATCATTTTCTTTAGCATGTAACACACGTTTTGCTTACCTCACTGTTGTGGCCCCTCAAATTGAAGTTGATTCTCTGAGGGGTGTTCCGGTCCCTCCTGCAATGGCTGGAAGTGAAAGTGACGCCCACAACTCCTCTGCCATTGCCCGTTGCCAGCCAGCCTTCTTCATAGTACCGCCTCCTGCACACTGGTTTCTCCTTCTCACTTTTGGGGACTCTGCCTTTCCAGGAGAGGCAGAGGATGTTGGAATCGCTGCAAAGAACAGGCCCATGTTCCACTGCTGCATACATGCTTTTTAAATATTTTATTTTTTGACATAAGAAAGTAATATGTCTAGTGCACAAAATTTAAATCAATTTTTTTTTTTTTTATTGATAAGACTGACCTGGATAGATCATTGAAAGGGAGGAGGATGGGGTCAGTGTTTATAAATATCCACCAAATGCATAGTGAAAAATTCCTCTATAAAAGATGATGGCAGTTGGCTAAGAAAAAGTAACACTTAAAAAAAAATTCAGGTTCATTTTGTTTTGAGTCTGTAGAGTGGGGGTGCACTTATCCTTTGGAGAAACAGCTACTTCATAAGAGGCGCTCAAGAAATGGTTAAGTCATCTTTTTGCTCAACTTGATATAATCTTTATTCAGCCTGAGATTCCAGTTTAGCGTAATGCAATTCCAGAGACAAAGAGTTGCAAATGTGTAGGTTTCAAGTAACTTAAGGCTTTTAAAACTTCCTCCAGTCAGATTTTCTTCAAAAGTTCAGTTGCAGAAATTTAAACACACGCACATACATATATATGTATATATATGACATTCCTCTTTTCCAAGCTGCCCTCTGGCATATCTTTTCCATCTGATGTATTTCTGCTGCTAAAGCTGAAAGAGATTGCATAAAGGGAAAAAAAGGCACACAAACCATGTGAAACAACAGACCCGAACTTGTGCAGGCACTGGTGTGCCAGGCCAGTTGGGAAATCCCTCTTGGTACTGAACTGCTCGTTGGACTCAAAAGTTTTTGCAATCCAAAGCCAATCCAATCCTCATCGCAGCACTTTTTTTCCACCAGAGACCCAACACAGCCTGAACTGTTTATCACGCTATCTTGCCTGCTTTCCCACTTTTTGCTGTCACACACGAATGAAAAAGAACCCCTTCTTCATTTATAGCAGAATCAAAAATGCTCTAATGCTTTTAGCTTTCAAAGTAGGTAAGTTTGCCTCAGGTGAACCATGAAGTTCTCTCTCCTGTGAAACAGGCTACAATGTCAAGCTGTTTTTTCCTTTACTTTTCCCTTTTTTCTGCTACAAGGAATCACAGACTTTTCATTCTACCATAAAAAACAAATGCCAGAATTAAAGCACATCAAGTAAGCACTCTTTCAAAATCTTCTAAAATTCAAGGAAGGAAGAAATATAATCATCTAAAAAAGAAAGAGAAGCAGCATTAAAAATCTGACTTCCTGGGTTCACTATTTCTCTAGGTATTTTCCTTGCTTGTTTGACAGGATCTTTCCTTCTTGATGCTTGTCTACAGCACAGATTCATAGTTCCAGACACAACATTTGCAGCTGTACAAGAAGGAAACATATGAAGTATTCCAATCGTTTTATTTGAATAACATTTATGAGCTCAATTAGCTAGTATTTATATCACACTAAGTGAAAAGAGGAAAAAGGAGAGGGAGAAGGGATATGCAAGTTTGATGACCTGGTTAACTCAAGAAGGACGGCGAGGTTTGCTCAGTTCAATGCCCAGACTTGTCCCATAGTTCCTCAACTTATTTACTTCCAGTCATCATTGCTCAGCAGAAGGTCACGATTTATTGTCCATTCACAAACTAGTGAGCCCAAAGCAAAACGTGCCGAAGACCATACATTATTCCTCTGATAGAACTAAATCAGTTTCCTCTGCCCTCTTGATTCTTTTGTTTCCCTCACAGCTATCGATTTAGATTGTGGAGGTATTTATTAGGCTTCTCCTGCACAGAGGGTGTTTTTTCTTTCTCTTCTTGCAGACTTTTTTCACCCGCGAAGACCATGTGGAAAGTTGAACATTACTGGCAGGTGTCTTTCCATGGATTACTGATTCCTGTGCTGCAAAGGTGCCCCATCTGTTTCTCAAATTAACTTTCATCAATTGCAAAGCTCTCAGGAATATGCCAGAGCAAGTCTACGTGATGACAAAAACATGTGCGTTTTCATGTACATGCAGTGCACACACCAGTCTGGTACTCAGAGCTGCATCTCCCTTTTCAGTTTAGGTGTGGTAATCTTGTAAGATGCCTGCTACTCAAAACTTGAAATCCCTGGATTCTTCCAACTCTGCAAAGCAAAGCACACACACACAAAAAGAAAAAAGTGAATAAAATAAGTCACAAAACAAGTTAAAGATACTGGTACTACTGTTACAGTAATTGAAGTATTGTGATTAGGGATTGTATACTGGACTCCTACACAGTGTATTATATATAGATAAAAACATTATTCAGAACATACATGTTTGATATATTTGTATTTGATAGACACACAAAGACAAAATACAAAATTTTCTTTTTCACTTCCAAAATTCCCAAAACTTTTCACAATGGACATATATAGGTAATGAAATGTATCTGGGAAGGATACTTTGGGGGCAGGAGAGGAGGGGGAAGAGCTTTGTCCTGCTCACAGACTCTGGGGCAAAGTCTTAAAGATTTCCCAACTTTGAAGTGAAGATAGGGAAGGGAGATGTCAGTGATAGAGCAGGCACAGGGTTAGACCCTGAGGCACACACAAACAGAATGGCTGACCTGGAAGGGACCTCTGGTCCAACCACTGTGCTCAAGCAGGGTCACCTGGAGTCAGTTACCCAGGATTGTATCCAGGCAGTTTCTAAATATCTCCAAGGATGAAAACCCTATGAATTCTCTGGGCAACCTGTGCCAGTGCTCAGTCATCCTCACAGAAAAGTGTTTCCTGATGTTTAGAGGGAACCATCTGTGTTTCAGTTTGTGCTCATTGCCTTTGGTTTTGTCACTGGATACCACCATTAAGAGCCTGTCTCTCTCATTCAATTCCCTCCCATCAACTGTACACAACAACAACAAGATCTCCTTAAGCCTTTTCTTCTCCAGGCTGAAGTCTCAGCTCTCAGACTTTCCTCATAGAAAAGATGCTCCAAACCATAAAAATACAGTACTGAACTTATCAGTCTCAAAGAGACTGGGAAGATTCCTCCAGGGCTTAAACTACTGCTTTGAAGAGATCTAAGGTACTTCAAAATTAAAGCTTAAAAGTCTGAATCAATACAGATGAATTTAAAAACTATTCAAATGCTGCTTAAATCTCCATTTAAAAAAGGGGAGAAAAATTCCCCAAAGTCAATTTTATACAAAAGAGGGTACACAAATAAAGCACAAGAGACCAAGCAAAAGGCCATTCAGGATATTCCAGTAGTTGTATCCGAAGTGCACACATATGCACAGTTATTGCATCTACACAGTTACTGCTAAAGAGAGCTCATTTAAATTCAGAGCTGCATTCATAATAGTCATCAGAGCTGTAAAAATGGTCTTCTCTTTATTACATAAAGCACTATACTAACCTCATGTTTCCTGTAATTAACCACTTATTTCATTCTAGCATGGACATATTAATTAATTTTGTTTAAAAAAAAAGTGACTAGATAAGAAAACAAATTTACAGACACAAAGGCAAAGTTGTAAAGCAGTTTGCAACACTACACAGTTGGCTGACTTATCAGAAACACTGTCCCCGAGATGTTGTGAATCACTGCCAGACCTCTTCAGCACTACATCTCACTTAAGTTTTAAAAATAATGGCTGCTATTAATTTCTTTTTCATCATGGCAAGATGATGATATGACAAATGTCACCTTTCCAAATTTCTGGTGCTTATCAATTACAGTCCAGAGAAAGTTCATATATAGGAAAACATAGAAAAACTTTCAGAGTACAATGGTTTGTAGACAAACTTCTGCATTTATCCCATAAGCAAACTTGATCCTCTGAAGGATCAGTGCCATTGTTTCCATACCCACTGAAATATTCCTAACAGACATCTGCATTCACAAGTTGACATTTTATATTAGCAGCATGAGTATTATGATGCAAGCCTTTACTAATCCTACAGAGAAATAAAAAAAAAATGTTTACTGAGAAAACAAAGTCTCTGAAATACCAGAGCAGAGATAAGCACTAAACAGAGTTGTTTGAACTGCACAAGAATCCAGAGTTTACAAGTGGATTTTAAAATACAGGTAACTATAGATACAGTGGCTTTGCATAAAATCTGTATGCAACTTCTGTCCTTATTCACTGCATCTAAGACTAACAAGGTTGAGAAAAGGACTCATCTGCACCTTGGTCAATAACCTTCTCTCACTTTAGTCCCATTTACCATCACTTTCAAGATTAGACAGACCAAAGGCTTCTCCTCTTAAAAATATCCTAACTGCATTAGAAATGCTGGTCAGGGAGAGATGAAAATCTAAAATAACTACAAAAGTAATAGAAGCAGCCATTATTCAAATGCATTATTCAAACACTTTCTCAATACAACCTATGAGAATATTTTACCTTTGAGTCACTGAGGATCGACACTACCTTTATGTTACATTCAGAGACAAGAAAAAAAAAATACTTTTAAGACTGTAGTATCAAACACTCAAAATACGGACTGAATTAAGATTACATGTATTAGATATTAATGCTTTCCATTCCCTTCTTCTTCATTTCCATGCACTCTGTATTTCCTAAGAAATAACCTAAGTAAAAGATTCAAGTGCTAGTCTTCCCTTTTAAAAGATCTGTAATTTAGACACTCCCGTTCTGCCACCATTACAGCAGCTTCACAGTTCTGCTCATTTTCATATTTTGAAACCAAGCTTTTCCCCTCCATGGAATGGAACACCAGGGTAATGGCTTCCACCTCTGTTGTGAAGTGTGTAATAGCAGAGGATAAAAAGCATGGTAGAAGAGCTGGGTGTTACCTGCGCAATCCTACCACTAGCCCAAAGTCAGTTTGGGCTCACCATAGAAAGAGAAGTTGGCCTTCCTGATGGAACTCATCCAAAATAAATTTTTAACTGAAGATTTTTTATCATCAAATTTTATGCACCGGTCCTTCCACAGCAGTGCAAGGACTGATCGCAGAAGTGCACCACCGTCTGATTTTGCAGGTGAATTGTTTCTGACACTACTAGGACAATAAATATCAACGAATTCTCTACTTTCACTCTCACTTAAAAGGTAGTTGAAAATATCTTTTCTCTGGATTTCCCCTTTAACAAAGGGAGATGCTACTTGAACTCATCCTCTAATACTGTTGAGTCTAAGCCCAGTGATGTAAGACATTTAAGTACAGACAAAAACATATTAGACCTGTGACACAGGAAAGCAGGATCCACAACTATTTTATTTCATTTTGTTTTGAAAGCATAGCTCTTCTCAAATGCAAAACCCAGCAGCAAGTTACGTTTCTGCATGACAGAAAATTTAGGCACTAATTTTTAAAAATGTGCTTATAAACAGTAGCTAACTTATTGTAGTGTCAATATTTAACTCATAATTTTTATCTTCTGTTCCTACTAACTCATATAAAGTGTGTTAAGCCACAGTTGGACAACCAGAAAAATATTTGTTTGTTCTCATGCATCTTTCATTGAGGTGTCTCTTTTGTTGACAGAAAGAAGCCAAGCACAGCCAAATGTAGCAATACTGCAGCAAGCTCTTCAGTATTTGATATTTACTCAAACCTCTACTCTTCAAGGCTGCAGAGCAGAGAATGTGAAGGCGAGGATAAAAGGGGATGGGGATGGGGACGGGGACGGGGATGGGGACACTATTTCTGAATTATTATCTCCAAGAAACCAAAACAAATAAGGACTCACAGCCTGCTTTTGGAAGATTCTGACGACCCAAACATCTTCAGGAAAGAAATAGAAGATAAAGAGTCTTTGAAAAGACTTCAGGATTTTTCAGCCTAACCAGATTCCCTACCTGCCAAACCTGCATAAGGTCAAAGGAAATTGTAGTTTTCCCTCCTTTTGCAGTCTAAGAAGGAAAAAATGTACACCAGTGTCCATGAAGATAGCAAGGTATTTTAAAAGTGCCAGCCACAACTGCTTTGGCACAAGCTGATGGCAGATGATCCCACCAGCTATCAAATGGGGACTGTGGGAGCAACCTCTAAGGTCATTGCTGAACACTACAGTACAAAATTGGCACATCATGTAATAGAGTTACTGTATTACAGGCTAAATGCTATAGAGACAGAAGCTGGTAAGATGATACAATTTGTTATTTAGTCCAATCTCTAAATTAACAAAAATCATTAAACAATCCTATCAAAAAAGTGAAAGAAAATTATTTAACAAGACTAACTACTTTCCTAAAAAGCCTGAAGAAAAAATTAACTGGCTTGGAAGCTGATCTCTCTGAAAACTTACTCTCCAAAAACAGTGACTGATTTTAAGAGAGCTTCCCTTCCTGAAGTCGCCATGCACAAAAGGGTTAGGAATTGTGGCAGTAAGTTTCAATCAGTTTGAGCTGTTTTTGCTCTTTTAAGAAGAATCAATCCCTGCCACAGCCCCAGTGTTGTCCCACATTCAGCTGCACTGGCAAACTGGGAAAGGTACAAAACAGTGAGAAACAGAAAGAAGGAGCACCTGCAACTAGTATTGCCACTTGAAGACTATTGATAACAAAGTTTGGGCACAGAATATTTCTGAACTCAGGGGTTTGTCCTTAGAAGAAAGGGAAGCAAAGTTTTTCCTCTTGAGGATGAATTGAGGATGTCCTGGAGCCAAAGCTACACATGAGCCATGAAAATATGCCTCATTTTCAAATAAAAAAAAAGTGAGCTGAAATACTCCAGACAGGTGTTAAAACACCTGCTTCAGGAAATAAAAATGCACAAATAACACATAGTAGCCTTTTAAAGAGTTGGGAGATTCACACCACTGAAAAACACATTCAAACGCTTTAGAGATTCAAAGAAACTGTCAAGTGTGACCAAGAAATTCCTGACAATTTTAAGTGTCAATCTTCTTCCTCAAGAAAAGGCTACAATCCTCACAGCACAGAGAAGCCCTAGACAATGTATACTTCACCAGGCACTTCATCAAAAAGTAGCAACAACTGTGTCTTACTAAGAATATTCAATGACCTTCATGGGAGGGCGCCCCAGCTCTCACCATCTCTTTTCCATTGAACTGACTGTGCTGACCTTGCCTGTAATTACAGAGAAATTTCTTTCCCGTAGGAACATTCTGCAGCCTGCAAACATCCCTCGAGTCTGCAGCAGTTCCAGCTAGTTCCTAATTATCTCCAATATCTGCCCACAGGCTCCTTAATACTTTCTTATGAACATACACTGAACTTTCGATATTCTCCTCAAAAATCCCAATATACCTTAGTATGTGACACAGTACCACGCTGGAAACAAACAACATTAAAAAAAAAAGGAAGGGGAGATGAAGGGAGAGAACAACAGATGTCATCAGTTTTTAAAATTCAGAAGAGCCTCATAAACAAGAATTATGTCTCTTGGACAGCAAGACATATTTAAGTCAGAAACCTGATAATTGCTGAGAAGCGGTGCAAGTGCAGTGTGCAGCAGCAGAGAGGGAGCTCCTGGTGAAGCCTGCAAGCTGCACCACAGGTGTGAGATGGATTCTGAGATGTGTGTGTGTGTATTTAAAAACACAAAAAGACAGGAGTTGCATTTTTCAAACAGCCTGGGTTTCTCAGTCTTTGGCTTTGGGATGAAGAACTGAACTCTAGTCCTGGCTGTCCCTCAAATGTGCTGAATTCGAGATTTCAGGCTGGTTTGAGGACCTGCACTCACACCTCACCACCACTGCTTAGAGGTCCAGAAGCAGAGCAGGGATACTCTGCCCTTCCAACAAAGAGATGCAAACCTTAAGAACAACTTCATCTCCTCCCTTTACCTGTCCTCTTTTGCTCCAAGTTCCATGTTTTTTCCTCTTGGTTCTGGAAGGTCGTGTCAAGATCTCTGGATTAAAGGAGGCATATAATAGAATGGAAACAGACAAACTCAAGGAGTAGTTCCTTTAGAGGCAGCCTTGATAATCAAGAATCACTAAAGAAGCATTTGTAAAAGCCAAATGCTTTAAACAAATGCAATAAAGTCAGGAGCTTTAAATAAATGCTTGGAGCAAAGCAAAGACTTCTGAAAGTTGCTGTTTCACTGCCAAGACTCAGAGAGCACGGGATCAGCTTTGTACACGTGTGCCCTGTTAGTTGAATGATGGTTTTGATCTGCTCTGTATTAATATGCCAAGCGTTGACTGCTCACCTGTCCAGACAGAAGCAAGGAGGTCAGAAAGACACAGGTGTCCACCAGGCACAGTCATGGTCTGGTGGGTGAGCTGAAAGCAGGAAGGCAGATCTGCACCCAGGTAAATTCACAGAGCAGTTTTGTGTCGAAGTAGTTTTATTTTATACATGTTTTCACAATTCTCTCTTCATACTGGCCTAGCTCCTGCTAGACATATGAAGTATATTTATTTCATATAAATATGAATATTAAATAGTAGATATCTTAAAATACAAAATTTTGAAGTGGGGATAAGAACTAGCAGTATGCTATTCCTCATGCATGACTAGAACACTACAACCTTTTTATTAAGAAATCCGTAATAGTAAAAAATTGCCAGTTACAGAGGTATTCAGTGGGAGGATGGCTACCAGGGACTGTGCCTTCTATTTTCTTAAACATGTAAAATCAATGTGTTAAAATGATCACAGATGAAAATGAATGAACAGAAAAAGAGTTGCAAAAACTCTAGAAAAGTATATTCAAGGAGCAACACAAGTTATTTGAAGTAGGAATTCTGAATATTTCATTCAATGCCCTCTGTACAACATCCAGATGGTGGTTGCTTCTAACTCCAATCTCTACAAAATTATGAAAATGCTCTTCCATTGAACAAGTGTTCACATTTCATCAAGAAAGTCAACAAATGTTGTAAATTAGCGTGGGTTTTTTGAGGAAAAGTAATATTCTCATTACCTAGTAGCTAGTCCTATAATTAACTCCATTCTGTTGTTTTTATCCCCAGGAAGTTATATAAATTAAGTAACTGTCAAACTACTTGGACCCAATTACTTCTCTTCCTCAATGGAAAACTCTCAATGCCTCTTTAAATTCACCTTTACCTAACCTATACCCAAAAGGGATTTTTTTTTTTTGGTAAAGCTCTGATTCAGAGTCTACACAGCATGAGAATCAAAAGGGAAGATTCATCATCACAGTTAAATCTGTATCTTTTAGATAAACACTCACACAGAGCTAATGCATTTGCATACAATTAAAGCTAAAGTTATGCATGACTAAACAAGAGAAAGAATGCTGGTGTGGGGTTTTTTCCCTTTGGATTTTCTTTTTCCCATTGCCAAGTTTCACCTTACTGCCTTTCCCAAGGAACATAAGGATCTTCAGAGGAAGACAGTAAACTTTTCAAAATAGCCAGAGGAAAGATTGATTTGGTTGAAGAATATCAGCTTCATACATTTTGTACTTCATTTTAGAAACTTGGATTTGGGAAAGCAATATGATTGCATTTAGTAGATGATGTGCTACTTAGCAGACAGCTTCTGCTAAATCTGACAAATATAGGTCAGTCCTGGAATCACACTTTGCTCAAGCACACTTTGCATTTTCTAAACAAAAGTAATAATAAGACAAAAGCAATCTGAGGTAATTTCATAACATAATTTTGATGTAAAGTTTTATAGTTATCTTACTTACTTTTTTCCTTCTGTGCCTAAGACTACTATATATATAGACAAGCCTATTTCAGTACAATCCTGTTTTAATTAAATAAGTACTTCACAAAGTACCTCCAGAACTGTATGAAAGCCCAATATTTACCATGTTAAGAGTTTTGAGAAGAGGTGAAAAAGCAGAACAATCAGAGAAAAGAAACAACATATAATCCACTCTGATAATTCCCTCTGTAAAACTCAACATCTGTACTGAAGGTTCAACATCTGTATTTAAAAAGCCTGCTTGCAAACTGTGTAAGGAGAATTCTGCTGCTTTTTCTGGTAAGCAGCTTGGCAAGGTAACATCATAATCTTGCAGTGTCAGTCATCCCCTTGAGCTTACAAAGTCTATTAAAACAAATTACATGAAAACATCTTTTTCAGGACTTCAATTCAGTAGCTTAAGAGGATCAGGATATTCCAGTTCCTTCTTAGATTCAAGGAACATAAGACAGTACAGTACTTCAGTGCCTAATGCTGCACTGACACCTTAATACATTCTCCATCAACCATGTATTATTCACAGACCACATAATCACAGGTTACTATGAGGAAACTATATGCTTTGTTGTTACCTCTATTAGCTAGATTACAATGAATTCAACAGTTCAGCATCTGCTTGAAACTGACATTACATTTGATCTGTAACAGATGGATGCACATAACGAACATTAGAGAAAAAGGTTAAAATATGGTATTATATAAAGTATTTTCATACAATGCTTCTGAAATTAGGTAACTTAATGTTATTGTAAGAAAATTCTATCCCAATAACTAAAATTATATATTACTTTTCACTTACTCTTCTACTGAATGACAGCATGAAACAAAGATGATGAACATACAGAAATTACAATATCAGAATACAAAAATTCTCTTCCTAGCTATTAAAAGAATTAAATACCTAAATTAAATATGGGAACATCTAGTTACTCAGTGACTCTAAAACCTCAAATATTACCTGACAGATGCTGATTTCATTGGATTGTCAACCTAACAATTGACTACTTAGCTGCATGATTAAAATGTTGCAAGATTTAAAAAAAATTTAAAAAAAAATCTGTTATACTTAACATATAACTCACAGATTACATGTTTGTCTGAAATCAGTCTATTTCTTTTCTAAAAAGGCATAAAACAAGATTTACATTACATGTGAATATACTGCCTTATTTATACCTGTACACCGTCGCAGCAGAGTTGTTTTGCTGCTGCTGTTATTTCTCCTTACATCTACATTGCAATGTATTTATCTTGTAAAAGGGGCTGTGTAATGCTTGTGCCACCGGTCAAAACAGAATGTGGAAGGGTTTCTAGGATTATCTATGAGGAAAAAAAAATAATAACCTGCTCATTACATGCCTAGGATGAGGAATTCAGTGTGATTAATAAAACCACAAGGCTATAAGACAGTGCAAGGAGATGGCATACACCATTCCAAGAATGTTAAATAACCCTAACACAGAAGTGAGTGGATAAATGTTCCACAGTAAGCTTGCAAAAAGCAAACCCCTAAAGGCAATCATCATATAGGAGCAAATAATTTTACAAATTAATGCACCTGAGAGATATGTGCATTATCTCACAGGTGCAAATACATCAGTTTTGTTTTTATTCCCCACAGTGTCAATACCACAGTAATCCTACCAGAATCTATCACTAAGAATTGGAATAAACAACATTTTACTGATGGATAACCCATAAAACAAATATTCCATTCTTTCCTGTCAAATCCCTATTGTAAACAAAGTCCTTAAGCAACTTAGCCACAAAAAAATCCCACACAAATGTGACATTTAAGGGGCCTGCAAACAAACCCAAAATTTCTTCCCCCTGTTCTCAGGAGTGATCAAAGCATAACACTAGATTTAAGAAATCTCTTAACACTTCTTTCTTGTTCCTGTCCATGCAGACTGAGATATTCTACCCTCAGTATTCTAAGGCAGCTATAAATTATCTGCAAAGCCTATCTGGTCTGTTTAATTATCATGCATATAATTTTTTATTTCTATTGGATAAGTAGGTAGGAGGCAGTATTAACAAGTTTCATGGATGTTTGCCCCCCTTTAAGAGCAAAATGTCAATAATATAATATCATTTCCAATCCCTACGATTTTGTTTCAGATGCTAATTGTAGTTAAATACTTTATGAAGTCTTGTAATCAATGTCAGCAAAAAAGGCTGGGAAGTTATGTTATGTTGATTAAAGCTTGAGAAGCTGGAGCTCGCATCCAAAACAAGAAAAACAGTTAAATTGATTTTTCAGTTGACTGGAACCAATAACATAGGTTTTTATAAATCCAACTCACAAGCTTTATTTTGCACTTGCATGTTTACCAATTTTCATTTCAGATGAAGAAATCCATCTCACAGAAAGCAATATGAACCATAAAATGAAGCAAGACACTGCTAGATTCTAAACAGACACACTAGAGCAATGCAGAGCTGCAGGGATCTGATTACAGACTATCTTCTGCCAGGCAGTCAGCCTCCCACTGGGATGGGGAGCACATCTGCTGGGATGTTCTAAAATAAAACAGTCCTTCTTATGTAGAGCCTTACAGATGTTGCAGGATTATTCTCTCTCAATGCCTCAACGTTTTATCAAAATTTTTAAGCAGAGCATAGGAAGGCATTTACTGTTTAATAACATTCCCTCATGCAATGTGTTCTGTGATTCTTGGATCTGTTGCTTTCCTTGCAAGAGCCAAAAGCCAAACTACAAAACAATTGTTCTGGGTTGATAGGGAATGTCCTTTTTTGCTGCTTCTCAGAACAGTACCCAGATCAGCAAGAGCTCCAGCAGACAAAAAGCAAATCCAATCCTATCTCCTGGAAGACCACATGCAGATGCAGAGAAAATAATTTCAACATTTATTGTTTCTCTTGCTCTGAAGCAGAGCTACAAATAACTGGCACCTCACCCATTTTCAAACAAAGCTTCTATAATTACATAGCTATGCCCTGTGGAAACACTACTGGGTTTCTCATAGCAACCTCCAGTGACTCAGAGAGCCCTGCTCTTACCACAAAATTACTAAGAGTGCTACATCCATCCTCAACAGAAGAGCTGGTACATGACTGGCAGAGTTACCACTACCACTGGCAATCCAACAGCTTTATGACATCTTGTCTCTTGAGAAATAAAGCTTTATGGCCAAAGTAGTAGTACATTCCATATACAGTATTGCTCCTATAAAATCTCTCACACGCCATGATGCCTTGAATGCACACACTACAGAGTCTTTTTAGCAACTCTGTCAGATAGATAAGTACAATTCCTTCCCAAAGGCCTGCAAGACAGCAAACTGTTCAAAGAAGTCTAAGCTGTAAAAAGACTTCTTAATCTCTGACACCTCAGTGAGCCACTCCAGTTTCCCTTCCTAGATCCACTTGGCCCTCATCCCTGTTTTCACTGCCAGGTGCCTGTCCAACCTCTCCTTGGGTGGACTCAGTTTCTTACAACATCACAAGATAAATATTTTTAAAAGAGAGAAATATTCTGTGGCTTTAGGGATTTGGATCAAATCACTGATGGGTTAGGTGAGTGTTGGAACTGCTGCTAAGGAGCAGACACAAGACTGAGGTGCAGGAAGACCTTTCAGAAACAGAAAGATGTTAGCTCGGCTCAGCTGCACCATGGAACTTCACCCATGGGACAGAGCTGGAGCAACTTTCTTAATACTGAAGGGAAAAATAGCATTCTTCATAAATAAAAAGGCAGAACTTAACATTACTGGCTTCCAGTCTGTGGTACAACCCCTGAGTGTAGCTCATCTGATGTTTTCCAGCCTATTTCTATCTTGCTTCAAAATATTTCTGTCCATTTCTAGTCTGCATTCAAAAATGAATGGTTAAATGGTCCTTCCTTCTGGAAAAATGTTTTCCATACTGCCATATATGCCCCACTGACCCACAATATATGCACACATAAAACTGCAAGAAGGTACCCTGGAGTGTTGTAAGACCCAGGCTAGAACAAGGCTGACAACAGTCCAGAATCTAATATCTCTCTAATCTCCAACACTGCTGGGGTAACAGGAAAAAAAAAATCACCCCAAAAAAGCAGTATTTTAAAGAATTTCATTTTAGGATTAACTTCCAAACTCACAATGGTATCAAGTTACTTTCAAAGAAAACTAGAATTCCATTTACAGAAATCCAAGGTTTAGAAGATTTAGAGGATGCTACTAATAAAACTACATACTAGATGTTTCAGTTTCATATTAATCATGTTTTTCATTGAAAATTAATTTGTCTTGAAACAAAAGGAAGAATTATCTTTAGCTTCTGACCTAAGGTGACTTTTTAGATGCTGAATCACTAAATCAGTAGAAATAGCTGATGTCAACTTCAAATCTCTTTTTTTTACATTTTGCAAGCAGAAAACAATACCTTTCAGCTTCTCCTTGAAAAAAAATCTGACATAAACTATACTGAAATAAACACAATTTTTCCTCTATGCCTCAAGAAAAATCTGTTGCAAGCTGATCTGCTCCTTCAGCAAACTGAAACCAGTTATTTACCCAGCAATTTCCATCATTTCAGTGATCTGTGGCACTTTTAAAACCTCAGCAAAAACATTTAAGCAATACATACTCACATAATTTATTATTAGAGCTATCTTAATTCAATTTGACAGCTTTTATGAAAGGCTAAATTTACTACAATAGACTAAGACAAAGAAAGTCCTACTTAAAAATAGTATCTTTTTATATCCATTTTTAGCCACCCTGTAAATGTTCTCTAATGCAGCGTAGTAAAAAAAGACTTGGCAATGCTATTGCCATAGGCTCCTCTTCCATTACAGACCCATGGCACTTTCATCACAACACTAAAAGGCCCCAAATCTCAGTTGAAAATACTGAGGATAAATCAAGCTAAAAAGCCAAACTCTAAAGTGAATTGCACGAGGTACAGGCACACATCCTCTTCTAACCATTCAGCAGCAAACCTGTGATAGTCCCTACGAGGTACAGCAGGAGAAGACATATTGAAAGGACAAAGCCAGACTTCAACACATTTTGTCTGCTTTACAGACAAAAAAAAAATCCCTTTGGATGTATTAATTTTATTTACTTAAAGGAAAAACAGAGTCTTCATAATTCCAATCTTAACATCCACAAGATTTGAGATGGATGCATATGGTATGAGCAATGCATATATCCTGTCCATAAAAGACATGCTATGCAGAAATTTGTATTTCTACTTCCCCTCATTCAAGGCCACCTACATATGCATATGTAAAGAAAAATTGCAATGGTTATTTGGCCAACCATGCAGTGTCACATAGCAGCAGTGGGCCAGTCTTTAGAAGCTGGCTCCAACCTGACCAGTGGCTGGCTGATGTGCTCCCCTCCAGCTGTGACATCAGGTCAGGACAAGCATTATCCCAGTCATGCAGCTGATGGCAGAGCTGGAGGGAATCCCTCTAAGAGGAAAGCAAAGACAAAAGGAGCAAGCTTCCTTCTGGGAAAATGGGACGAATTAAGGTCATACTGGAAAGAGGCAGGTGGTTCACAAGGTAAAAAGTGCACTACTAGATAAACACGCGGAAGTCATGCAGTTTCATTTTGAAGCCATGATACTAAAGTTCTTGGCCAAAAGGATCAAATCAAACTTCAGCCATGGTATCAATTACCTGAACTGAGTAAACAGACCAAGAATCTGTACACACATGTTAGAGCATCATCAGCCATCTAGTACAAGGGATGTTTAATTAGCTAAGCAGGGATACAGGGTTTGAGGGGAAGGGAAGTGGGAGAATCTGTGTCCTTCAGACTAGTAATAATGTTTGTAAGACACTTTTACACTATAAAAAACCCCAAAAAACCCTACTACCACCCAAAACCAAACAAATAGACAAAAACAAAAAACAAAAACCCAAACAAACAAACAAAAACCAAAAACCAAACCCAAACTATACAGAACCAAAGTTGCTGATGCATTTTTTATCTGCATGCTAATGAAATACTGCATTGTTTTACATGAGAAATTACATGTCCATAAAATCCACTATGAAAGACAATCCTGTCTCCATAAATCAGATACTAAGTCCACATAGGGAGATAGGACTGTTTTATTTTAAAAAAACAATGTACTATCAGCAATTAAGCAGAACAGAAGAAAATGCTGAAGAAAAATTTAGGAGGGCAGTGATTCCCTTCATATCATTCTCCTAAAGACTCAGCTGATAGAAATACATAATAGGTGTTTGCCTTAAAAAATTATACAGATTGCATGCTCCAAAGAGAAGAGTGTTATCCTCATGCTGGATTCTTTCCAGACATTTTTGGCTACTACTGTAACCACAAAACACAGCTGGGGGAACAGATTAGGACACACAAAAACACCTCTCTGACAAGCAACACATCTGTCTCAGCCCAAAACCTGCGTACCTTTGTTTCATTTTCATTTCTACATGACACAAACATGCAATAACAACGACAACAACAAAAAAAAACAGCAGTAGAAAGCAGGAAGAAATCTTTCCAGTTGATCAAGGCTTAGGTTCAGCAAAATATGTCTTTATATTCTCAAGCCATGAAAACACCATGATACCCTGCTGACTGTGGGTATCACCACAAAGAGTCAGGGCATTTGACCAAAGGATGTCACTACTATGTTATACACAACCAATTTCTATGACACAAAGGATCTAACCAGCATTGACAATCAACAATGCTTTTCTAGCTGAGAAAGCAAACTGCTGTGTGGCAGTACTTTCAGGCTTTCCACTGACATCATGCTAAGAAAGAGGCAATTGTCCCAGGGCAGATTTAGACTTATCACCAGCATGAGAGATTGTCTTGTTTATAATCAGTAAAGATTTTGAATCTAGAGGGGAACAAAACAAAAAAAATTAAAGACAGACTAAACAAACCTACTTGAGGAAAAGCTGTCCACTTTGTTACTAAACACCAGAAAAATTCTGCAGAAGGTACTGCATATGAATGAGTGTTAGAGCAAATAATTCACAATTTGAAGTATCTTATTCATTAAGCCTTTGATCCTTAAAATAGTAGAGAGAATGGTCCAAAAACCTCAACATTAGAAGGGAGACTATGGCTTTCAGAGCAGCACCTATACACCATTTTTTGTCTAAATACTGTTTTGGCCAGAGTTCTGGGCCTGAGATTTTCTAAAACAGTGAACAAAAGGTCTCTGACTCTCAGTTCACAGCAAGTGTGCTGCAAAGTGCACTAGAGAACCTAATGCTGCCAAACAAGCTGTGCACTTCTTTGAGTTTCATTTGGTATGGAATCCAGCATTTCCCCCAACTTCTCTCTCCCTGTTATCACTTATTCTACTTTAAAACAGACAGCTTTGAAATATCCTGCAAGAAAAGCTTGAAAGAGAAGACCTGGGTACTATGGTACAGGCCACCTAACAAACATCACAGTCTAGAGAGCAAAAACCTTAACAGTCTCACTTTGAGGATCTGTGCACATTATCATCCACATAGCCACAGGAGCCTGTCCTGAAAGAACAACTCAAAAATGCAGAGGGGAAAAAGGAAGAAAAATGACAGTGCTATCATCTTCTGATGAATTTAAATCCCTGAGAGATCCCTGAATTTACACAGTTACTCAAAGAATATAAGCAAACCTGCAAAGGCAAAGAATAAGTCCCTCAAAAAATAGAAATAAAAAAGGATAGATGAACAAGACATGTGAACTAAGAGAGGTAACAAGTAGCTCAAGGTGAGACACAGGAAGCTTTGCATCACAACTTGAGAAACATAGTGAAGAAAATTATCACAAAAGAATGTGATTTTGTTAATTGCATTTTTCGTGGCATGTTTTATTTGTTCGGGTGAATTTCTGAACAAACATTTGGACCTGAACACCCACAAACCACAAAAAAAAGACTTTCTTGACTTTTCCTACTCTTCTCTGTGACCCAAGGAATTTTATATTTGCCTCTTTGCCTGGAGTACAATTCTCTTCTTCACAAGGTCTCTGCCTATATCCAGACACATAAAAACTGCAGGTCTATTATCAGCGGACTGTGTGAGAGCAAGCCTCATACCTGCATCATGAATTTACATCTTACTTCCTCTGAAAACACCACTTTAATGTAAGCACTCATCTTCACATATAATCCAAAGACAGCTCTGTGTGGAACTTCAGACTACATAACCCTAATGTTTCATTTTCATCCTAACATTGACATTGATAAATTGTATTTTGCATATTATATACTACACTGTCCAAAAATAAATCTGAGGCATAATAGCTGAGTTAAGTGTTAAAGAAAATTGTAACTGAAATTAGCAGTCTGTTCTCCAGAAACAATCCCAAACAGGTAGGCTAAGACTATCCAACAAAAGAGCATCCCTGCTTTATTTGTACTGCTTGAGTAAATACAAACATTGCTAAAGGACTGTGAAAATGAAAACTCCCACAACCTTACATAAATATCTGCAGCCAAAAAGCGTCTCTATGAATAAAGCTAAACACTCCACAGATATGTTTTCAATTACATAGGGGTGAATAAAATGCACTAACCTTTTTTCACAAATACACCCTTACCAATGAATGAGTGATAAAGACTTGTCATTGCTAACTCCCAAAACTCCCAACACACGGTACTCTAAGCAACGCTGTGGACCCTGGGATTCACTATCTGCTACAAACACGTGGAGGAATTTTTCAATACAAGTGCACTTCAGTGGATATGTTCAAATACATACCCTATCTGGGTACTTCATCCAGCCATGCACTTTTGCCAGTATTAATAATATTTGGAAGAACTGTAACTTCAGTAGTGCTGTTCTGATGGCTAACAGACATTAAGTGATAAGCCAAGAGCTCACAGTCTCAAGAATCAACAAGAACACCAGGAAATGAGGAGCTGCATAACAGTATTTATAGTTTCACCTGTCCCATTTCAGGCCCCTCTCTTTCTGCAACCTTTTTAGCTTAAGGTGTACCTAGACTAATCATCTTCAGTTGAGTGAACATTTGGCTCTATTCCAACTACAGCATGATTTCCTTTAACATGACTCTGATATTTTGAACCCTTTAACCAGTGTCCTAAGAGTGCTCTACTAGGGTCAGTGATTCTAAGAAAAGTAGTAAAATAGCTTTATTCCCACTATACTGCTAAGTAAAAGACAATTTAAACATCTCAAGGCAATACACAAGCTTATGGCAGAATTGAGAGAGAAGTACAGGAGTTCTGCCTCCTAGTCTGCTGCTGTAATCATCAACTAGTGAAAAAAAACCCCAAAATTTAGGTGTTACATCCTACTGACATAGGATGGCTTTGGTTTTTTCCTAAATTATCATTTCATCAGAACACCCATTTGCATGAGGTTGCAATTGTTTTTTAAGTTGTTGCACCCACATGGCAGCAGCCTCCTACAACCTACTTCACCTTTCCAACCACAAGACCCATGAGTAAACAACAAACAAGCTGAGGCAGAACCTCAAACACACCCTTAGGAATTACTGGAATACCTGAGGTTACCTGAAGATAAGCATGGCTTCCCTTACAAAAGCAATTCTGAAATCTGATCCAGAGGATGCATGCATTTATCTATTATGAAGGACTGGAAAATAAGCCAAAATTCCTTAGCATGTCTCAAATGAAGGTAAAACTCTGATCTAAAATGAAGTAAAAACAGGGCAGAAACCTTCTCTAAAAATAGATCTTGCTGTGCAGCCAAGTATGCCTGCATGCAATTGTTATTTATTTTTAAATTGGAGTAATTTTCCAGGTAGGTTTCTAGATCAGCTAACAGAATGAGGTGTTTTAAAACTAGACAAAAGAAACCCTCAAGATTTGTCTCCTGATCACAATTCCTACAAAGATGTAGAGGAAATCAGGAAGCAATAACAAAACACAGTCTCTTGCCTGTCATTCCACAAAATCACAAAATTGTGAATTTCAATGAAGGCAAAGACAGTAACAATAACCAACACCCAGGAAATATGGTCCTAACCCTTAACCAGAAAGACTGGAATAAACTGCCCTAAACACTGAAAAATAATTTGAAATCAAAGCCATAACAAACAAACAAACAAACGAAAATACAGTTAAACAATACACCATACATGCCCCAAGTTCACAGCCTAATTAAGAGCACAAACTGAAAGAATTCATTTACTCCAGTGCTTTCTCCATTAAACCTACAACACCTCAACCCTATTCTTATCAAGTGTTATCACCCCACACGTGGATGGGTGCACTTAAAGACGTCATTAGGGACAATCAAAACAGAAACAAAACTGAGCAATGTCAGCACTTAAGGATTTTCCATTCAGTCCTTCCATGCTAGTCCTGTCAGTGAAGAAGGCAACAACCCAAACCTCTTAGGATACTCCAAGGCAGAGAAGTTATTCACAGCTTGAGCAAGTGTTAAGCTCAGAAAGCCATGAGATCTTAAGTCTCCACACCAACAAAACAAAGCAGAAGTAAATGTAAGTGAAAACAGACAGCTGCACATCACTATGGACACTCAGTCATCAGGCATGGTATTTGTCAAACGTGAAACAACACCCCTGGAGGCAAATCAGTATGATCCAAATCCTATCTGTCCCATTCTATCTTTCTTAACAAAAAATGTACAACTACTAGCAAATCTCCTCCTGAAGGCACTATAAAAATTTTATTATCATTTCCCATGCAAAGGTCATTTGATTGTTTTAGGAGAATTTTCATTAAACAAATGCTGGCTATTTCTTGGTTTCCCTGTGCATCCTTGGATGATAATGATGGACATAATTTCAAACCCAAAGCAGGCAACAAAGTTTTCTGGAGCTTGAACAAGAAATACTATTTTAAAACTGCAAGGGCTTGTTCTGGCACCACAGCATCAGACAATCAAATCACAAATATTTTCTCTCCAAGCCAACAGAAATATTTAAAGCAAATACCAAAGGGAGAAGGGGAAGACAACTACCCAACCATTGGAACACAAACTTCCTATGACAGAGACAAAAGACTTTACTGTTGCATCTCATGGAAATAGGAGACTATCTTTTATGAGATCTTAGAGCATAATGGTCACTTCTAGCCCAGAACAACCACCATTCATTCAGGTCACCTGCTTTCTGCATTAATAACTGCAAAACAGACCAATACAGTACTGAAAATGAAACTGTATTTTAAGAATTTTCTATACATATCCTTCCTCAATGCCCAAGCCACAACATCACTCTCTCTTCAGTGGTCTCTCATTTAAATCCTTGGAAGAAAGAGCAACTTCCAATTCCTTTATTAATAAAAGTAAGTACTAGTTTGGGGGGAAAGGTGTCTGTTATTGACTTCTAATTCATAACAACTAAAAAAATAAACAGAGTACTCTATAAATCCTTAAAAGGATTTAAAAATTACCATGCAAAAGCCACAGCAGCCAGACTCTAAAATCCTTTCTTTAAAAACTCATCATGCATCCTACCCATGAGAACCAATATGGTTATTAAATTCTCATATTGCTTCACTTCACCCCTGTTTCCTGCACCTTCACCATCTCTCTGTCATCCACATGTAGGTTATTCATCCATTGGATATGGGTATTTTTTGACAGAATATGTTTTCCTAAAGGACACAGTCAGCAATTTGCTGCTGCAAAGTACATAATACACAGTTCTCATGATAATATGTGGATGACATGTGACTGTACACCTCATCTTTGCTGGTTTAATTATGTCTTCTCTCCATGCCTGTCTCCTCTGTAGAACATACCAGCACCTTTCTAATCAGACTGCAGCATGCAGGCTGAGGTGTTTTTCAGGAGATGCTGCCACTGCACTAACCCAGCATGAGCCCCTGAGGCCTCTGGAAGGAGGGACTAACACTGTACAGGCACACTCCCAGCACAAGTACTGAGCTCAAAATATACTTTTTTTATATCGTATACTTTCCTCAATCTTATTACAGGTCCAGTGAACAGACTTTCAAATTCAAAAATTCTCTTTGCAACACTGAGAAATAACTTGTATTGGATTTAATACATGTTCCACAGGGTTATTCTACTGGTATAAAGGAAGGCAGAACGTCTCCTCAGTGGGCTGGCAAAATCTGGAAGGAATCCACCTCTAAAAGATCTGTAACTCAGAGAAAGAGGACTTAATCCTATGATTTGTATTTGCTTTTAATGAAACCCTATTACTGCATCAAAGCTTTTGCTGTTGAGAGAAACAGACTAGTTCTTGCTCATAATGCTCTGCTACAATTCACCATAAGACTTAGTACAGGTATCTTCAGAAGAACCATCCCCTCCCCCACTGATCTAATCTATTTTTAATCTATTTTATATCTTCATCTCCACGTTGGAAAAACAGCAAATGGTTCCAAACTGCATACCTGTAACACGAGCTGGTTTAATTTTATCCCTTCATCATTCACGCAAGTTAGCAGATTTTCACTGCATAGCTTCCCATGTCAATATAAAATACAAATGAATTTATTTAATTCTCTCCTAGAATTCAAACACTTTAATTGCTATAGCAAATTGAATTCATAAACACTTACAGGACAATGGAAGGTGTAGCCCCATTTTCTGATGACAAATTAAAAAACATAAATATATATATATATATATATATATATATATATATGTTCCATAAAGGATCCTTCACCTTAAGCATCAAACATCATTGAAGATCTTCTAACAAACCCTACTAGATAAGACAAGGAAGCAGAAATCCAAACCAGGGATAAGTCCACATCAAACCAGAAAAGTCCTCAACAGACTCCAGCCCAATCCAAACTGGGAAATGCAAATCAAACCCATTTGATTTACATCATTATTTCTTTACAGATTAAGTGAAAATTCCTTTGCTGACCATAGGAAAGAGCTATTTCATTTACACATTGTTCTGTTTCCAAATTATTCAGGAATGTCTTTTCTTTTTTGAATGACTAATGGGACAAATATGCATATAATACCAGTCTTCTACTATGCAACTATAGAAAGGCCAGCTTTTTATGCTCACAATGTTTCTATAGATAGAATTCATATACAGTAGATAGGAACTCCACAGTCTTTACAAAAATATACACTACTGAGAGCAAAACTCACTATAAGCATTTCTCAGGTTCCATGTTAAGATGAATGGACTTTATTCAAAGTGAAAAGAACTTTTATGAAGAGTCCTTTCTTTATGTTTCACAGCAAACAGGAGTTCGCATACAAGGCCTGACATTCCATGTGTTCCACATCAAGCACTCAACTTTATCCATAGAAGTTTCTTATCAAATTTTACAAATTGAAAAATCCAGGGTTTTACATCAAGCAAATTAAAGGTGTGGAGGATTGTAACTCTTAACCTGGCAACAGACGAACTAAAAATGGACATGTTAAACTTGTTATCCTTGTTCCACAGCATGCTGCAGATGCTAAAGCAATCAAGGGTTCAAAAAAAGATGGCATTAATTCACCACAACTATTAAAACCCAAATGATTAAATGCCATCTGCCCACAGACCCCCTAAAGTGCACCCTGCTAGAACCCAGTGACACTTCCCTTCAGACACTCAGCTATTTGCACACCCCATCATACTCTGGCCTGGGCATCTGCTGTCATTCACTGTTAAAAACAAGATACCAATGCAGAAACACCTCTTGTCTCAGCTGATATGCCATTCATAGGTCCATATTTTTGTGCCTGGGAAAAAAGAAGGTACAATATCTAAAGCTGGTTCAACACCTACACTGTTCAAGTCCCTCATTTCCAAACACTATGTAGGGCACTTGTATGGCAGCAGGATATTTATATAGTAACAGTTCTTAATATACTTACATGACTCGTGAGAGCTGGGGAAGACACCACAAGTATGTAACTCTTCCACCCTCTCCCTTAGCTGAATTCACTCCCCCTTAAAAGTTTTGCTTAACACTTAAAATAGCTTTATGGGTAACATTTTTTCTATTTTTATACAACAGTAACTATTATCCATACCATCTATGATCTGCAAGGCAGGATTTGTGTTAGTCAATCTACCTTCTGTGTATTTTAATCAGATTTTAGATAGGTAGATCTCCAGGGTTGTGTTTCATTTTTTAGTTATTTACAGCTGAAAAGATTTCATAAAAGTCATCCCACCATTCCAATAGAATAGAGAGATCTGTTCTTCATAAGGCAGAGACAGCAATAACATTGCTACTAATGCTTGCATGCTCAAAAGACCAAGGTTCCCATTTTATTAGGTACTGCATCCAAAAGATAATAAAAGTGAGAGTGCTTTCTCCCTCATTTAAGAATTTTGTTAGTTATGGTCTTTCTCCAACTAAAGAGTCTCCTGTGGACTGTGATCCATCACAATCACAGCAGGCAGTCAACCTTTGCTTTTCCCAATAACTTCACTTGCTACTTATCCTCGAAACACTGCTCTTCTATCATATTCTTGCTATACATGCAGACGGATTCTTTTCTTGCATATTGTGTCCAAAATTTATGGCTCCTTTTTGTGTCTTTTGTCTGTTTAAGTAGTGGCAGAGACCCCTGGTAAAGTACTTGTACCAATTCTCTTTAAATGGCTATATGCATGGATTTGGCCACCATTGAAATTTACTTTTCAAACTAGTGAAACAAGAGATATACAAGGATTTTATTTAGAAAACAGTTCAGCTGCTAGATATTTGCTTCAACAAACATGTCATGAAAAGAGTGTTTTCTAAGGAGAGGAATCTATTCTGTGGCACGTACAAAGCAGAGGAGGAACTTATAGGATGGATTGATGCGAGTATTGAGAAATGCTAGATCTTTCTATTCTAATGGGAGAGTCAGCCTTCAAGGGAATGTTTTGCAAAGAGTATTTTGCACTAGACAAGGATGTTGGAGACTATTCAAGCCAGGGCACCAGGAAAGTGTATGACTACCAGCTGGGTCTGTTAGCTCTCAAACTATGCAGAAGGCAACAAAGGACCTCCACACCACACAGCCCAGCTTTCCAGTGGGAGGTTCTCCAGACCAGATCTGGTATAGTACAGCTTTCAAGGACATGGCACAAAGCAGATTAATACTGAGGCCTTTCACGGGTGTGAGCACAAAGTGAAAACTATTATTGTGAAACATTTAAAAGATTCTAAAGTTTTAAATACTGTAAAATGATGTAAACAAAGGCATTAATCAAGAACTACACAATAGAGAAACAATGGATTAAATAATAAAAGCAGGGATCAAAACAAGAGTCACACAAAAACAACGAGCACAGCAGCAGGCAGTTTCTTGAAACTGGACTTCTCAAAACATTTCCTCTTGGACCTTTTTCCAAATAATCCAAAGCCACACAAATCTAAGCGAAATCTAAATGGAAGTCTGCCAAACAAGAAGGCATTGTTTCTACAGAGAGACAACCAAAATCACTGACTACACATGCCCAACTTTTGACAAACATTTCATTACAGTAGGTAAGCCTTAATAAAAGGTTTACAACTGAGATCTAAGTTACAGATCTTCTATAACTTCTTCTAGATCTTCTTCTTATATCTGTAGTTATAGCTTCTGTTTCTTGATAGCATTACACTGTCTAGAATACAGTTTCCATATTATTTAGCATATATTACACCATACAGTTTTCAAGTTATAATCTTTCCATTATCAAATTTACCATACATTTCCTAATTTGTATTTTATCCCTAAATGACAATGGCCTAATACATTATCTTGAATTTTAGAAAAACCACCAACTTTTTGTTTTATTTTGCCAACTATCAACCCATCATAAGACCTCAAGTCCTAAGTAACTATGAAAATGCACTAATAATTAGTAATAATCAACTGCACATCCCAACTGATACAGTTGGAAAACAACTTAAAGATGTGTACTTCATATTCCTAGCACGAGAAATTGTTCTGCCACCAGATGCATTACAAAAATGAGACACTGATGGTGACTCTAAAAAATGAAAGATTCTGTACCATTTCTACCAGCTCTACCACAGTAAAGATGAAGTAAAACACATAAGAGAATGCTGGACATGTACCTCACTCATTCCCACACACTTTTTTTTATCCTGATCAATATCAAGAGATATATGGACAAACTCTCTGAGCAGTCAAGCTGCCTGGGAACTGAACTAGAGACATGCACCACTGGTACCTGTATCACCTTAACAGGAACTGTCCTGAAGCATTTCCTAACTCATCAATGAATTTAGTTAAGCCTTCAGCAAGGTTTCTTCTGACATTAGGAAGTCTGTCCTCCATAAAGCACAGGCTTAGCTCCCAACAATGGCATGGAAGGTATGGTATGAAATTACATCAGTCCTCATTAAATGAACAACAGAAACAGAAAGGTGAGTTTGTTGGGGTTTTATTGTATAAAAAAAGAACTAAATCAGAAGGTCTGATTTTATCATTAGACCTTCATATAGAGCTTCTTATAGCAATCACAGCAGACAATGATCTCTTTATGAGCACTAGATAGCATAATAATTACCCTAAGATAAGAAGAGAATAATTACACTGAATTCTTTTGCAAGATGCTTTGAGACCTACTAATGAAAAGCAATGCTAAAAGCTGCATATTGTAAGTATGCTTAATAATTACATAAAACAAGTACAACTTTTTCTAAAGGCTAGCTATAAACAAAATGGATTTTATTTGAAAGTTCAGTTGAATCAATCAACTTTTTGTGATAAAAATGAATCAGCTGCACTACAACAGCTTTCTTGGTGCAAGTTCACAATAGAACCATTTAAATCTATTCATTGCCTTACTGAAGGAAATATAATGAATATTTTAAGCTGTCCACCACAGGCTCAGTATAGTTCAACATGAGTAGGGTTTTCATAGAATAATGAATGTATTAAGGGTTTTACAATAAACATCTGTTGACTAGGTGAGAAATCCAATCTGTTGTCAGAAGCAGTGATGCAATGTACAAAACAATAAATTGTCTTTCTATGAAAATCATTCATAACAGTTATAGTTGTCAGTTTTCTAAGCTATTTTTAATCTTATAAATAGCTGTCTATATATACTATCAACCCACTACCTCCTTTCAGCCCCCAAGAAACTGCTAATGACCTTCTTACAAAATTCCATTGGGGGCGTGGGGGAATATGCAGGTTTTTGAAATAGCTCTACTTTGCCTGACATTCCCACTGCCTGTGAAAAATGAGGCCCACTCGCACAAATGTTCCTTATAAGAGCAATCAGGTTAGGAACTGCTGGCATGAAGCTATTTCTTGAATTAGGATTACAGGATCAAGCTGATAGCTGGCATCCCTGGGGATCACCATGATTTTGCTATTGTGGAAAAATCTGTGATGGTATCCTCAAAATAATTTTACCAGAAATCTTGATGCAATGAGACAACAATTTAAGTCTTTAAGCTTAAGTATAAACAGTTAAATGTTAGCGGTTCATGTGATCGTCTCCAAAGCTGTCAATATCGTATTATGGCAAAACACTTGCTATTTTGACACAGCTCTTACTATACTTCATTTTATTAAACAGATACTTTAAGATTCAAATTTGCAAATTATTTGTAAAAACAAACATTAAGAAACATTTTTTTATTTACAGTTTTCATAGATAGAAAATATCCATTGCAAATACCCCTTACCTATTCAAAACACAGATGTTGCTCATGAATCAGTAATCCTTGGACAGGCAAATTTAATCCTGGCAAAATGAAACTACCTATGACAATAATATGAGTGCAACCGTATTTTTTTTAAGATAAACATTTTCTATTAAGAGGCCTTTGTTTAGTTCTTGTTTGAAAAACATGTATATCTAAGCCACGGGCAAAAAAGGACTCTTAAATACAAAAACATCACATTTGACTCAGGCAATCCCTTAACCTCAAATTGCTGGAGGCCTGGCTGGTTTCCCAAAGAATCACAGCACGCTCACCCTGTTGTTATGGTGTTTCCTAAGCATCTGCTATGTGCCACTTGCAGAAACGGCAATCCAAACAAGCCAGACCTTTGATCTCACCCCATACAGCTGGTTTTAATCGCCTGTTCTAATGCCTCAGTCAAATTTAAGCACTAAACTGGTAAACGATTCCTGCACTTTTTCGGAAACCTTTAGGAAGCCAAGGTGCTGGAACACGTTCGCGCACAGACGCTTACGGAAAGGCACGACGAGAAGCCACAACACAAAGAATGCGAAGGAGTTGCGCTCCCGAGGCGGATCTCGGCACATCGCGGGGCACGGCTCCGAGCCGCGCGCCCCCCGCCACCCCCAACCCCGCTGAGGCGGGGGCACGGCGCGGACGGAGCGGGAAGGGGAAAAAAACAGAAGAAAAAGACAAAAATATTTACAAATGGCAGCGCTACGGGCGGTGCGCGGAGTCACAGGTGATGCCGGAGCCGGCGCTTCCCTCCCCGCCGCCGCCGCCCGGGGCTCCCGGACCCCCCGGCCGCTCCCGGACCTCCGGGGGAGGGACGGCGGGCACCACCCCCGCCCCACAGCCCGGAGCCGCAGGTGTACGGGCAGGACGGGGGCTCCGGACACCTCCCGCCCGCCTTCCCGGGGCTCATCCCGGCCGGTGCCCGCCGGGCGCGGGGGAACCGCGGCGGGAAGGACGCGGCTCGCGGCACACGGCGGACGCACACGTCCCGGCGGCGCACCGGGACCCCGGCCCGCAGGGAGCGGGACCGCCCTGCCGGCGGCCGGCGCCCACCGGAACAAAAGGAAAACAGCACCGGAGCCGCCCGCGGCCCCGCACAGCGCCCGGCCCATCCCGCACTCACCTCGGCGCGACAGCGGCGGCGGAGCGGGCGGCGGCCACTCGCGCCCGCGGGGCTCCCTCCCTCCCGCTCCCTGTTCCCCTCCCTCCTTCCCCTGCCCGCCCTCCCGGCTCCGTCTCTCACCGCTCCCGGAGCGGCGGCGGCGGCGGCTGGGCCCGGCTCCCCCGCCACGTGACCCCGCCACGTGACCGCCGCCCTGCCCCGGCCCGGCTCCGCCCCGCCGCCCGCCCGGCCGCGCCGGGAGCGGGGATGGGCCGGGATGGGCCCCGCCGGGAGCGGCGATGGCCCCAAGCCCGGCCCGCGGGACCCGGCCGGGGCACGGCCACGGCGGGGACACACCGCAGCCTGGCGTGGTAGCAGCTCGTCTGACGGGGCAAAAATCCCTGTGCCCCCCCAGCTCCTCACCGCCCGCTGGAACCACAGTAGCGGGCGTGATGTGACAGTAAAGCGCTGAGAGCGGGCTTGCCCTTCCTGCCTTCGGGGCTGAGAAGGAAGGGAAGTAAGTTGGTGTCAATATCTGGGGCATCGAGCCCCATCGTGTACTTCGCACTCCTCCCCGCAGGAATAACAAGCGCTGTATTCCTGCATTTTTGATTCACACCAAACACAGCGAGCGAAAATTACCAGTGCTGACCAGTGTTCCATGCTAAGCGTAACCTTTGGTCCCAGAAAATAATGCTTACAGTAATGGGTCACGGGGGTGTCTTGTCGGAGAGAATGCCTTTATCCTTCAAACTTGGAAATTTGGGATACAGTCCAGAGATACCAACACTACAAGACCTCGGGGAGCCTCGGTAAAAGCAAACTCTGATGATGTGTTCTGGTATCACATTCAATGCACATTCACTTTCTTCAGAACGGAATAACAAAATGCCTGAACATGAAAGGTGTGAAGCACTCAGTAGTTTAAGAAAACCTCGAACGAACTGCAATTATCAGCTCTAGAAAAGCCATCCAAGGGATAGTACATGGGGAGCAGGAAGTGAAAAGGCCCTAGCCCCTGCTGGCTTTAGTAATCAAAACTTACAGACCATTTCAGAAACTAAAAAGGTAAATATTTTTCACACCATTGCCCAAAGCTCCATAAGGATTTTATCTTACAACCTATAGCAAGAAGGGGACAAACTTTGTTCCAGAGGACCAGCTACATGTGCAAAAATCTGAAAGACTGAAGCCTGAGATAATGTGTTAGAGTTGGGTATACATTTTGCCCATTAATAAAATTCTCATTTAGAAAAATAAGTTGCTTTTTATTGAAGATTTTCAGTTACACTACACAGCTAAACCCTGGGACACCTCTTGAAAGATCCTATAGCTAAATAAATAAAATAACAATCTCCATTTCTGGGTGCATTACAGAGTTATTATCAACTGATGAGCTGTGAAGAACAGGTTCGTCCCTGAATTGCCCACTGCCATCACCACCACTGGTAGGCTTATACTTCATACATTTCAGTAGAAATTTTTGAGGAGCCAGAATAGTTCCAACTACTGTTCACTCAATTCTTGTGTCTGACTTCAGCTATCTGTGTCTTAGCTCAATTCCTAGTTTACTGGCCATCATAGGAATTAAATTTAGGTAGGAAAGAAAAAAAATATCAGAGAGAGGTTTGCAAAGCCCCACTGCAGCTTTAAATTGCCTTGGTAATCCTGTCCTCTTCACCCCAGGCACATTAACTGTGGTGCAACAGTGTTGCCCACACGGAGTCCCCTTTGAGCTGCGTGAGAAGCTGTGGCTGTTCCTAATCACAAGAGAAATCTGTTTGGTAGTTGTTCACCAGCCTCTATACCCTATGACCATGAGTGATACCTTGCAGGAATCCCACCCATTCTTCACCCTGTTGTGTGATGAGGAGCAAAGGAAAATACATGGGAAGATGTTTGTTCCGTCTCACTCTATCAACATACACAATTGTCTTCCAAAAATGAATTTACACAGATGCACAAGAGTCCCAGGAACTAGAACCAGATACTTCAGGTGTTTAAACCTTGCAACAGAGGAACAATCTCCCATCTTTTTCATCTGCATGTGTGAATCAACAAGATCTTTTTCCATGCTGGGGATGGACTACAGCATTCCTCTATGTGCAGAAGGGAAGCTACAGCAATCTCAGATGAAGTCAGTAATCTGATTGAGTGGAAACCAGGGGTATCCTTACAGATAAGACAAGGCCTCATCTTCCAAAGTGAAAATAGAAGTTAAGATCTCTACTATTTATAGCAATGGACCACGGTCCTGTAACTTGCCTACGGGACACTGTTGCTCTATAAGTGCAACAGGAGACCACACTTGGGAAAATAACACTGCTCTATTGCATCAGGTTTGTGAAACTACTTTGTACTTTTTGGAACCGTATTTTACTGTGATTAAAGGTACCTCTCTAGGATAATGAAGCATTTTAAAGCATACTTAATTCACACTTCACAATATTTTTGAAGATCTACACAAAACATATAAAACCCAAAGGAAATAGACAACTTTTTCCTTCACCAGCCTGCTCATCCCTTCCTCCTCCAGTCTACTAAAGTCTGACCTAAAGTACCAGTTCATTAGATTATGGCGCTAACAGTATAAAAATTAAAAGAAATAGAAAAATTTCCTTTATAGGTCGTAAAAAAAAAGGCACACAGAATTCACCTTGCAGAACACTACCTCACAGAGCCTAGAATAGGTACTGAAGTGTCTTGCAATGCAAAAACTGCTTTTGTAGATGCCTCCACTATTCTACTTTCCTCCTTCACCTCCATCTGGATTTACAGCATGAATGACTGTCCCATTTTTAATGCATTAGAGAGTTTCATGCACAAAGTTGCTCCCTTTTTTCACATGCAAATCTATTCACTCCTTCCACACGTAAACTTAATGCATTTTTGTTAGTTTCATATGCTCAACTGATTCCAAAAGGCATTTCCTTTTGATGTACCTTGCCCTGCATTTTCCTTCACCACAGAGGAACACATCAGAAAAAGAGAAACAAGTCAGCTAACCTGTGCAGATTCCCCAACAGAGCAAGGATTTCCTCCATAGCTGAGGGAATAGCCAAGTTGAAGGAGGATTGACCAAACCCTCCACTCACCTGGCTGTTCACTCCAGCTTCCTCCTGCCTTGTTTTTGTTACGGAAGCAGCTCCAACCTTCCACATATATTTTGCCCCCCTTCTTCAAGATATGAACAGGGAAAACAAGACCTGCAGCCCCTCAGAGAGAAGTTCACACTGGAGCAGCATTCCTGGTAGGACTCGTGACCCTGTGGGGAGCCCAGGCTGGAGCAGGCTGTGCCTGCAGGACTCCATCCGATGGAGCAGTGACCACATTGCAGCATTTGGGGAGGACTGTTGCCCGTGGGATGGACTCACACTGGAGAAGTTCATGGAGAACTGTCTCCCATGGGAGGCACCCCATGCTGGAGCAGGGGAAGGAGTCTTCTCCCTGAGCAGTGAGAGAAACATATGGTGATGAAATGACCAGAACCCCCATTCCCTGTCTCCCTGCACCACAGAGGGGGAGGAGGTGGAGCAGGGAAGGAGGGAGGGGTGGCAGGGGAAGGTGTTTTTAAGGTCTTATTTTACTTCTCATTATCCTGCTCTGATTTTGTTAATAATAAATTCAATTAATATCTCTAATTCAAGTCTGATTTGGCCATGACAGTCTTTGGTGAGTGATCCCTCTCTGTCCTTAACTCAGCCCATGAACTCTTTTCTCTCCCATGTTCAGTTGTGGAGGGGTGTGACAGAATGGCTTTGGTGAGTCCTGGCATCCAGCCAGGGTCAAACCACTACACTGTTACACAAGGCAAATGTATTCATGTGTGGGTTGTTTTTTGGTTTTTTTTTAAATTTTACATAGTATTTCAAATTATGCCACACAAGATAATAACTGAAGAGATGAAGATTAGTACAGATGGCAAGGGATCAGAACTAGTTAAGTGTGACAGTGGATGGTGCTCCAAAGAAAACAGACTGAGGAGATACAATAAATGCAGTCCCTCAAGAATTAGTCATGATACTGTTCTTTCTAATATTTTTAGGTGACTTTAGAACAAAAATATGAGTGTGCTAATAACATTTGCTGATCACAGAAACATGAGGATCAACAATACAGCCTAGACTCAAAATAGATACATCATTCAGAAAACAATGGATGTCCTCAGAAGCAGACCACTAAAAAGAATAGGATTAAATATGATAGTACAAAATCATGAATTGAAGGACTTGAAAATTTTAAACTGAAGGCATCAAGTGAAAAGAGAGAAGAAAAATCTGCATCTGTCAGTCAGCAAGAGAATACCTGTAAGATATTTAATGACATCATGAAAGAAGCTAATACTCCCAGAATTTCAAAGAGAGTTCTGGAATATGAAAAAGAGTGTGCTGGTCCATACAGTGTGCTGATCAATTACATTGAAGAATTAAATTAAACTTGAAATGGGTACTAAGGAGGGCCAGGAGAAATAGACATGACTATCTGTGTGTTACTCTATTAAACAGAGTAATTTTGCCTACTTTACTTACTGCATCAGGTTAGGCTCCCTTTTTATGCACTTCACAAGAAGTCCAGCATTATGAAACCCTAGTTCAATGTGAGCCCTTTGAATATGTCTACAATATAAAAAAGATAAATTAACATAACTTTCTTAGCAAAGAGCACATTAGAATATTAAAACAAATAGCAGCTGGTAGAAATACTTCCAAGCTCCCTAGGCTTTTCTGACAAGGGCCTTAATGGCTGAGATATAAATGTATATCTTTTTCAGCTTAAATCTAAAGAGACACATACCATATATAATTTCTTCAAAACCTGTTATTTCCAAGTCTGGTCTCATGAGCAGCTTAAGTAAAAGGACAGCACAGCAAAATTTAAGCAGTGCTTCCCCCCGTCCCTGCCCCCAAATTCAACAGAAATAATATTCAAATACAAAAATAGAGAAATCTTGAAAAATGTGAAATATGAGAAAAGCCACCAAAATATTCAAGGTCTTAAGCACAGTTTAGCACCAGAGTCCCAAATTAGTGTACTCTGTACTATCACCTTCCATTTTAGAAGATATGACAGAGACTGTTGCAAAATCAAATGTTAATTCATTTTAAAAAACACCCAAATTAAACCCAGCTTAATTACAGCATAGTGCCTGCATTATCGTGGGTAGTTCTATACAGGAACATGACCAAATATTTAAGTCCATTTATTCCACTGGGAAAATCCCACATTTCAACCTAGATTCAGAAAAATACACTGCAAGAATATGATGACTTTTTGCATTTTTAATGGTTTTAGCAAAATATAATACAGTGATGGAAAGCAGCTCTGTGTCCAAACAAAATTATTTAAGAAACAACCCTTACTTTCATGAATACCTGATTAGGGATTTCACTGATCCTTTTAATCCCAGTGTTAGAAGGACACAAAAATAAATTCTAGATGTGAAAGGTCTGGTTATCCTTATTAGCATTCAATTTTCTATGTTTGTTCCCCCTTGAGACCTCCACCTTACAGTAATGCCACTCAGTGTAAGGACTGCAAAACCCCTTTCCTCCCTAAATGTTAAGAAATATTGTTGGGCAAGGAAAGGTCTCTTTCTCCCAGAGAGTAAGCATGATGTAGAATCATAGAATCATTAAGGTTGGGAAAGACCTCAAAGATCACCAAGTCCAACTGTTAACCCAGCACTGCCATGGTTACCATAAGACTATGTACCCAAGTGCCACATCCATATGCCATTTGAACACTTCCAGAGCTGGTGATTCCACCACTTCCCTGGGCAACCTGTTCCAATGCCAGACCAACATTTTGGTGAAGAAATTTTTCCTAATATCCAAACTAAACCTCCCCTGGCAAAACTGGAGGCCATTTCCTCTTATCACTTGTTACTTGGGAAAAGAGACCAACCCACACCCCACCACAACCTCCTTTCACTTTGTTGTAGAGAGTGATAAGGTCTCCCATGAGCCTTCTTTTCTGCAGGCTAAACACCCAGCTCCCATAGCCATTCCTTGTAAGATTTGTGCTCCAACCCTTCACCAGCTCAGTTCCCCTTCTTTGGACTCACTCCCATGCTTCAGTATCTTTGTTGTAGTAACAGGCCCAGAACTGATCTCAGGATTTGAGGTGCAGCCTCACCAGTGCTGAGTACAGGGGGACAATCCCTGCCCTGCTCCTGCTGGCCACACCATTGCTGATCCAGGCCAGGATGCCATCGGCCTTCTTGGCTACCTGGGCACAGCTGGCTTATGCTCAGCTGCTGACCAGCACCCCCAGGTCCTTCCCAGCCACTCTTTCCCAGCCTGTAGCCCTGCCTGGGGCTGTTGTGACCCAAGGGCAGGACCTGGCACTTGGCCTTATTGAATCTCGTACCACTGGCCTCAGCCCACTGGTCCAGCCTGTCCAGATCCCTCTGCAGAGCCTTCCTGCCCTCCAGCACATCAACACTCTCACCTACCTTGGTGTCACCTGCAAACTGATTGAAGATGCCCTGAATGCCCTTGTCCAGACCACTGATAAAGTTTTTAAACAGGACTGACCCCAGTACAGCCTACCACAAGTGACAGAGTGACAGCTGGATGCAGCACCATTGACCACCTCTCTCTGGGCCCTGCCATCCAGCCAGCTTTTAACCCAGCAAACAGCACGAGGCCAAACCATGAGCAGCCAGCTTCTCCAGGAGAATGCAGTGAGAAATGGTGTCAAAGGCTTTACTAAAGTCCAGGCAGACTATATTCACAGTCTGCTCTATTTGTTTTTATGACTCGCTTTGGTTATGATATTCAAGTAACTATGATGACAATGCAAAAATGCATTACATGAAAGCTTCCTTCACTGTTTCAAATTTAGAGTGTAGTGGATTGCTTCTCATAGCTACCAAGTCAAACAAAAGTTTTTTGTTGGACCTTCACAGTTTCTTTTGTTTTATAGTGAATTAAAAAATGAGCTAGAATAACTGCACGTTGAAAAGACAGTCTCAATTTGGTCTAGTTTTTCATACTTGCAGCAAACTACTTTAGGAACCACCTTCTGAAACACATCCACCCTCAGAATTTTTCCTTCCCACTCCCTACAGCTCCTTCTGGCTCCTGCTGTCACACAGCAGGCTAAACAGGCAGAAATAGCTTTAAAAAACCCTAGTCAAAGCCTAAAGGGGAAACATTTACTGATTCCAAGACTTCAGGTTCTCTAGTCCTCCTGACAGATTTGGTCAGATGCTTAGTTTTGCCCACTCCTCATTCTTCCTCTAGGGCTCCTCTCAAGTGCTATTTGCAGCTCCCTCTGCCCAAAAGGCAACCTGACCAACACTAAAAGCTATCACAGTCCTTCATTACATTGGCCTTGATGTGGTTGTGCTTAACAATATTGAGTTCAAATATTCATTAAGAAACCAGGCTTCTTTTTTCTTCAGTTTTATACTGATTTTATAACTTTCCTAATATCAAAAGATAAAATTAGTCTCTGTTTAGACCAAAAGTAAAATTAAATATAGGGAACATGCTTCATTTTACAGCTGAAGAGAAATTTTTCTTTCGTATCTGGTTGATGATTCAGAAGGTCATCATTATTCCAGGGTTACTCACTTCTGCTGAAACTCTAGCTTCTGGAATACCTGTATATCCAATGACATGACACACAGACAAAACATGTCTTACACACAATAAAGTTGCCAGTGTAGGAGAATTAAGAGATTAAGAGGAAGTAAAACTATACTATCATTCCACAGAAAAAAGTGGTCCCATTCAGGACAGAGCCAAGTAGACTAGCAGGTGTAATATTAAGAAAGGTAGGTGAAGTATTAAGAAATTAATATTTAATATTTAATATAATTTTAGTATTTAATATTTAATAATAATATTAAGAAACTGATATTTAGAAATATTAAGTAGGATAAATATTAAGAAATATAATTGGTCTCTGGTTGGATAAACACAGAGCCTTTTGTAAACCAATTAAGATCTAGTTAATTGCAAGTAAACTTTTTAATCCTTATTCTTCTTCTGATCTTGTTAAATTTCAAAATTAACAGGAAATACTAGTTACAAGCCTAAAATACTCTTCCCCCTCTTTCCTGCCTTTTTTCTCTTTTGCCCTCCCATGTCACCCCTCTAGCTTTGGTACATCAGGAACAGAACACAGGAAATGGTGCGAGATCATTTGCTTGGTGTGTGTACCTCTCTCTACTGACAGTGTATGAGCTGTGCCAACACTGCAGAAACATGCACCACTCTCTTATCTGCAAGGGAGATCTTCACAGCTGCAAGGGTACCCATGGCTCTGCATATCCTGCCATTTACAGCCTGGGCCATCTTTTCTGTAATAGAAAAATGAATGGCTGTACAGCTCTGAGAGTCAACTTCTTCAGTCTGTAGTCATCCAGAAATTTTGCTGTTTCTTTCCTGAGGGGCTAGTTATGTGGCAAATCAATTATCTGTCAGTTTTGGTGTTAGATGGGTTTTCTTTGGTGTGTTCAAACACATTCCTGCATTGGTATTATGAGTCTTAAGACTTCTTCCAGGAACTTCACACTTGTTACTAACACCTAGAATTGCTCAAGCACAGAAAGCTAAAAGCTAGCAGTAATGCTTTTAAATTTCCACTTTGATTTTTTTTTTCACTGGGCAGCAATTTTATAGTCTGTTTCTAGTCTAAATCTTTTTAGTGCTAAGCAATCAGAAGTTAGAAAATTACTTTTTCAGTCTATATGAAAAATACAATCCCCAATATTCAAAGTCCTAGGGGGGTTTGCCCCTCGTATTAAAACTTAATTGGTAGGTGTTGTAGTTTTTTGTTTGGTTAGGGAATGTGCTGAATTTTACCATTACATATCTGTAAACCAATAACGCTACTTATTTGGGGGCCAAGGAGGGAAAAACTTTCTGTATGTCTCAATTCCATGCACTATGAGCAACACTGTAAGGAGAAAGATGCAGAAATCCCCAGTGCAGACTGAAATACAGTAAGACTGAATGTTGTATGGTCTCCTATAATGCATGTGATTTGAGGAACAATGCATTTTGTATTTTGAGGAAATAAAGAGGAAGAACTCATAAATCTTACTTCTTATTACAATGAATTCTTTTCATTTACACTTACTAAAATCTACGTAACTTAATATGGAGCAACTTCTAAAGCAGGCTCATGGTGTGGAGATACACAGACCTACCAGTAACATCTGACAGCAAGACCACATTTCAGACTTATCATTTTAATGTAACATGGCTGTTAGAGAGAAAACACTGGATACCTAAACAGCTAAGAAATTTCTGAGCTAAAAATATTCCCAAATCTCCAACAGTGAACGTCTTTTTAGAAGAACACTTTGAAGCTGAATGTTCATCTCTAGCTGAAAGCATATCTGATGGTCCAAAGCACAATAAGTCTCTGACCCAGCACTGCCCAAGTTGCAACAATTTTTTTAAGCAGCTTAAAATATTGGCAAGAGCTCCCCTTACTGGTCTGCTTTCAAACTGTCAGCTCTTCAGTCCTGAAAATCTTTTATTTGAAACAAAGATGGGTAAAACATTACTTATATTCCACATTTCAGAAAAAAAAACCAACCAAAAACCAAACAAAAACTCAGGTCCACATCAAATTTATATCACATATCCTATTGTTTACATTTCTGATTAGCTGCTAGGTCATAAACCCAAAGATAATGACTTAATTTAGGAAGAAATTTTTCTTCCATCCCTGTGAACTTCAACTTATTTTGAATCCTTGATTTCGTATAGCACATATAGGCCTTGCCACACTCTACATTACAAAACAAACACCCAATTCTAACATACTGAGTAATGCACTCATTTCACAGTAACCACTACCAGCTTCAATGGGATCATTTGTGGGATAGTCAAGGAGTCAGTGTGAAAATTTATATGGAATTTGGAACTGCAAAAAAAATTTATTATGAAAGCTTACTGTTTTCTTCAGTGGTCTACTGTTTAAGAGCAAAATATACCTCTCAGACTGTGTTGGTTTATATGATTAAAGAGTGATTAAGATACATATGCAGATATATATGTATGTATACACATTTATATATTATTTTTAGTGCCCTACTTTTGAAAGGTCAGCCTAGGGGCTGACTGAACTTTTATGGTGAAGAAGCCAACTAAGAAAGGTTAAATATAAGTAATTTTAATGACACCATGAAATACCACTATCTTTAATTCATAGTAAACAATCTTGTTTACTTCAGCTCACAGTAAACAATCCTGTTAATGCATAAAGCACATGCTCTCTGGATCTCACACACATGAGGTGGCCCTGCAGAGCTGAGTGAGAAAAAACTGTAAAATCTGTTGGTATGGCACATTAGGAAAAAAAAAGAGGGAATCAGAGGATATGCTTTTGAATGTACCCTATAAACCTGGAAAGACTGTAAAACAGGATTTCTTAATGTATAACAGCACTTGGAGAAGCTTTAGTACAGTGCATCAGACAGCCATCTAGCTCTCACCACTAAGTACCAAAAATCTAAAATAACCCCCTCAAGTCCCCCAGTTATCATTTTAAGTACATTAAACAAATAAACAAAACCACTATTATTCAAATGGATTCAGATGCCTACTTTTTTTAGTGAAACACAGGCAGTCTAGCTACAGAGTCAAATCCAGTCAGTCTCACATTCTCTGGTAAAATGGTAGAATTTCCTAAAGCATTCTCTATTTTCTTCCAACAGCAATCTCTATTTTCTTTTTTGAGGACACATCCATTCTCTCTAGTGATTGTTGGCAGTTTCCTCCTTTACTGTACTGGACAATTATTCTTCCTGAGGCTATTTGTTGTACCAGAGAGAAGGAAGAGGGACTCAGGCATTGGTCACAAGCAAACCAAGTCATTACAACCCCTATCTATACTGACCGAGCAGGGTCAGACTCATTGTGCTGCCAACCCCCCTGCTAAAATAACCCCCTCTCCAGAATTAGCTTATCCCACAATTTATAAGACCATCCAAATATGTGACAGCATTTAGACTTATTTGCTTTTTACACAACTTTCTTTGAAGGCCATTAATAAACAAATTTTTTAAAAAATCTGAGGTTTCAACAAAAAACCCAAAATGCCCAATAGTATCATCTTCAATAAAAATGAAATGTTATCACTTTATTTCACTAGGAAGCCACACTTTCAGTTTCCATCCCTCTCTTCCCACGTAACATGTTGTTTGAGTCGTTCAAATTCTCTTACCTTGCTTTAGAGATCTGTCTCATCCTTCTATCAAATACAACTCTTTAGCTTCTGCATGTGTTAACAAAAGAAGAATTTATGAGCATGTTCAAGTTACAATAACTACACAAGAACAACTGTTTACATCACAAAATGTTAACAAGTAAACTTGCAATCTTATTTAGATCTAAGTACAAATAAGTAGCAAGTAATGAAGGAAGTTCAAGTGTCTTTTATGTAATTGTACTACCATGCTCTTCTTCCAGTACACAAAATACTTTCAACTCAAACTGAGAGCTAAAAGTGAGCAGTGAAAACCCTTGAAGATAAAATTTGGTGCTTTTACAAGCAGCAACAAGTCTGTCATTCAAACAGTATTTTTGCTGCTCAAGCAGGACCTGAGAACACTGTAGTTCTTTGACAGATACTAGCAAAAAAGTGAACATATTAGTTATAGAGACAAACACTAAATTAACATACAATATTCTAAATACAGCGAGAGCTGACTTTCTCACCCTATCAACTCTATTATCAAAGCATGAATATATTTAAACAGAGCTCCTACAGCTTTTCTTCTCAAATGTTTCCAGCCTTTAAAAAATGTATCTTTAACACAGTGTTTCATTCCAAGCTGTACTCGCCAATAATATTTCGCACCTGAATGAAAACCAGCACAAATGTTTAAAATCTGTAAGTGTAAATGCAGATTATCTCAAAATGTATAGGTATTTTTAACACTAGTATCTACTTTTCACCATCTGGGCAAATATTTTTGTTGCTGTTGAAGCTTTTGTTGAACTTTTGTTGTAAGTTCTAGGACTACATGCATTTAAAAAGAACCAAAACCTTTCAGAGGTCCAAGTTTATTCAAATCACAGAAACCGTTGCTTGGGTTTTTTGTTTGTTTGCTTTTTAAAGTCATACACATACTCAATTTCTAAAAGTTTCCTAATTAGATTTCCTTCACCATACTATCCGATTCAAGATCCTTTTATCTCTAGGAACTACAGTGAACTCAGCTCCTTAGACTACATATGATGATACCAACTTACATCTTTACATCTTTTATTTATTCTTCCAGCACAGAATTGGTTATGCCTTGTTAGGGTACTGGAAGGATCAAAAGTATTGACAGGTTTAGAAGTTAAAAATCCATTAACTTGTTTGCTCAGAAAAACCAAATTGTGAGCAAGAGTATAAGAATGCATGCCCAACTCTTTCGTTTATACAGTTTGGAACTTCCATCCCTCTGTATTGCATAAGCCATTTATCAATTGTAAATATAAGCTAAAATACAGTGAATACAGCTGCAAAGCTGTACAGTTACACAGGAGAAAAAGACAAGAACTGCAAGAAGTTTATTATAGACTGAAAAGGAAAGTCACAATAGAAATAGGGCACTAGACATGCGAAATACAGAGAAGCTTAATATGTGGAATTCCAAACATGACTTTTCAAATGCTCTAATTTGAAGAGAGTGATGGATGATTTACCTTTCAGCAGAATCTGGATGGAAAATAAACTAGGATTCCAAAGAAAGGAAACAGACACTTCTAAATAACTTGTACTAAGCTATAATGCCATGTTAAAACTACTGATTATTTCTTCGTTAAATGAGCACCAAATAATCTTCCAAAAAATAACAGTTATGAGGTCAAGGTTTGATCTGTCTCTTGAGATCAATCTCAAGAAAGAGGTAAGAAACCATAAACCACTTATAAATAAGATTTAAACTTCTTATTTCAGGTAAACACATGTAGCTGGGTCTTAATCTACATGACCAGGGAAGCACCCACTTGTGAAAGAAAGAGATAAAACAATTTGGACCCAAACTCATTGTTCTATACAGTCAGAGAAAAGAGAAGGTACCAGAAATGTCACGAAGTTAAATTTTACACGGCTAGTTGCTCATCCACATATGCCTGAACATACACAATTCTACAGAACTTTCTTTGGACGGCTTTTTGATTAAAAACATCTAGTGAAACTTTCTCCTGAAGATTCCTTCTTCCTGAGGAAAAAAATGCAAACCAAAAAACCAATCTGAACAAAAAACAAGGACAAACCTACCAATTAATCTGATATTTACTGGACAAGAGAAACAAGCAGTAGAGGGAGAGTCAGTAAGGAGAACTGCCCCTTATAAAAGCCTTTCTCTTTACTCTTGTTCTTTTTCTCAAAGACAAAAAGGTGGCATCTATCTAAAGTACATGAGTAGGTCTGAAAACCAAGCCAGTGTCTGAGCTAAAGTTACAAATACAGAAAAACCCCAAACAACGAAACCATGACACTACAAAGCTTGTTTCTTTGCAGGAAAAGGGAATATGGGAAAAAGAACTAAGCTGAAGGAAAAAAACCATAAGCAAAAATCCAAATCCAGCTTTCTTTTTTGTTAGGTAGAGCATAGGAGTCTGACCACATAACTAACTTACTGGGACTATCAGCTTCAGTGAAAAAATACAAGCAATTATATCTATAAGACTGGTTTCCCATTTCTGTTACCCCTTTAATTTACGATGATCTAGGGCAATAGATTTTGTTGTCCCAATCCTCCCATATCCCTCCTTCCCCTCCAAACTCAGAACAAGTCAGAAAGCACAGCCTTGGTAAAAGTAGGCAAGTAGTATGGAGCATTTGTAACATATTTTAACAAAGAAATCCCAACACCCCAACCCCCAAACAACACAACAAAACACTCAGACCAACTCTCATCCTGCTGTGTAAAACCCATCAACCCATCTGACCATGCCTCCAGTTCAGAGATGTTCCATCAAGCACAAATTCAACAGACATTCTTTACTTTCCATCAGTCATGCTATAATCAGATTCAATCACACACAGGACACAACACATCAGAAGACCTCATACAGCATTCCACTACAGAAACACTACTCTACTCTTTGGGTCATATCATCTTGCAAGATAAAAACCTAAAGGAAAACCAGACAGCATGCATCAAAAATTCTCAAGGGAACTCCTCAAGCGTATAATTTTAAGTATTTTAATAAAGATACCACATTCTTTCAAAATGAGAAACAAAATCCAATTCCAGACCATTTTGTCTATGAAAATGATGCATTTTCTATAGTAGCCACTTCTATGTAGAACTTACATGCCACAGCGTTATCTATTAAAACAGTAACAACCCAAACTATTGAAATTCACTGTTCCAAAACTTGCAGTAATCCCATTTCTCTGGTTTTTCTCACTTCTGAGTAATAGGAAACGAGTTCTGGTCCATTAACTCGCCCACTCTCTCCTGGAGAAAGTTGACCAACTCAGCTAAGACAAAGACATGAGTTTCATCCAGGTCTTGTATGATGAACTTCTTTCCCAAAGCATTTGACTCATCCAAGTAGAGCAGAAACTGCTTCATTGCAGGGTCACTGTAGAGACAAACACACATCAGACCCCAACTCACAGTTACAGTTGCAAACAGAAGAAACACCATTTAAAGACATTCCCAAAGGGTTTAGGAAAACTGAAATTAATTTTCACAGCTTAAATACAGTTTGCTTAGTAAAAGTTGTTTCTTTCCAAATAGTTTTGGTTCCTATAGAGACAAAAATAAAATTGTAATAAAGTCTAATGAGTAGAACCAGCTGCTTTATTAGCAGAGAAGTTTCCTTTTGCTGCTGCTAAGGCAGCTTCAAAGACACTCAAACCAAAACTAAAACTCAAAAGTCCAACCCTTAATAAGGTAAGACTGAACTTACATTTCTGATTTCAGCAACAGCCTCATAAAAATATGTTTCCTTAAAGCATAAGGATAACCAAAAGAGAGGAGAACACAGATCTCACTCAAGTAGTAGAGCACAGAGTGCTCTCAGTCCAGAGATGAGATTATATGAAAACAGGTACATTGCACCTACATCAAAAGCTGACATTTACCAACTCCAAGCACATTCCTTTTGAACCACATGTTTGCCTTGCACCGAATTCAGTCTAGAGCTGATCAAATGAAAACAAACAGGAAAGGAGAAATGAAAGATTACCTCGTCTCCCTCAAGAATCAGCCAGTAGAGAATTACTTTTTTCACAAACAACAACAGCAAGAAACTCTGTTTGCAAGCAATACAAAGAACAAGAGGGAGCATCTAACATTTTCAAGGAATTTGAAGGATAACTGGATCACTTGTACTAGGGTAAATTGTACCTGACAAGCATACAGATAACTTACATATACAGCTAAAATTTTCACTTGTGTACCTTTCAAAAAATGTGGCAATATTAGGGGACCATCAGACATGGTAGAATATAGCTTTGAAGCATAATTTTTCATAGTTAATGCTACTTTTAAATATTTTACATCCTTTTCTCTACTTTATTTAATTAAAATAATTTGCAGACTGTTATATATTTTGAAAAAAACCCTGGCTTTTTATAACAATGTGATCGTTAACTTCTTTGCCATCCTATTTTTTACCTCATATTCATATGCAGTTTTCTTTTCTTTAAAGAGATTAGGCATAAGTGGAAAACAGTCTCTTGAATAGAAAAATGGGAGTTTGGCATTAAGATTTTCTACAATTGCCTTCTCTTTCTTCCCCCAAAGGCTGCACTTTTCTCTGCTTGTTCAGTACCACCCTTCCCACAATAATTCCTTTTGTCTGGGCTCCTCAGTTACTTTAGTTCCAGGTCTAAAGAAACACAGTCTTTGACACAAGGAGAGACAGTAAACGCTGTTACTCACCACTCAACCAGAACACCTTTCAGAACATTCACCATCTTCCTGGCTCCCTCACAAACACTGAAGAGTTGGCAAGAGTAACCTCTGCTCTGGATCACACTGTGAAAAACAGAGTTCACTCTTTAGAATTTTTAGAAGTTCAATAAAGGCTAAAAGAAGGACAAATTTCCAGCACTGGGGTGCTTTTGGCAAACGGCCAAAGAGTACAGAGGTAGCCTAAAACCATGTTCTCAATATATAGTTACATTGTTGGGGTTACATGCACATTCATTACTTTATACATTAGTCAAACGTTAATTGAGATTTTGATGTTTCTCTTGTTTGGTTTTAACCTTTGACTTGTCTGCAGGACATTCTGTAGATTAGGTCCATGTATTTTATTTTTCTTCCTGTAGTTCTATCTTGTTGTTTCACAAGATAGCAAAGAATCGATAAATCCTTCCCAGATGCTTATGCTCAGTTTTCTGTCACTGTCATCGCTTGCAAAGGCCAGTCGACAGATGTAAGAAACAAAATAATTGCTTTACACCATTCTCTGAGTTAGCTACATAGAAGGATTTTAGTCTCTATTTTAACAGTTTGCTAAACTTACGATATAGTATATTTATCACACTATTCATATTCATACGAACTATACAGTGCATACACAAACTGACAGGTTATAGTACACAAAAGCAGTTAAACTAAGTATAAATTGTACCGTATCAAACTACTTGTGACGCAAAAAGCTAATCTATAAATGCAAAAGGCGATATTATATTATCATCTATAACAGCACTGGCGACCACAGGAAATCTGAAAGCACAACACGCCCCACACACAAATCCAAACAATCAACGCCCCAGTTAAACTCAAAGACTCTTTACGACAACGCTACTCCTCAGCGGAGTTTCTGGTCCATCCTGCCCCTCACCCCCGCCTTGGTCAGAGAGGTTCCCAAGGGACCCAAACCCTCCCTCCCGCCTGCCCGTCACCTCCGCCTTGGCCAGAGAAGTTCCCGGGGGTTCCAGTCCGGCCCCTCATCTCCGCCGCACACAGAGCGTTTCCCGGGACCCGCTCCCTCACCTCTGCCACACACAGAGAGTTTCCCGGGAGCCCCCTCCCTCACCTCCGCCACACACAGAGCGTTTCCCGGGACCCCCTCCCTCACCTCCGCCACACACAGAGCGTTTCCCGGGACCCGCTCCCTCACCTCCGCCACACACAGACAGTTTCCCCGGGACCCGCTCCCTCACACACGTCCTTCTCCCCCGCAGCTTCCCTGCCGGCGGAAGTGCCTCTCCTGCGCATGCGCGCGCGCGCGCCGGCCCCCGGCAGCGTCCGCGGATTGGCCGGCGCTGCCGGCGGCGCGATGGCGTCACGCGGCGCGCGGGGCCCGCCGCAGGAGCGGCGGCGCAGGCGGAAGGTGCGAGCTGCGGCCCGGGCAGGGGGCGCGGGCATGGTGGGCGGCGCTGGGCGGGCCGGCCGGGGCTCAGGGTAACGGGTGCGCTGTGACTCCCGGTTGGAAAGAGGCACAGAGCTACCCCCGCTTGGCTCCTTGCCCGTTTACGTGTTGCATTGCTTAAAGTTGGGTTTGCGGTGGTGTTTTTGTCTTTTTTTTTAACACGCCCCAGCTGCGCAGTCGCTGGCGGGTAGGTGGGGACCGCAGCCCGGTGCTGGACAGGGCTCAGAGCTGCCGGGGCCGGCTGGGAAACGGGGCGAAATGGCTCCTTTTGCGTTGTATTTGTATGTGCCCAAGCGTGAAAAGCTCAGCGAGAGCCGGCAGTGCGCGCTCGCAGCGCCGAGAGCACCCGGCTGAGGCGGGCAGCGGGTCCGGGGCGGCGAGCCTGCCCTTCCTCCGCCCTGGTGAGACCTCACCGGGACTCCCCCACATCAGGAAGACACGGAGCTGCTAGAACAAGCCTAGAGAAGAGCACTGGAGCACTTCCCCTGTGAAAGCAGAGCGAGGAAGTTGGGGCAGCTCAGAGAAGAGAAGATTGCATGGAGACCCTGCAGCAACCTTCCAGTGTCTGAGGGGTCCTACAGGCAGGTCAGAGAGGGACTCTTAATCAGGAACTGTGGTACAGGACAAGGAGTAATGGATGCAAACGAAAAGGGGAGACATTTAGATTAGATATTTTTTAAGAAATTCTTGGCTGTGCAGGTGGTGAGACGCTGCAACAGATTTCTCAGGAAGGTTGTGGATGCCCCAACCTTGGAAGTGTTCAAAGCCAGGCTGGAAAAGGCTGTGAGCGATGTGATCTGGTGGGAGGTTCCCCTGCCCGTGGCAGGGGTGTTGGGATTAGGTGATTTTTAAGGTCCATTCCAGACCCTTAACATTTGATAATTTGATGCTTGTCCTCGGGCCTGAACAGGAGCTCCTGGCAGCAGAGGAGTGGTGCTCACTTTGTCCTCCTGTGTTTACAGTGCATGTTTTAAATGTTAAGTAATTGTGGCACCTGCTGTCACTGAACCACATGTTTATTTCAGACTGGGTTAGAGAGAAGAGTAAACGTGAGTGTGGTGGTGTTCACAGGGGTCCCAGGATGAGGGAAGAGACGAGAATCTTGACTCCATGTTTCAGAAGGCTGATTTATTATTTTATTATATATATTATATTAAAAGAAAATGACATATTAAAACTATACTAAAAGAATAGAAAAAGGAATTTCATCAGAAGGCAGGCAAGCAATAGAAAGGAATGGAATGATAAAATCTTGTGACTGCTCACAGCCTTGACACAGGTGGCTGTCATTGGTCATCAAGTAAAAACAATTTCACATGCTGAGTAAACAGTTCTCCAAGTCACCTTCCAAAGCAGCAAAACATGGAGAAGCTGAAGCTTCTCAGCTTCTCAGGAGAAAAGATCCTAACAAAAGGTTTTTCATAAAATATGTCTGTGACATGTGAGTACTGTGATTCTGGGAGTGAAGGTGGTAAAGGAGCTGTCATGAGACAAGGAATTTGGAGGTGGGAGAGGTGTCTCTAGAGGACTGATGGTCAAAGTCTTAAAAGTGTTTCACAGTGTGGTGTACTCTGTTGAAGTGAAAGGATAAACAGTGTTGAAATGACAGATATCAAAAAGCAGTCTGCAGTGATTGTGAAAGTGCTGGGGTAATGCTGATGTTTTTCAAAAATCTCCCAAACACAAGCAAGAGAGAAGGGAAAAATCAAAACTTTTGGGGAAATAAGGAAAGAGGGAAGACATGTTAAAGGAAGGACACAGAAAGAGTCCCCTTGTTCAGAGATGTTGGACGCTGATGATAAAAGTGATATAAACACTTTTCTTGGTCTGCAGAGATTACCTTGATTCAAGGAGACTATCAGGCTTCCATTTTTCAGCATCAGGTTTACACATGTGACATTTTATCATTTTGAGTTAATTGTGGTTGTGGTAACAGAGACCTAATTTGACAAGAATCTGATTAGTATGTGAGAGGTACTGGTGTGTTTTTACATCCCTAAAAACACATTAACTCAATATTCCAGTTAGTACAATTGCACCAATGCAGACGCTAAAATTTCACTTAGAAGATAGGAGTTTCATGTTACTTCTGCACTGTATGCAAAGAAGTGTTAATGTAGTAGCACTTTAAATCTTGTTAGTCAAAATAAAACTTGCCAACACAATGAATTATGAACTTATAAAAGGAGTTGGTCACTAAGTTGTATTAAAGCTCATGTCATACTGACTAATATCTTGATGGAGATAGGACCATATCTGGTATATAGGGAAGAGTGACTAAGAAGTAGGAAAGGGAACTTAAAAGCAGAGAAGTTAATTGAAGATACTTAGTCACTAAAATCAACAGTAACATAATTGATAAAAAAACTGCTTTAAACTTTTCTTATAATTGAAATCCAACCCATTATTCAGCCCATAAATTGAGAAATTTATAGAGTTCTTTAGTCAGAGCACTTTATATGGAGCGAAATGACACAAACATGGTTTATTGTGACCTTTCCTATCATGACCTTTGCTGTAAAAAGACAGGAAAAAAATGCTACAGGATTTCTGCTGTAATTCTCAACTCAATCATTACTTTTTTTTCTTTCCCCCTCAATATGCAGAATGTCAGTGGCTGCTTACTGTGTCTTTTGCTACAGAAAAATAGGAACTTCTGGTCCAACCACAAAAAAACACCTTCCCTGGTATGATATCAGTAAGTAGAGTTCATTATGTATTGATCTGAAGTGTTAATAAAAAGGAATGACATGACACCATGCTTAATTCAACAATACTGAAGTTTTAAGCCCTTGAATGCTTAGTGATTAAAAGCTTCTGTTTGTTCCTGCTCTCTGCTTCTGACCTTGCTTTGCATGGTGATATGTAACATGACACCAGCAGATTATCCGGGAACAGATATGAACACTAGATGAGGGTCTTTCCCTAACTAAATGTGATCTCCTTAAACTATCTTCAATTCCACTTGTATCTGATTTTTTTTTGTAATCTCTAGAGCCATGAAATAGTTACATTCATAAACAGTGAATAAAACTTGTTTCTATTATTTCTTTATCCTTATTTACTTCAAGCTCTGCTTAGTCTCCGTTTTCTTTGGTGTCTTTAGGATGTAATGACAATTCTTACAGTTCTGAAATTTATTTCTGAGCATTAAAGATAGGATATTTAAATTTCTGCTCTACAGGAAGCACTGCATTTTTTTTCTTTTTCAAACTTCTCTGCCAGTTATTTCTTCAACATGTAGCTGATGCCTCTTGTCTGCATGCAAAATTCTTATGGCCTCACAAAGATGGAAGCTGATAGCAGTGGTTGTGGGGCAAATCTCCCAATTCATGCTGAGGAAAAGAAATTATTCATGATAGGTGAGATGTGTTACATTGGGTTTGCTGCTACTGGTAATGATAAGAGTTTCTTTGGATAGAGATCCTTATATCCAGATAATCAGATGGACTTGGTAGATACAAAGTAGCTGAAATCTGAAAGGAATAATTTTATTTAAAAGGCAAATTGTTGCAAGTAGCGTGTATTTATTATCTGTTTGCTTTATACATTTGATTCAATTGATTTTTTTTTTTAATGTATTTGCTTATGGAGACTCTGCAGGACTTCTCAAAGACATACATAGTCCTGTATGTAATAATATACACTGAAGAAATAGCTGCAACATGTAAGAAAAAGTTAACTCCTTAAAATGATTTTGAGTTCCAAATCACTGCTAGTCTTACAGGCAGAGAAAGTTTACTGTTGTTTCTGGTAGCTGAGCAGTGCATGCAATTGAGAGGTAGCAATATTCAAAGTAAATGGCACTGGCAGGATACGTGTTTATCATCTTGCTTAGGAGAGCAGGAAATCTGAATCAAGTAATGTTTTCTCCAGTTGTAAATTTTGGTTAATAATTTCTTGAATGCTAGAGAGCAATAGAATTTTTTTTAAAGCTTGTTCTTAATGATTGGTATTCTTACTGTCTAATAATCAAATGGTAACTGTGCTTATATTGGGGTGATGCACACAACTTTGTTTGACATTTGGTTTTGATTTTTTCAAGGAAAAGTTGCAAAGGTAACTGGATCACTTATACTAGGGTAAGTTGTAACCAATAAGCATATATGTAACTTAAAGATATGGTTAAAATTTTAATATGTGTATCTTTCAAAAAATGTGATAGTATTAGGGGACGTTAGACATGGTAGAATATAGTCTTGAAGCACAATTTCTGATAGTTATAACTAATTTCAAGTATTTTACAGCCTTGTCTCTACTTTGCTAAATCAAAATAATCTACAGACTATTATATATTTTGTAAAATCTCAATAGTTTATGCCAGTGTGATTGCTATTTTTTTATTATGTTGTTTTAGTTGATATTCATATGCAGCTTTTTTTTTCTTCAAAGAGGCTTTGTATTCATTACCTATGAAGTCCTGTCCTTAAATAAGTTACTGAAAATCGATACTCAAGCTCTACATCAAGAAAAGCTGAAATCCTATATATACGTACGTACAGCTTCTCTAAGTCCAAGTGAATATCAAGGTAAGATGCATAATTGTTTGAGTTCTAAAAACAGAATTCTAAGAGAGTAGAATGTTTCTGGAAGTCACCCTTATATAACAAGTAAAGTTATATTTCCTGAAATCTGTTACCAAGAAATGTCACCAAATTTATTTTAAGCTGCTGACTGGTTTGGGGTTTTTTTTAAGGTAGTTCTTTCTATACATAGTTCTCTATATACCAAATAATTCTCTTTATAAAATGTCTCTATGTATATGTGTGTATATTTCTTTTTCCATATATTTTTGAAACACGAGGTGAGGGAACTGTCTTTCAGACTTCTAGTAATATAAAAATACTCTTGTAGGAATTACATACAAAGCCAGAAAAGAAATCCATAAAGCAGTGAGGAGAATTCTAGAAACAGAAGCTAAAATCTTCCGGAGACCTTTTAGTGGTAGGTATTGAAAGTAGGACTTTATCTATGATTATTATGTTTTAACAGTAAATAGGACAATTAGGAAATAAAACATTTTTTCTTACAAAGTTAACATGTTCTTTTGTTCTTGAAACAGTGATAATATAGCTTACAATTTCTATATTTATATGGATTATCAGTCAGTTGTCTGATATCGGTCAATTTTCTGTGTATTAGAACAATTTCTTTTCTTAAAGTAAATGAAAGTGATGGTTATGAGAATATTCGAGGGTTGTTTTTTTCCTTGTTCTACAAGAGATTAAAAAGTTAAGATACCAAGTTAATATTTGATATAATTTTTGTGTAAAAAAGGTGTTTGTGGGATGAAATACTCTCAAAATCTCATTCTAGAAAAGTATGTATGCTTTCATCAAAATTGACAGTATTAGCTGAAAGCAGCACAGTTTTTTGGATCAGTGTTGCTGCTTTTTCAAGTAATTTGAAACAAGAATTTCCATTCCTTTCAGAAACTCTGCTCCTGAGGCATACTGTCTATTCTCGTTTAACTCTCTGTTAAATGATTATAGCAATGTGCATGTCCCCTCTCATCTTACGAAATTAATTCTTCAAAGTCAGAGCCTCAAGAGTTGCTAATAATTTGCAGCTCCTGCTGGTAATTCTGGTTGGTAAGTGCCAGCCAGGGGTTGTGTGTGTCATGTAGATACATGAAATATCAAGTTGGTGCCACTAAAATGAGACAAACTCACCATTTTAGGATCAGCAGTTTACTGATGTCATTCTGTCCTTGTTCATTGTACCAATTTAAGGTTAAAATATTACACTCTAAATTAGTGCAAACAAGTAATACTCAAATATTAAGAACTACGTATTTCTGTGCTCCACAAATAGAAATGTGGCTGGTTAAAATGCTCATCAATAATAACTTGGATTTCATTTTTTTCCTGGTCAAAGAACAATTCAGTACCTTTGATGGAGAAGATCATGAGTGTGCCTTATGGCTTCTCTTAAAGAGAACTCAGTCAGAAGACAAAGCAATCCGACTGCAGGCTGTGCAAGACCTGGCAAGCAACAGTCACTGGCATGGTAATGTATGCTGATATAGCCTAATTTGTCCCAGAAATTCCACAGTCTCAGTTAGCTGTTCCAAGTCTGCTGACAACATGAAGAAAAGCTAGGGGCTGCAAGAAGCATAAATATGCTCTGAAAGTTGGTCTAAAACGTGGGGGAATTATTTACATTTCAAGTAGCTGTTCTTTCCTAATACCCTCACACAGTGTGTCTGCAGTGCAGGCATCTCTCAGTTTCCCCACCACAGGATTGTAACCATTGCTGTGGCATGGAGAGCAGTTCATGCTCTTTAGTTCCTTGGGTTTTCTGTTGGGATTGCTAATACAGTCACAAGTTTTGGCAGTGGTTTTTTTATACGCCTCTGTAAGAATGAGTTTAAGGTCATTGATTAAGTTAATAAAAATTGGTTAGGAGCTGATAGGTGGTAATGACAAACCAGAGGTAGAAGGCTTGTACATGCAAGCATTATCTGTAAGACATTTTTTGCCCTAGTTATTATTTAATAGTAGTAAGTTCTCCCTCTTACCCTAGCAGCAAATATCCTTGAAACCCCAAGTAAAGGGGAGGTGTGTGTATGTGTATTTGTGTTTCCTCCTTTCCCCTCCACCACCAGGCTACATAAACTAGGTGACATTCCATTCTGGACTCTCATTTTGGTAATTTAGTCAGTTGTGGATCTTTGACTTTTCCAGTGCAATTCCACACCATGGGATTTATCTTGCCTTTTTAAAATTCTAAATAATTTCCACAGGGAATTTACACCAGCAAACTGTGTTTGAAAATGTTTCAAAGCTAGGATATACCAAAACTGAGTTTTGTTCTTTGTAGATGAATACTCTTAGCAGGTGATTTCAGAGCACAAGATGTCCAGTATCAGAAATTTAGTGCCTTTTGTTATATCCCTTTCTCTTTAGTGCTCATTGTTGAAGTATTTGGACATTTCACAAACACTAATTATTCTTGCCAACCGCCTCATGAGGGAAACAGGCTTTTTTTAACTTGATGCTTCAAAACCAAGTCAAAGAAAGTTTAGGACTGAAAGTATGTGCTGATTTTTCACAGCTAGGACAAAGTGTTCAGCTCCAGTGAGTTCAGTTTGCAGATATAAATTACCTCCACCAAAGGAAAAGTGTTGCCAATCTATGACTGTGAAAAGTATCTTTTAAATGGCTTGTCAGTTTTGTTCTAGAATTGTATAACAGTAACAGGAATAGAAGGAAATTTTTGTAGAAAAAGGTGTTGATCCATTTCAAGGTTTTATTTTCTTTTCCTTCAATTTGCCGCTGAATTATCAAACTGGCCTATAATGAACAGTTAGTGCCCAGGTGTATTTCAACTCAGTGTAGTGCTGGTCTAACATCTGCAGTTTTTAACTTTTGGAATTTGTGGTTAGAAAATCAAAGTAGACTGCAGAGAGATGGTTCTTCTTTTCAAGTATATTTACAAAGTAGATCACAAACTACATTTAAAACAAAATTAAGTATTTAAGGTTAGTTTTAACTCTAACATTTTTGTACAACAGATTATCAGTATGTCACAGTTGCTCAAACCTGTGATCAAAGGACTGCTATAGGTTTGGCTCGATCCAAAGATGTTGACCTTCGCTTTTTCCTGCCTCCACCACCATTGCCAAAAATAAAGACTGTAAGTAAAGGAAAAGTAGGTATTAGATGATTCTTAGTTGCTGCCTTCTTTTTTACTACTTTTGTTGTTAACTTTTGTTGAAAGTGAAGTTCTTCTAAAGTAACTGACTAGTAATAAAATACCAAAATACAAAACTAATGTATGATACACCCTTGGGGTATATCTCCATTAGGGAGTGGCATGATGGAAAGAAATAAAGTTGGAAGTATTGATCAATTATTATTCTTGGACTGTTATCCACGTGACATATTTACAAGCAGTGAAGTCTGAGCCAGTTACCAGTCTCTCAGACACACTGCTTGTCTCTATCCAACAGGCAATGTGAAGAAATCATCCTGGATTGCCTTGTTGACACTGACAGAATCCTACATGCAGAGCGTGCTCCTGGAGGCCTTTGCCTCCTCAGTAGTACTTGGTGCTCTACTGTAGGCCCACCTCTTCACTGCCAGCCTTTGGGTGCCAGCAGATCCTTATTGGATCAATTTGGCCTTGCTTTATTTTTAAGTTAAAAATTAGCTTAACACTTTTTAAATGTATGTATATGTTATATATATGATGGTCTGAGCGGTCATGTCGTCAGCTTCTTCAATAAACAGAGCTGGCTTATGAAGTATAATATACAAGGTGTTTTGGAATGCTAATAGAATGAAGAGGGGCAGAAGGCCCTGTCAGAAAATACCAGTGTATCTTAACCAACAGAACTCTGAATATCAGCTTTGATTGGGTGTGATATTCTCAGTTTTTGCTTTCTTGCCTTAGTAACATTATGGGATAGTGGATCTGTACCTGTCAGTCCTTAAATACTAGGTTACACCAGTATATGGTTGTGGATATATTTTTACAGCAGTGTGATTGCTAGGTGATTGAAGCTGAGAGTTGCCAATCTGCTGCTCAGGAAGTTGGAGCAAATCATTGTGGCAACTCTATGCAAATAAGTCTCCATCTCTGATTTTATCAAAGAATTAGAGTAACGGCAAGTTCAATGATGGTGGGCAAATAAAATTACTTTGTTGGATCTATCAATCAATATATGGATTGTTAAACTAATACTTAAAAATAATTTTTCAGACCAAACATTAAAAGAAATGTCTTCATTTTTTAGTAATAATTTATACATTCATTTTCATGGAGCAGCACCAAAAGTACAGCATCACGAGTTGGTGGATGAGGAAGGTGATTGTCCCACTCTGCTCTGCCAGTGGTGTGGCCTTGCCTTGACCCCTGTGCGCAATTTTGGACACTGCAGTATAAAAAAGATATTAGACTATTAGAGAGTGTCCAAAGGAGGGCAGCAAAGATGGTGGATGGCCTTGAGGGGAAGCCACACGAGGAGTGGCTGACGTCACTTGCCTGTTCAGCCTGGAGGAGACTGAGGGGAGACCATTGCAATCACAACTTCCTCCTGAGGGGAAGCTGAGAGGCAGACACTGATCTCTTCACTCTGGTGACCACTGACAGGACCTGAGGGAATGGCCTGAAGCTCTGTCAGGGGAGCTTTAGGTTGGATATCAGGAAAAGTTTTTCACCCAGAGGGTGGTTGAGCCCTGGAACAGGCTCCCCAGGGAAGTGTTCATGGCCCCAAGCCTGACTGAACTCAAGCAGCTTTTGGACAATGCTCTCGGGCACATGGTGTGATTCTTGGGGCGGTCTTGTGCAGGACCAGGAGTTGGATTTCTATGATCCTTGTAGATCACTTGCAGCTCTGAGTATTTTATGATTCTTTGAAAATTTCTATTAGTTAAGGGTGAACTTTTAAGTTTCCTCTGCCAAGAGGAATTGGTTTTTCTTCTGGTCTTTGGAACCATCAGAATAATATCACTAAAATATGAAATGTAAAGCTTGCTTTTTATCATTTATTTGGTGATTTTGTAATTATCAGTTTCTAAAGTCTTTACAGATAAAACTATTAAACTGAAGTTGCAGAGCACTTATGTCCAAGGTTCAGATTTTATGGCCTCATTAGTATGGCTGATTCCATTATTTCAGATATTCCTCTCTTCTGCGTTTTGCTTCATGCTTTGAACAAAATAACCTAAAAGCTGTTCATGCTTACTTCTCACAGGATGATCCCATAGAAGATGAACTTCGTTTGTTGTTGGTATCTTTACCTCAGACTGGTCTTGATCCATGTGTCCAGTACTTCACATCTCTTGCATTACGTGAAAGTAGCCAGACTCTTGCTGCACAAATGGTGAGTTTCCATCTGCAGAACAGAACTGTTTGGGTTCTTTGTGCCTGCAGAGGTCAAAGAAATAAACCTTTTTCTGTATTTTTTATCAATGTAAGAGGAAGAGAAGTACAGACAATTTGTGAGTGTAGAACATGAGCAAAATCTCTTGTAAATACAGTCTCTCTGCTTGAAAGCTTGTTTATATTTCCCAGCGGTGCTAGTTGAAAGGTGTAATTAAAGATTTTATCTTACAAGCCTTCCCATTAAGCAGACATTTCAACACTCTGTCCAAAACATTCCTTCCCCTTGTAGTGCTCATAAAATGGTTTTTCACATTTCATCTTAATGTTGTTTGAATGTTCTTTTACTGATGAGATTATTAAACCTCTCTTAAGTCTCTAGTAAAATGGTAGGTTATTAGCATACCTTAAATAGTAAACTCTGTCACATCGCTTGGAAGTGCCTCTTTGAAATAGGTCCCCCAAACCAAAATTGCAGTAGTCTGTGGTCTGTTTGGACCTGGATCTAGGAATTCTCCAATTGTGTCTGTGCAGCAACTTCCTAAGTGGCTTTAGGAATGTCATTTAAAGTGCCATCATTGTTTAAAAATAATATTTATGTCAGTTTCATCCACTCTCTCTTGTGAGTTTTACTTTTTGCTGTTTAAAAGTTCTAACTTCCTTAATCAGTGATTGCTATTTTTTATAATATGCAATAACAAAAATGAATGTCATTTTAATAATGAGGCTTGTCAGTCTTCATTTACAGTTTCCAGAGTGCAATAACTCTTTATTTTCTATGACAGAGTTATGTGTGCTATTTTTACACTATCACTCCTTTACTGTTTTCACAGCCAGAGCTCATGCTACAAAGGGAGCTTTGGTAAGACATCACACTTGGAAGTATTTTGATTTTTATCAAGGTTATGTTGGTCTTTCTGCTGTGTGATTGAAAGACTGGTCTTCTGAGGCTGTGCCACATATTGAAGACCTTTCTTCTTCCTCTTCTAAATTTTGCAAGTCTAGAGTTACGCTGATTCTTGCTTTTTTATGCTTAAGCAAATGATCTTAAAAGATGACATTCATTAACAAAATGAAAATACTACATTTTTTCCCTTTATTGTATGTTTTGAAGTTAATAGACTAAGGAGACTACACACTGAAAATCTAGTTAATATTACCAGTTAAAAGTAGTAAATACTTTTATGATGTTACTGTTGTGTAATTTGTACGTTTTGAGAAGTGCATGCATGCTGTGCACTCTTTAAAGCAATTTCTATAGATCATTACACACTTAACATTCTAGATTAGAAATCCTTTTTTTATGTAGCCATTTGAAATGTGTTACTATTTTTGTTTTTCATTTCAGGGAGGCTTATGGTGTTTTGGAGGAAATGGACTTCCATATTGTGAGACATTGAGTAAAGTCCCTTCAGAGACAGTGGAACTCTTTTGCTTGCAGGCTTTAGTACAGCATTCTAAGGTAATTTTATCTTCAACTATAACTGAAAAGCTGCATTTATAGACATTCCTCTCTAATGCACTCTCATGTATTGGGAAGGAGTTGCCATTTCCTTGTCTCCTATTCCTGTAACAGAGTAGTTTTTGTTCTCATGAGGAAATGTGTGTAAGCTTTGTTGCTGTTTCTAATTCATCTTTACAAGTTCCCCTACTGTAGTATACCTGTATGTATCTTTTACGAAGTAAAAGGGCAGCTCTGAGACTCTAATGCCAGGTTTTCACAGAGCAAAATAGTGTCATGAATTCACTCTAATCAGAAACCTGAACAGAATGCAAACCTTACCCATACACAAAGATACTCTTTGGGCAGAATATTGCACAGCAAGCAACTAATACAGTGGCCTTCCCAGGACCAGTCTGCTTTTTGCAGACACGGATGAGGAGTATGCGAGACATTTTGTAACAGTGTTGCTTCTTGTTTCCGATTGCTACTTTCTTCTGTTTACACTTAATTGTTCAGAAGCCTAGAGCACTGAAAAAGAGTGTTGAGAACACCAAGTGGTTACTGATCGTTGGGATGGATAAAGTGCAGCTTCCTGGTATTCTTTTCACATCTTCCATATACATAGAAATTCTGACTTAGTCTAGAGTTTGTTATATTCTAGATTTTCAGTTTAAGCAAGTTGTGACTGTACTCATTCCAAATGCCTGTTGAAAGCCAGAGGCTTGAGGATATCAGCAGTTCCAAAGCTACCCTGCATATTCATCTGGACTAAACTGTTTCTATTAGGATCAATAATGATAGCAGTACTATTTGGAATGTAAAAAAATCTTTTTCATTTTGAAGAGAAGGAATTACAATGATTGCATTTTGAGTGATGGACAAGTGGCTCTGGTTGAGATCGTGCTTTAGAAAACACAGACAATTGACCTGTTCAGACTCTCAAACTTGAGCTGAAATTTGATCATGCCAAGTGGAGACCATTTCATCTCCCTCAGACATGAAGAAGGGTAGAGAGGTGGTACTCAGAGATTTTCAAGTTGTCAATTCTTAGGAATTGTGCATTTTGCATATTAAAACATCTATTTCCTCTTCAAATATAGCATAATAAGTTCTAGATTAATATAATTTCTATACAACAAGGGCTGTGTTATACCTGCTTCTTAAAACTCCCTAATTTATGAATTAACAGCATCTAAAAAACCTTTTGCAGAATGTCTATTTATTGTCACTGTATTTACTTTGTAATACCAGATTTCCTCTCACTGTGATAAAATTGAAGCTAAAGGAGGCCTCCAGCTACTGCAGAGGATATACCAGCTACGTAAAGATTCAGCAAAGATCCAGAGGAACATAATCCGCATTATTGGGAATATGGCTTTGGATGAACACCTGCACTCATCCATAGTACGTGCAGGTAAAAGGAAAGCTGTCTCAGTGGTAGACTTCTACTCCAAAAGTTTCAGATAAATAAATAAAAAGAAATAAATAGAAAATGTTAGCATCAATTTTTTTACCTGCCATTGCTCCTGTAGGTTGTTTTCTATGCCTTTCTTATGCTTCAAGCTTCATTGTCTCCATCTTCTTGGCATTTTACCTGCAAAAAGGGATCTGAGATCTGTTCTTGCTACAGCTGTACTGACCTGCTGATACACTTTCTTCTGAGAAGGGGTTCTTCTTCAGATCATAAGATGAACAGTAGTAAAATACATCTGAATTTTTGAATTTAGGAGATTCCACTTACCTAGCCTTGACTTTGCTGAGGTAAAGAGTAGATTGAAATAATTTATTTTGATGTTGCTATTCTTAAGTTTTAACATCTATTTTCAGATGTATGGTTTGATAGCTGATGTTTCTGAATTCTGTTGTTCAGATGATGTTTCTGTTCGTTGATCTGCCCCTTCCTTTTCTCAATGTAGGTTGGGTTTCTGTTCTTGCTGAAGTAATGAAATCCCCACACATCATTCAGTCTTCTCATGCATCCAGAGCTTTGGCTAATCTGGACAGGGACGTGGGGAAAGAAAAATATGCAGATGGTGTTTATGTCTTACATCCACAATATCGTAGCAGGTAAAGTAGGAGTCATTGTACATGCTGTACTTGGAGTTACTTGTTCTGCTGTTCTGTTACAAAACTGGAAGGGTTGACATCAGAGTGCTGCTATACTGATGTTACCTTGCCTCTCCTGTTCTGTGGTGGGTTGAAAAGACTGAATTTAGATTCTCAAGTAGAAGAACAGTAAAAGTGGTTGGTGCAGTCCCTAGGTGTGGACAGAATATTACTGTAATGCATGGAAAATCTGAACACAAGACATGAAATTAGTTGCTGCTTTCTGTGGGTTGCAACTATTTAACCTTTGCACTTTTTCCTGGGATACAATGCCTTGTAATTATTCTACTGGCAACAGCACATATTGGCCTAAGTTGCAGTAAATTTTCATCCTCAGTAACAGTGGTTGTGTGTCTGGGACTAAAGCAGTCGCCAGCGTGGGTGTCAGTAGTAACTATCCCCTGGGTCACTGGTGTTACTCTGATTACAGTGAAGATCTAATGTGATGATAAGGCTGGAGCTACCAAGCCACATGAACAGTGGCTGGCAGGAAAGGTGTTTTCCATTATAGAAAATTATGATTTCTGAGGTGGGTACTTTCCATACCTCATTTTATATCTTTCTTCTATGTGGTTCCCTAGTTTTTGTTTTTATCTGAGTATGCTCTTTGAAATATCATGAAATCTTGTCCATAAGGTAAGAAGTCACATGTCATGTTAAAAAAAGCATTTTGGCATTCCTTAGGTTAAAAGTTCTAATTTGCTAAAAGGACAGGTACCACATATCTCTTATAATTTCCTTTTGCTTGATCAGCCAGCCTGTCAGAGCAGACATCCTTTTCATTCATGGACTTTTGGGAGCAGCATTTAAAACCTGGCGGCAGCAGGACATTGACCGGCATTTGGATAGAAAGGCCTCAGAAGGGGAAGAGGAATACACTCAGTGCTGGCCAAAGGTAAAAAAACAGTAACATTTTCACATGTGGCTGCTGCTTGCTCAGTCATGAGAACTGTCCCAAGCATCTAGAAGGACACTGTCTGGCAGATGTCTTTTTTTCATTCAATTACTTGTAATTTGTTACACAAGTGGCAGTTTTCAAGTTCCTGATGATAAATTTTTGTTAATGACTTGTTTGTTGTTCTTGCAAGGAAAAATCCCTGCTAAGTTTTATGTTCTCAACATCATTCACATGCTAGTGAAAGAGGAGGCAGTGACTGCTTTCCTTATGCTCTCTCTTCTTTTTTTTCTTTTTTTACTGGAACGTTACTGCTGAGGAAGATTTATAGAATAATATTTTAAATTAAGTTCCCTTTCTTACCTAGATGTACGAGTACCTTACTTTGTGCAGATGACTGTTTAAGTATTGTTGGTGAATAAGTAATTACTGCTCCAAGCAAACTCACACTGGTATAGCCACTAAAGTATCTCTGTGAAACTTGAGCTGATCACTCCTGTTGGTAATCTTAGTAACTCGTTCCACCCAGGAGAGGGAGCCAGGAATGCACGAGTTAGAGATGAATCTTCATTCTTTGCCTGCTTTGTGGCTCAGAAACAATCTAGAGTTCAACAGCATGTGATAAAAGAATGATAATCCGGGTGTAACATATATTTGGGGATTAACTGAAGAGCAAAAGTCTTTCTTGCTATTGTCCCCATAGTAACATATTTTCTCCATTGCTTTCAAGAGTTTAAGTGCATCAATTATAAGCTCCTTTGGTTTTGCTTTTCTTTAATTTAGACATGGCTTGCTTCAGACTGTCCTTCCCTTAGAATCATATCTGTGGAGTATGACACTCATTTGAGTGACTGGAAATCAAAATGTCCTGTTGAGGCTCAAAGGTAAGAAATGCAGCATCTGCAGTTTGGAGGCAGGGGCAGGATGTAGATCTGTAAAGCTGATCCTTGGGATCACCTACTGTGAAAGAGTCAATTTAACTTTTCCTGTTGCTTTGAAAAATCAAATTAGGAAAAATATTTAATATAGTCATGGTATGCTGAAGTTCTTAGCCTCATGGATAGCTACATGTGGCAATTTCATGAATTCTTACAGTCTGTTTCTTACAGTCATGTTAAGGGAGACACTAAATGATGCTATTAGTTAATGAAAATACAACTTTATCTCTTAAGGGGTGTCTTTTTTAAAGTGATACAATAATGCTTCATAAGCACGGCAAAAAATCACTGAAAAGCATTATTTTCATAGAATCATTTAGGTTGGAAAAGACCCTTTAGATGATCAAGTACAATCATTAACCCAGCACTGCCAAGGCCACCATGAAACAATGTTCCTAAGTGCCACATCCACATGCCTTTTAAAAGCTTCAAGGAATGGGGACTCAAGCACTTCCTGGGAAGCCTGTTTCAGAGCATCACAACCCTTTTGATGAAGAAATTTTTCCTGATATCCAACCTAAACCTGCCCTGTTATCTCTTGTCCCTGTCACTGTTCCCTGGGAGAGGACGCCAACCCCCACCCAGCTACACCCTCCTTTCAGGTGGCGGTAGAGAGTGGTAAGGTCCTCCCTGGGCCTCCTTTTCTCCACGCTAATCCATCCCAGTCCAGTCTCTCCTCATAGGACTTGTGCTCCTCACAGGACCCTTCAGTGGCTCCACTGCCCTTCTCTGGACCTGACGAAGAGCCTCAATGTCTTTGTTGTAGTGAGAGGGCCAAAACTGAACACAGGACTGGAGGTGCTGCCTCACCATCCCTTCCCTAGTCCTGCTGGCCGCACTATTTCTGATACAAACATACTGTTTTTCAAAAAACGTTACTTTGATGACAAAATACAATAACTGTATCTTCAATTGGAGTGTAATTGCCCTTGCCAGAGGAATGCTGTTTTTACTGACTTGAACAGGGTAGGTCAGAGGAAGATGCTACCACCAAACATGTTGAAAAATAAGAACACTTTGAGCCTGTAAAGGTTTTTTGTCTTGAATAGAATTTGGTTATTAGGTTCAGTGATCTTTAAGTCAGAATCCTTCAAACATTTATGCAGATATTTAGGCATGTAACTAGTACTCCAAATTCAATTTGTGTACTGCAGCAGGGGCAGGTGCATGGCTGCTTACGGGTTAAGAATCTGAAAATTAATAGTGTTTTTTGTGCAGGGAAGAAAAAAAATTCAATATGTATAATAGACTGGGAACTTGGTACTTGTTCATTCCCTCCTCTCTCTGGCAATTATTGCATTAAGGAAAACATGTAAGCAGGGAGAAAATGAGGAACACATGACTGTTAATGTGCCTATTTGAAATTAGGCAGAAAAATTACAGTAAGGAGCATGTAGATGGTTACCTGTGCAGGTCCAAGAAGACTGGAATTGGCTTTAAATTGCACCAGGAGAGGTTTAGATTGGGTATTAGGAAGAAATTCTTCACTAAAAGCATCGTCAAGCCCTGGAAGAGGTTGCCCAGGGAAGTGGTTGAGTCCCAATCCTTGAAGATAATATAAGGACAGGCAGATAAGGCTCTTAGGGACATGGGTTTGTGGTGGACTTGGCTGTCTTTGGGCTAGCGGTTGGACTCCATGATTTTGCAGGTCTTTTAAATGTAAATGATTTTATGATTCTAAGAAAACTTTTTTGTGTCTGTCTGGAGCAAGTATGTTAAAAGAAATAAACATAGATTTCCTTTTTCTTTCCCAAAGATAACATATTTTTCATTACAAAATGGAAAATTACATTACTGGCTATTTATGATCACCCAGCCATAATATTTGATAATTTTATGTGGTTAATAATAAATGAAAGATATTGAAGATATTTTTCACTAGCAGGAACAATGAAGTTGCAGTAGAAAAACAACCTTAGGTTTGATCTTAAATGTACAGTCTCATTCACTGTTTCAAAGGTGAATTTTTATGTCTCTCTGCTAGCCCAGAGCATACTGTTCATCTGAAAAGACACATTTGATTATTCTTTTCATATGTGTTATAAAGCAATTTCTAGTGAGAATGCTGAGACCAATAGAGATGAAGTGAATTATTTTGCACAGTGGTTGCCCCCATATCCTGATGTTTTCATTACTGAAGGGCATTCTGTGTTTGATTCTTGTAATACTGCAAGGACCAAAGTAAAGTGCAAGTGTTGCACTTTCAAGCTTGGATTAGGCATTGACATTGGTTTTGTTTTGGTTCTACCACAGATTCATTTTCAAACTTTAATGTGTAGCTTATCCTTTCCAGAGCTCAGTCTTTGTGTTTATAAAATGGAGATTACTGTGCTTTCATACTATTCCAGTAGAAAGCATTTGGAGATTGTCTGGCAAGTGAAACTGACATTGGTTGTGATTTTTTAAATGTATTGGTTGATCATGCACTTAGTTGTTAAATTTCTGTGCATTGCTCCACATTTTGAGCATTGTTTAGCAAAGTGTATGAGGTTTGTTCATGGTGCAGGGTGTAAAGTTCATTATGTGTTGATGTTGCTTTCATTGAATAACAGCTGTTTTGCTACAATGTGTAAATGAAACTATTTAAAACTCCATAAAACAACTTGTCAAGAAAACAGAAATGTTTGCTGAGCGAAATTAAAGTAAGACTTTCTAGCAAGAGCAAGAAACTGAATTTAGCTCGATTCCCATTGTCCTTGTGAAGCAATCCTTACAAAAGTTCTTGGCCTTTTTCAATATAGAAACAATAATTAAATAATTAATATTTGTTTACCTAATTCACTTTCATAAATGTGCAGCACTAAAATTCATTGTGTTTTAACATTGCCTTTTAGCTTGTCACGCTCCATGATGCCTGTGTTTGTTTTTTCTGTGCAGGGAGTCTATTGCTTTCAGGAGCAGTGAGCTGCTTGACAAGCTCAAAGCTGCTGGGATTGGAGACAGACCTCTGGTGTGGGTATCCCATAGCATGGGTGGTAAGCATGTTGCCTGTTTGATACAAAGCATTTATTTGCATTACAGATTTCAGAATAAGCCATTGACCAAATTCAGGTAGAAATGCAATTATTCAGAATAGTTTATTTAAAAAATTGGCAAAGACCTAAAAATGAACAAGAGATTTCTACTTTCTTAATGTTTTATATTTAGTAGCATATACATTTTGAAAGGATTGTTATTGCTGTTTGTTTTTACTGTGTTCATTTAAAAACTCAATGAGTTGAAATTCATGTAAATGGAAATCCAGAGGCAAAATTTTCTCCATGATCAGGCATATAGTAAATGTCATTAGCAACACATAACAGAAATCAAATTTGGATTTGCATCATTCATTGACATTTTATATTGACGCCTCCTCAAGCGTGATTTGGGTTTTTTTCAAGTTAATCTTACATATTTGACAATCTAAGGACTAATCAACCAAGGCAAGAATATGGTTAGTTGTCTCATGGTTAATATAGCATGGTCATTATTTCCCAGTGATTTAAATCCCTGCATTAATTCAGCTTCTGTTGCCAGGTCTTCTAGTCAAAAAGATGCTGGTGGATGCTTCCAAGAATCCGGAAATGGATAAAATTGTAAACAACACCAGAGGAATCATATTTTATAGCGTACCTCACCATGGTTCCCAGCTGGCTGAATATTCTATAAATGCCAGATATCTCCTCTTCCCATCTGTGGAGGTTAAAGAGCTCAGCAAGGGTATGTTCACTTTGCTACCATCTAGCAACAGGAGCTCTGCTAATCTGTTCTTGGTGCTTTGGGTTTTTTCATTGTGCTGTCAGAGAAAGCTGGGGAAAAACAACAAACCTCCTTTTTATGTTTTGGGTTGTGTGTAGAATTTTTGCAGGCAATTCTGAGTAGCTGTTTCGTTTGATTGCAGAGGTGAGGGGAAGAGGGGGAGTCAGAAGAAATTGTTGCATGTGCTAGTTGGAGAACGGGATTACAAACAAAATGCTACACCTTTTACTGTCATAGTAATAAAAACATCTCTAGCAACATAGTCTTGCCAGAAGAATGCTATAATCTTATAACACTGTAAAAATTATGTTGCTCTTTCTCAGATTCTCCTGCCCTTAAAGAGCTGAATGATGACTTCTTGTCTTTTGCCAAAGACAAGAAATTTTCAGTGCTGAGTTTTGCAGAAACCCTACCAACACACATAGGCAGCATGTTAAAACTGCATGTTGTACCTGTGGAGTCAGCAGGTAAGTGAGAAATAGCCATTTAATTTATTTAATATCTATTGATGTAAACATCAATAATGAGAAAAAGTTATAAATATTATAGTAAAAAACCTAGAAAACCTAGAAAAATAAGTCTATTACAGTGTGGGGTTTTTGTTTAAACTTTTGACTGAGCCTCCCTGCTGAGATCAGAAGCAGCTACATTTAGATCTTAAAATAGCAGTTGTTTGTTTTGATTTTTTGAAATCAGAATAGCATTTCCAGGTAGACCGTTGTCTGATGTTGGAGTCCTTTCATTTGGAATTATGACTAGTTGTGGTTTATCTTTGTACAGGCAGGCTGCATAGTGTTTCAGATGCTTCTGCAAACTCCAGCTATTTTCTCCTTTAAAAAACTAAGAAAGAAAATTAGTCAACTGCTAATGGAAGGAAAAAGGCACAAAGCTGGTTTTCAGTGTTAAGAATCCTTTACATTCCACATCTTGTGAACCCCAGCAACAGCGTTTGCCTCCTGAAGAGTTCCCTCCATCTTTTTGCCTTTTTTAGGAGAAGGTGAAACCAGACATTTTTTTCCCTTCCTTTTATTTATGTGTTCAACTTAGAAAATGGTTTTAAGTCTTATATTTTTCAGTCTTTCTTTTGGACTGCCCAAGGTATCTGTAAAGCCAGAAACCACTGCTTGGTTAGGTTTTAGATCAGGCTTTCCACCAGCTAAATCCACTAGTTTGAGTGCCGGGTTAGGTACTCTGAAAAAGGTGGGCTATACATCCCTTTATCTGAGCCACTATTTAGCAGTTTTTTGCAGCATATCCTCTTGAGCAGCAATGTTTTGCAAAAATGTTGCTGATACAGTTTTATTGCCAAGGACTGAAAAACTGAAACTTTTTTTTTTTGTTATTATTTAACAAAATGAGGTTAAAAAGAGGGCTGAATAACAGAACCCAAGTGAGTACTGTGCACTTGTAATTTTGTAGCATGTCTCCTCTTCTAGGGGTGACACCTAGTGCAGCCCATGAGTGCTCTTGGAAATCTTTAGAGGGCACATGGTAGTTCTGTAGCAGGCCACTGTGTTCAAAACACTGGCTGATGAGCAGGCAGCTCCCTGTTTCTTGCATGTCTGCTTGGGCACATGAAAGCAGAGCTTCATCCTACTCTAATGTAGTTTTACATGGTTTGAGATACAGAAGTCAAAGCAAAATGGAGGATTTCTCTAGATGATGAGTGAATAGACAATAAACTGGGATGTGGCAGTCACAGCATCCTAACTGGAAAGTTAGTAGTGATGGCTGTCAAGAAAGAGTAAATTTTGTGCTGTAGTGTGCCCAAAATCAGCTGAAAATTGAATATTGGTATTCTACAATTAAGCAATGTAAATATTTCATTTATCTGGAAATATGCTTAGTGATTTGCAGTATATTTTAGGTTCATTGTAGTCCAAATTTTAATGTCCATGTCAAAGTATTTGTGTAAGGGATATGGGCAATTAGTGGTGATCAGATTCAAGGTACCATGCATTAAACTACATCTCTGATCATATCAATGCTTAAACCTCAGTCAAGACTGTGTTATCAGTAAATGAAGTTTCAGCAAAGTTGTCTGTATGGAGAAATGTACATTTGTGTATTTCAAACAAAGACAGTAGAACTCTGACCTAATGGTGTCTCATGTGCCAGTGTGGATTTTGTGGCAGCACAGAGCTCCATCAGGCCATAACTGTGTGTACTGATGCTTTTAGCACATGAAAAAATAATGATGAACAAAGAGTTTTATTGAAGATAGGAGGAGTTGTTTTTGAGAGAGAAATTGCTAATGCAAGATGCTCTTTTCAGTCTAGGCTGTCTTATGAACTCTAGTAGTTTTCTTTTTTTTTTTCCCCTTTTCCAGACATAGGAATTGGAGACCTTATTCCAGTGGATGTTAATCATCTAAATATTTGCAAGCCAAAGAAGAAGGATGCTTTCCTGTATCAACGTACACTGAAGTTCATTCAGGATGTTTTAGCCCAAGAACTGTGAGACTGAGGTTTTGCCATCCTTTCCTGCTTGTGTCCTGTGTTTGTTGTAACACAGAAACTTCTAACATTTGTAAGGGGATCTGCAGAATTACAAGGGTGCTGTGTCAATAGTATCTGCTGCTGAATAATTTCCTGTACATCTTGAACTTTAGGCACCTGTCCAATTTCTTTCTCAAAATACATTCAAAACAAATACAAACTTGGCAAAAAAAACCTGTGTGCCCAGGGTATCTTCTTTTAGCAAAAAAAGCCCAAAAGCCAAGCTGGCTTTGAAAGCAGGTAAATGTACACCTGGGATAAAGTCTTACAGACAGGATTAGAAACAATTAAATGAGGTGGTTATTTGTTGTGTCAAAGGGGAGAAGCAGCAGATAGCTGCTGCAAAGCTTTGGTTTACTGTCCATGTTAGGGTAGCCTGACTGGAGCCTGGAAAATTAGTATTCAAGTGAATTAAGGTAGCACTGTGACCTAGTGACCCAATTTTAGGAGGTTTTGTCATTTGCCTTTTCTTTTACTACATCACCCAGACTGGTCAGCAGACACAGCATCTGTTTTTCTGCATGAGAAAGAGACAGGTTGGTAGCTTGCCTTGTTTAAAAAATTGTCCTTGTTTTAATGAAAACAAAAGAAAAGAAAAGTTCATCTTCTTATACATTTCCCTCCTAACCTTAGCAACTTGTGAGACTGCTTTCCTTAGGACAGTGTGTATCTGGTCAGACAGGGCAGTTCTGTGCTTGTACACATTGAAGGTGTGTTTGATGAGCTAGGCTCTTCTTTGCTCTTGGGACACTCCAAGAAGTTGGTACATTCAAATCCCTGGCTAATGTTACTCATACAGAAACTTTTCTGTAGCTGATTTAAAGAAAATGCTCAGGTGGAGCACAGCAGATGTAGGCCCTGACAAGAAAGCTGATGCTTAGAGTTTAGAGCTGAGGTAGAAAAAGGTAAAGCAGGAAGAAAATCAGGTGATTGTAAGGCCTCACTGGAAATTACCACAAATGTTTTGGTTTCCTGGGGCCCAAATATATCTGCTGGTGTAGATACAGAGAAAACCAGTGGTGTCTTATTTGAGTTTATGTTTAGGATGCCCTAACAGTACTGATGAGAAATCAGTATTTTTAGATGAAAAAATGGCAGTGCACAGTCACTTTTTTGAAGTTTTAAGTAATTTTCACTGTGGTTAAAAGCAGCCTCATGTTATTGTGGTCTCTTTACTCCCTTTCTTCACACCTGCATCCCTCTCTGAAAACAAGCACGGGCTGTGTAAAGCTGTACTGCCTTTGCTGACCATTTGTTGAATAAGGTCTGTATTGATGACAGGCTTGAGGTGTCTCCTCATGTCACTCCTGTGAGATGGATCCAGTGTTAGTGTCCTTCAAATGATGGCTGTGAAAGCTGCCAAGGAGGTGGGATGCACCTTGCAGTTCTGCATGGCCTTGGTGCTGTGGGCACTGCAGTCCTGCCAGGTCCCTAGGGCAGCCCAGGAGGACACTGCAGCTCAAAATACACTTGAATTTATAGACTTGAATGCAGCTTTACACTGGAAATTGAGGGATCTGCAAAGTAAAATTCACAAGAGCAGTACAGAGACTGTACAGCACTACACTGGCAAAAAGAGCATTCCCCCCCCTAACTGAGATGTAGGTAAGAACACTGCATGGCAGTATTTTATATAGAAAATGTAACAGAAATGTCCTTAATTCTGAAGAGGTTTATATTTTTTACATTGTGGTTTAGACTTCAGAGTGTAAATATATTAGTACACTTTGTATTCACAGAGTAGAGTATGTGGAATTCATGGTGAATAGACAAGACTTCTAATAACTGAATGCTTGTTTCATGTGACAAATCTATTAGTTTTAGTGGACTCCTTTGGCTTACACAGATTCAGATCAGTGACATTAAACATTAATCTTAGTAAATGCATCTATGTTTTGTAACTGGAATTCTTAAGGCAATGTTCTTCTTTTTATAACTGTATTTATATATGTGTAACTTCTAAAACTAATATTTGGTGGGGGATTGTTGGGTTTGGGGGTTTGGGCTTTATTTTTTTGGAATATACTAATGAAATGTGATTTTAAAATGTCTTGGATATGTCACAAAGTGTATTAAAGGTTAATGATCTGCCAGCTGAATACTCTGGACCATGTTCTTTTTTGTTAAATATCTATTTTTTAGTCATTGTCTTGTGCTGGGAGAATGTAACATTACCTTTTGCTTGGGTAAGAGGCACAGTGCTGGGGGCTGGCTGGTCTGTCATGTTTTGCCAAACTGAGCAGTTTGTCAGTTGTGCTTTTGGATTTTGCCAGCAGTGTCTTCTGAAGTGTGTACAGACATCAGTTTGAGGGCCAGCAGCTCTGTGGCAGAGTATTCATGTCTGCTTCCCATCAGGAATTGGATGCTTTTATGCTTCCTGGTGTCACATTAATTTGGAGTAGTGTCTTTGTGTAAATTCTCAGGTCTCAAAGTACTCTTTTAATCCCATCCAGTGGCTCAGCTGCAGGTGTGGCAGGCAGGTTGTGTGTGAGTTGTCTGAGGAGATGATGTTTCATCTGCATTGGGGCATCCAAGAGGAAATGGTGAGACAGGAAGGGAGAGCTAAAAGGGGTTGGTCAGTCCTCTTGCCCTTGCTGTCCAGCAGTCTGGTGTAACTGTGTTGGTGTTTCTGGCAGAACAGCCACCAAGTATTCAATTGCTGTGATTACAGTGCTGTGAAGGGGCTTCTGCTGAGATTTGTGCTTCCTGGTGCCAGCCAGAGTAGCTGGCTGGAAATGAGAAATTTTCCCTCTGGTGAAAATCCCAATTCTGGATGAAAAGGGAAAAGCAAAAATGTTTTTTTGTCAGAGTGAAAATTCTAACCAATGTTTTGGTTCTCTTTTGTTTGTTTCAGTGGTAACCCCCCTAAAAAAGCTGAATCTTTATCAAGGAGAGCCACTTACCCACCTCAAACATGACTGCAGCAGAGCCACCAGGGTGCCTACTGCAACTTGAAGCTGCAATACTGCTGCCATGGGCAAGCTCACGTGTGCTGTCTTGCCAAAGCCTCACTTGTAGACTTGTGTCTGGTAAATCATACCTGGCTTCACAGCTGCTATCAGCAATTTTTGCCAAGTGCTGGCTTCAAGACCAGAAGAATGTCACGGGATAACCACTCCCAATTATATGTTCCTGAAGAATGACAGCTGTCCCTGAGGACACTGATTTCCACTGATTATGTCCCAATGAGGATGGGCAGCAGAGCTGTGCTGTGGGTTCCCTGGTTGTGGACATCAGGTAGTAAGGGTTCAGGTTACTTGGCCTCTTTTCACATGGTGGGTCCTGGCTTAATCCCAAATGAGAAGGAAAGAGTAACTGCCTCCTGCAGTCTGAGTTTTCTGTAGTGATTTCCCAAACATGGAGCAAGTCTGGCTCTGCTTTGCTTCCTCTGACCATTGAAACTAGAACCAGATCACAAGCAGGTCACAAGCTCCTGCCTCTGAGAAAACACTTGGCTGGGACGTTGGGCACCAGTGTGAAAAGTAATTTATTGAGACAGGAGATTCCTCATTCTGTGCTGTAACCTTTTCAGCTGGACTGTCTGTCCCCTTGCCTTGATTTGCTGCGACTGAGCAATATCTCCTGTCACTGATAGCATAAACCAGCGAGCTGCCGGGATTCATCCTTCAGTGGGCAGCTTGCCACAGACACAGACATAAGATAGAATGCTAAAGGCCACATCCGTCTCTTATTCAAGGAGAGTAATAAAGCAGATTTTATTTGACTTGTATAAATCCAGTTTAATTGGCTTTCCTGCTAACACTTTCATTAACATGTAAATTAGCTGTCCTAGAGCTGTTAATTATCTTTGCAGAAAATGTTGGATGTGATCACATACCGTACTCTTTCTTTTTTACTGCTAATGTTTTATACTGAGATGTGCCCATAAATATTCACTGTATTTTTTAAGAGGAGGACCGAGAGGCAAAGGCTTTGTGTCATCTTGTAGGGAAATGAGTATCTTATATTATTCACCAGCCTGCAACCACGTTAAGCTGACACTCACACAAGAAGCTTAGCACTGGGCTTTATGGGCTTGGCCTTTGAAGGTTCTGGGGGTTTTTTTGAAGTGTCTGGCAAACGAGAGAGCAGAGGAGGATGACAGGTGCTCAAAGGCAGCATCCTCTCTTACAGGATCTCTTGTGTTCAAAATCTGGAAGTGGCAGAGAAACAGGTAGGCATTGTAAGGAAGAAAATGGCTGCATTCCCAGTGTTCAGAAAGCTCAGAACAGGCTAATTAATTTTCCTGTGGAAAAAGGAAAAAAACCTTAACTTTTTAAATACATCTTAAATTTTTTTTTTTAAATTAGTTGTTTTTTCAGCTTCACCACCTGCTTAAAAATGTTCTCTTCCCTTTATTAATGGAAGATCTTGATGCTTCTCTTAACAAGTTACCATGACAAGTTGCAATCTGGTTACTAGCTGCCTGCTTTGCACAAATGGCATCAATCGTGTGCAGTTCTACCCCACAGGCAAGGCAGAAAGGATCAGCTCGCTCCTCATCTGCACTGTGGAAACAGAAGACATGGCATTTGCTTGTGAAGAGAGAGTGGGAACAGGGACACAACTCAACTGCTGAACTGCCCTTAGCATAAGACATGCCCAAGCCAATACCTGTGGCATCAGCTGGTCTCAACCATTCCCATATTTCCTCAGGATCTGCACAGACAATGCACAAGCAGCCTATAGCATCTCTTTGCAGTGAAACAACTACAGTCCCTTTTCAAAATATGCTGTTGGTCATGGGCTTGGGAACAAAAACCAGGGTGAGTTTTGGAAACTTGCAGCAGAGCAATACCAGTGTTACTGCTGTTGTTATACTGGTGTACATTCCCTCTTGGGATGTTTGTTCCAGAATAACTGGCAGACTAATTCTTCGAAGTAAGGATGCTTTATTTCAAACAACAGAAATTGATTAAAATATATATTCCAAAGGAAAATGTTGTTTTTTTAATGTCTTTTTTTCCATATGTCATTACATGTTCTTACATATGATTTGTACCTGAAATGAAATAAAACATCTTAAGATGGATTAATAAAAAGAAATAACTTAGAATAAGGAAGTTGTCAAATAAGCTGTAGGTAATGTTAGATTGTATGTATTTTATATACTTCCCTCCAGGGGCTGTGTCTTTAAACATGAAAATGAAATGTAGCATGGACAGATGATCTACTTCATTAAATATAAAAAAGATATTTTTTTTAAATTTTGCATTGTAATTATGTTTTCTTTTGGAACACTAAGGGGGTAAAATTTTACAACTCTAAATCAGTATTTTTTTTCATTAAGGTATTTTTGTTTTGTTCTAATACGAGCAGTTTGTTGAACCCGTCTGCCACTGCACTGCTGTCTTCATCATCACTAAATGTAACCCAGTGACTGAAATCTTTCAGACTGGGGTGATTTAAATTTTCTGAAGTGTGTGCTGGAGAAGTGGCTGACGGTGCCTGTGTGGAAAGAGGGAAGGAAGAGTGAATGTCCAGGTCCAGAAAATTGGTGTTCTCTGGAAGGGAGCTGGTATCCAGTCGTTGTGGATGCTGGCCTGCTGGTGCAGAAGGGCCCTGGAGCTTCCCCATCAGTTCTGCAGCACTGGGTGCCAAGGGCTGAGTTGTGCTGTTTGTGGGGCTGGCAGAGGCTGTGGGAGCTGAGTGAGCAGGGCCATGAGTCTGGGGGCAGGAGCCAGGGTTGTTGTTGTTGGAGTTGAACAGTGACCCACTAAAAAGGGAGCTGTCACTGCTCTGGAGAACTTGGAGATGAAAAGCTGCAGGAGCCGACTTCTTCCTTCGTGGTGGCACCTTTGGGGCAAAGGGAGCATTCTGGGGAGGCAGCACAATGGCCTCAGCTGTGCTTGCTGACAGGGGCTGCCTTTCACTGCTCCCCTTGCTCTCTTGAGGCTTCCCAGCTTGTGTTCTGGGTTTAGGGACTGGAGTGATCTTGGTTGGTCTAAGAATAGCTCCAGCTTCTAGACAGGGCTCTAGCAAGCCAAAAGGAGACTGTGCTGTCTGTTGGTCGAATTGGTCTTCTGGAGACATGGCCTGAGGAGGAAATGGAAGAAGAAATGTGAGAACAAAAAGGGACCTTAATCTCTGAGTCACTACTGGTGCAAGTCTAATTGACAGAGTTACTAAGAAAAGCTGACAGTCCTGGAAGAAAAAAAATGCATTACAAAGAGGAGGCTTGACAGCACAGTGCTCCACTGTACCTGCTGGGCTCTGGGCTCATACATTGCACCTTGCACTCACCTTCAGAGAGCTAGTGAAGGACTGGGACACTACAGCCTTTCTGTCACAGCTCTTTGTGACCATCTCCCTTTTCAGGTTAGGATTTTTGCTCTGGGCCAAATTAACACAGCTCTGAGGAGTTATTTATTTGTCCCATCTCTCTGCTGATTAATATTACTTAAGCAAGATTGCATAGGGAGGCCCATGCCTTTAGGTGTAGCTTATTTGGATAGATAAGGTTGAAGGAGAATTAGCTTAAGCTAACCCAATAAACGCATTAAGGGCTGTGTCCTGTCTCACTGATGCTGGCCACTGAAGATAAAATTAAGGTCTCAAAGTCCAGTCTAGCATACATCCATCATTTAAAAATATATAAATAACAAGCCCAGCTCAGCCTAGGAGGGCAAGGACTGCTGCAGATTTCTCACACTCTGTGTGACTGAATAAAAGCAGTTAAATTTTTTATTACTCTTGCATAGTATTAAAAGATAATGTACAGGCTTTTTCACGCAGGCAAAATATTTAGTCAGTATCTCATGCTGGACATATCCCTTGCCACTTCTTCCTATGTGCTGTTGTCTGCATTTGACTGTGGTAGAGGGGGATTGGGTAGAGGTTTTCAAGTACACAACTCCCATCTGACCTCCCTCAGATGGAGGAAGGAGTGGAATTCCAGGGCAGTCAACCTGAAATAGATCTATTCCTGCAGAAGCTCTCACATAACTAACACCAAAATAGCAATCCCTCTCAGCACCTTTCAAGGGTGACTTGGGAATGGTGACAACTTAAACAAAACAAACTGACCATCCTCAGCATAGACTGTGCTGTCTGGGTTGGGTTTTTTGGTGAATCTGCTAAGAGAGCACAAAGTCCATTATAGAGAAGGGGTGAATGCCTTTACCAAAAGAAGGTAAGGCAGGAGCCCTAACAATTTAGAAGAGAGCTTCCTTAGCAGAGATTCTGTCAAAGGAAGAATATAAAAGGCTGTATTTGTCTTTCCTCTTGTACTCAAACTGCTTTACAAATTATCTAATCATTTTAGGAGCTCTAGAGGTGAACTATTGTCTCCGTTGTAGAGACCTAACATATATTAAAACCTGAACACCCTACAGCTTTGTATTTTTGAGAACATGAACTCTTGAGCAGACTACAGAATTCAAACTGAAAGGCTGAATCCCATTCCAAAGTGTGTAAGAAAAGCAAGAAAGGACACAGGACACAGAACTGATGAAGAAGCTGCTTCAAATCCTTACAGAGCAGACCACTCATGGTCAAAATTAGATACTGTGCTAAAGAACAAATGAGTCTTAAATCCTGACAAGGTTTAGACAAACCAGAACAAAAGCAAGAGAATGGACTGACAAATAGAAAAGCTGCATATGGCTCTCTTTCCAATCTTTCTTGTGTTTTTATGCCTTTGAGACTGTAATACACAAAATTATTCCAGCACCTGCTGACTTGACAGGACTTCCTGCAAAAAACAAGCAGCCCACCCCTCCATCATTTACACTGTGTAATGGAGGCTGGGTGCATTTTGCTGCAGCGCTCTTACATTTTCCGCCTTGGCTCCTGTCCTTTGCAGGGGAACTGGCTTCTTTGGAGTTGGAACTTTGGGTGGGGGACGATGAGGCACAGGCACCGCTCCTGATGCTGGCTTTGTGATGCTGGGAAGAGCCTCGGGTTTGCAGGAAGTTTGGTTTCTGGTTGGAACAGGCTTTACTGCATCTTCCTGTACTCCTGAAAAGCAAAAGCAAATATGGCATCTCGGCCTGATCAGAACATAGATGCAAGATAATTTCTTTCACAACCATCTTTCCCAAAATGCTCATGTCTATAGGGCCAACTCAGGCCAAGAAGGCAGGTTTTGGAACTAAGCACAGACCTTTGCAATCCTGTAACATCTGTAAGAGGCTGTTAGGGGAAAACTTCCCTGTCTGAAATAATATCATGCCAAACCAGCAGTGCTGTGCCACCATTTGGCCAAGTGGAAAAAACACTGGCTGGGGGTTCAGGAGTACTGGGCTCAAGCTCTGAGTGTCTTTTTGCCATTATTTCCATTATCTGGAAAACCATGTTAATGATACCAAGTGCATCTTGTAGAGTGTTTTAGAAGGAACTGTAAATGCCAACTGGTGGTACAGTACAAGGGACTGGAAGTGATGCTGACCAGACCAGTTTTCTTACCCACACCAAGTGAATCTGAATTTCAAAATCAATGGAGAGTAAATCTGATTTCAAAATGAAATGAGCAGCACTGAGGAACAATCATCAAGATGCCTTTTTGATATTTCTGAATAAATGGGATTATTCCAGATTGTATTCATTCTAAGTATAAATGAAGAGGGGTGGTTTTCTCCTAAACTGAGAGCCTTGCAAACTCAGGTAGCCATTTTCATTCATACAGCATCAGCAGAAAGACTGCATGCAACCCTGGGGGGTACATTCACAGTACCTAAGCTAGTTTTGTGCCCTAACTTGCCCTTGCAAGAAGCTCTCTTCTCCAGGGACTACACAGAGAGCCTAAACACAGAGTAGCCTTTTAGCTTAGCTATTCAAGCTGAAGTAGTGCAAGCTTTTATCTAGGTTACAGCTGTACTTGCTGTCCAAATGTGAACAGAATCCAGGTTATTCCTCCTAGAGCTGCATTTACTCTGTAGTTCTGCTTGGAATGGTGAGCATTCAGTAAATAGAGCAGCAAATATTCTTTATGCAACTCTGAGCTAACACAGGCACCATCAGTTTAGTAAAATCCCATCTTTATATTTTAATTTTTCTGACTAAATATAGGCATAAATAACCCAAAGTTCTACTAGTAGCAGTTTCTACAACAAAATATAAAATTTTAAAAATTTTGAAAAAAGGTTAATATTATCAGAACTGACAGAGAATACCACATACAATTTTGCAAGAATGTGTTCAGGTGAAATTCTGAGTAGGAATATGTGCCTCTGGGCTATGGTGAGATTAATACAGCTACATTTTTCTTTATTTAAAGATTTTTAGAAGTCAGTTAGAAAGCTGTGCTTACCTCCTTTGGCCTCCATAAGACATCTAATAGCTTCTTCTGCTTCCTCAGCTGTGGTGGTTTTGATCTGCTTGACATTGTAAGGTTTGCTTATTCCAGTCCGGACTTTGGGCTTTAAAAAAGAAAAGGAGAAAACCATCTTGAGAGAACTGATTTTTCTTGTACACCTCTAATTTTACAGCTAAGCTCATACACCTGTGAAATTCTGTTCTTGCAAGTGGCTATTCAGTGATCTATAAACACTAAAGAAATGGGAATCTTTTAGCAAATGGAACATCTTTGCTGGCAGAAGGCCAGTGCCTGAGTGCCACAGCTGGTCCCTCAGCCATCCCTTGTTCAATGCAATAGGCTCCTCATCCAGCAAGACAGGAGTGAGGAGGCGTTTCCACATTCTGGTCTTGGTCTCCTCAGGGGACTAACAGCCTTGCTGGCAGTGGTCAAGACCTTTCCTGCATTCTGGGCACTAGCATGGCCCACCAAAACAGAGGTGAAAAAAGAATTAAACCATATGATGATAGTATTAAACATTCAAGTTAGCATCTATCAGAAAACAGCAACAATGCTCTGGTCTCACACCACTCATTCTCTCTCTCCCTCTTTGGCCTTCCTAACTCCTGTTAACTTATCAACATTTTTGTGCTGCCTAACAGGGCCTACAGTTTAGTATTACAGTACAAGAAGTTATCTTGGCATTTTCAGCTCAGACATGTGATGGGCTTCCTTCCTGGTATGACAGGTGCATCCTGCACTGATTCTCAGTGTGGATGGGAGGGAACAGGCCAGTGCCAAAGGGCCACGCTGGGCAGCAGGACTCACTGGCTGCTGAGGGGCTCCGGGAAGCAGCTTTGCTGTTGCCAGGATGGAGCAGGTGGAATGGCTTCCTGGAGAGAGGGAACCATCTGAAGGGGACTTTTTGCCTGATGTTCCAGCTGGAAGAGGAATAAAAAAATGGCTTTTTACATTCAAGAGCTGGTACAAAATTTTATCTGCAATGGAGCAAAACTGATGTGCATTCCATCACCCTCTCAAAATCTTGAACTGTTTCAGCAAGCAGCTTTGTAGTTAGTCTTTCTTTCATTTAATTACTTAGATAACCTCATCTGAGCATTAACATTGCATTCTAGGCATAGAAATATAGATAGCAATGTTGGCACTTCTGTGCAACAGACTCAAAAATGAATGGGAATAATCCTAAAGAACTCATCTTCTACCAGGTGAGCATCACAGAACTTCTAATTTGAGTCTGGAAAATGTACACAAAAGAGAGAATTTTGGGCTGCAATAAAAACATGACATATAGCTTGTCTAATACAGGAGGCAAAGATGATTATGCTCATCTAGCAATCAGCTTTCATCCAGAAGCAGCCATAAAAACAGGAGCAGCACAGCTCTGGATGGCATCTCAGGGGGGCAGAGCTTAGGTAAAAAGCATCACTTCACTTTGTGCCTCACTGAAAATCATAATCCACTTTGCATTTCTTTCATAAACACAAGAATTGCTTGGGAAGAAGAAAAGGACAAAAACTGTCTGGAATAAGTATTTTGTCAAAGGTTTTTAAAATTTTGATTACAATTAATTCCGAATCCAAAAAACTCCAAGAAAACACTCAGTGACTTGGTATTTATGCCTGTGACTTCAGAAGTCAGCAGGCATAGATACCAATTATCTTTATTGCCACAAACTGGCTGCTCAATTTGCTAACCTGAGTGGTGAGCTAGTATGAAACATATTGGCTATTTTATCCTTACTAAAGACATTTCTTTTGTGGAGAATCTGTCGTCCTGAAGACAAACTTCTCCCATTACTGATGGCAGTAATACTCAGGCTGAAACAGGCTGGGAAGCAAGTACAAGTCCCTCAACAACCTGACATTTCAGAACAACGTATGACCTTCTTTGTCACCCAGACACGGCAGGCTAAAGCTGTTCAGCTGGGGCCAGCACCACATTGAAGAAAGTTCAACTCACCGGGAGGGGGAGGCCTCTGTGGTGGCTGGAGTGGCCGAGGCCGGGTAGGAATGGACAGAGACCTGCTTGGAATGCGGCGGCTGTGTTCCCCGCTTGCCTCCAGCTCCCGCTTCAAATCAGCGAGGTCTGCATCATCTAGGGACATTTAGGAAGTGTCTGTGTTAGACACACACTGCGTGGGGCACACCAGATCTGAGAGATCAGGAGAGAGGTGACCATGAGTGGCAAGCCTCAGCCAGGTGTCTCAGGACAACTCCGTTCTCTCACGACAGCGCTGGTCACATTTTTTGCTCTCCCCCAGTGTCTGCCTGCTCCCACTGCAGGAAACATCTACTCCTTTGTCAAATGCTTCTTTCTCTCTCTCTCTCCTTTTTCACCATTTATTAGCTGTTTACACCAACACAAAGAATGCCTGCATCTCATTCCAGGGTTACTGGGCACCTTGTTAGATTCTGAGATTTTCACAACCAGACTTAGTGGAAACCTGCTCCCATTCAAACTGTCATGGTGAATTCCTTGCTTTCCATCCCAAACACAGGAATTCCATTTGAGGATCAGGCCCCTCTTCTTGCACAGGAGGACTTTTTTTATACCAGAGAAAAATCTGTCCGAACGGCTCAACCATGACATCTCTGCTTTCCAGCAACATCTCCTAAAAGGTACAGCTGCCTCAACCCGCTGGCTCTTGGCTACACCTTACATCACTAACTAATTACTCAGTCTTTCATCCCACCTAAGCCTTTCTGACAGTTGGAGAGGGGAGTGCTTTATTCTCCCCCATCTGCTAGTGAGGACTCTCATTTCAGTCCTCTCACCCTGCCATGGCTGCCCAGTTATGCAGCTCTTGTTCTTTAGAGCTCCAAGATTCACTGGGTTTAGTTTTGTCCCTGTGTTTTGGAGAGATGGGGAAGGAATTATGCAGCAGCAGTCTCTTACACTTCAGGCATTTGTAAACAAATTCTTGTTTTTCGGAAAGCTGTGCTCTGCAGGGGATCACGAGTTGCCTCACAGCTTCCTGCTCCCACTCAGCAGCAGATGGCAGCCACAGAGACAGAGCCTGTGGTCTGCCCAGCCCGCCCTCCCCGTGCTCTCTGCATTTTCAGTACTTCTAAGCTGCAGATATGGGCTCATCAGTAGGATCCGAGGAGTCATGCAGGCACCTGGAGGCACGGTTTGAAGTTCTGGCAGCAAAACTGAACACAACAAAAGCCAGCCATTACCACTCAATTCCACCCCTGAAAGGCTGCTGGCAGGGACATCAGTTTCGTGAAGCTGTGCCCTTCCCTGACCTCAGAAACACACACACACTATTGTGCCTGTCACTGTTTTCCATCCGTGCCTACCACCAGCTACACAGTCATCATACCTTCAATCAGAAGGTATTCAGGCAGAATTGGGAGCTTATGGAGGAATCTGAAATTGCAGACACTTTAAGATTAATTGAATATATCATATTTTGAGTTATGTGAGACCATGACCCCACCCTGACCTCCTTCAAACTATACTCCATTACCTCTATTTACTTTGTGATATTTTTTTGTGGAGAAGAGTTAGTGTGAGTGACAAGATTCACTGCAATCCTCTGTGGCTTAATGAATCATCACACAATAGGCCAGAGGTGGTTTGAGGGCAAGGCACCCTATAATACAAAGTGATTGACTTCACAGTATTTAATAATGACTGATTTCTCCTTTACTCAGGGATAGGCTTTTGGGTCTGGCCACACTGAACCCAGCCCATGACTCAAGGTGGACAAGAAAGCCATAAATCACTCTGTTTGGAAAATCTGTCTGTGTAAGTGTATGAATTTCATTTAATCTTTCTGAACTCTACTTCTGACTCAACCTTTGAGGGTATTAAAAGTTTTCACTTTTATGTCAGAAGACAAAGCACTTCTGAGAGAGTGCAGAATGACAGCTACTGAATCACTGCTGTCACAATCAGGTGTTTAATACATATCCCAGCCTGTCAATGCTTGGCCACTCAAGCACGTCCTGATCACATCCCATTGTAAGACTGGCTTTGCTAGTTCCTGCCTCGGTTTTTATCAGTTTTCTCTCCACAGCTTTATCTTCTTTTTACCAAATCACTTCACAATAATGTGTAAACGAGCCAGGTAACTGAGGAAAAAGGTTACACATTCATGAAGAACCTGAAGAATGATTATATGTATATATATTCTATGAACCCCGACTCCTACAGGAATAAATCAAATGGGAACAAAGGAGAAACTTCAGGCCTCTGAAGTAATTTGAACACAGCAACCTCCCAGCTTACAGCTAACTCTTCTGCCACTGCTACTGCTCAAAGGACAGAGTTGAGCCCATCACTAAATCAACAGGATTCTTCTGGATTGATTTTGCTTTGGCCCTCACCAATAGGAAAATAGCATGCAATTTTTTTGTTGTATGTTCTGGTGCCAAACAACATCAAATGGATAAAAAGATTTAATTTCCTCTGGCTAGAAAAGGAAAACCTGCATTTTTCAGCTTTCCTGCCTTGCCCTAGCCTAGAGAGAAGGAGAATCATCATGAATTTCATCATTTGTATTGCTATTATGCCTGAGGACCTCAACTACAGTCACTAACTCAAGGAGAGCTGAGCATGAATAGGTATAACAGGAGAACCTAGAATGACAATATAAGTGAACAGGGAAATAGATAAAACAGGAGAACAAACAACAATCCTTCAGGTCTTACCTTAAGGAAGGTGGATACTTTACCTTTATACAGGCGGGGCGGTTGTCCAGATTTGTTTGAAAGAGCTGTGGATGCACAGTGTGTATCTTCTGCTGTGTCTGCTGCTAGGTGTTGACACAGAGCATCCTCTAAATAATCATCTTCATCCTCTATATCACCTGGATTAAAATATTAGATAACAAAGAATTAACAAGAAAATTCATTCTCTGTCTCTATACGCTACCAATTAATTAACCTATACTATCAGTCAATTTAATATATAAGTTGGGCAAGATTCTTGTGTAACCACGCCATGTGTTTCATTACAGTGTGTCCCTACAGACAGCTGTACCATACATTGAATTTGCTAACATATGACACTGAATTGACAGGATCATCTGAGTAACAGTTCTATGCCCAGGCACAGAGTCGGTCATGGCTTTCATTACAGTCGTCTTTTTAAGAAGTGTGGTTTCATTACAAATTAAGGTGCCACTGACACTCATATTGTACTGCACTGACTCTGTGCAACTAAAGTCAGCAAAGCAATTTCTCACTTCTTAGCTTAGAAGCAGGTTGCTTACCTTCTGATTCATAGTCCAAACTTGAGAAGTCAAAATTTTCTTCCAGAAGGTGGGAGTTTGCCGTGGGGGACATGGGGACCACGCTGTCTCGTTTTCGAACAATTTCCTCCTGAAGGCCCTTTAGCCAGTCTTTAGTCTTGGGCTGGATCTTCACTGTTCTGCCTCCAACCTAAGCACAGAAAGAATTGTTTCCCTTTGCCAAGCACCTTCAAAACACAAGAATGCTTGAACGAAATAATCAAGTTCTGTCAGCCTGTTCAGAATCACATAGATTGTAGACTCGGAGTTGGAAGGGATCCAGAGGATCATCAAGTCCAGCTATTAAAGCAATGGCCCATGCAGGCATTGAACCCAGGACCCCAATGTTATTAGCACCATGCTCTGACCAAGTTGTACAACTGCTTCAGAAATTGATGTGACTAAAGCTTCACTCCAAAAGCCAAATGGAAAGGAAACACTCTTCTTACCCCCACAACCAAGTTTTCAGACTGTAAAAATATTATTGAAAGAAAATGAGGTTCACAGCTCAAAAGGTCTGCTGCTGCTTTTGGGAAATACTGGAGAAATAGGTGAAACATCAAATATTGTCAAAACGACACTGGAATAGCAATATTGGCATGAGAAGGTGCTGGTTTTGAGTCAGCAGCTTTGAAACACACAAGAGTTTTGTATCTGCTGCTACCTGTAAGGAGACTGACCAGAAAATCTCATATGTGATGTATATGGAAGGTGTATTTTCAAACACATCAGGACTTCAGCTGCTTATGTGTGTTGCTCTATCTCAATGACATTTGGGGTGAAAGGCAGACAAGACAGCAGCTTTGACAGGAAAATTAGTTTAAAAGTTCCCAACTCAGATTCCCAGCACCTTCACATACTGTGTGCACACAACTGTGTTTCAGTCTGTGCTTTAAATTACATCAATAGCAGGAGTCAAATTAGAAGATAAAACTGCAAATATGAAAGAAGAATGAGAGTTAAAATCCATTACTTCAGTATTAAGTTTACAGGGCAGTCACAAACAGTTTTTTCAACAGGGGGTCGATGATTTGTAGAGTATGTGTGTGGGAAGGAAAAGCAGGGGATGCGAAGGTAAACTCCTACTGCTAATGCTGGATTTGCCATGGAAGCCAATGAATCATGTTGTTACAGCTTAGCAGAAGGAGCCTATTTGATACTGAAGAAACAAAAAATCTCCAAACCACAATCATGAGGATGCTTTGGCAACAGTATGAAGTCACACAGAATGTCAGGAGAACTGCTTCAAGCAGCCACAACCATGAACAAGTCCACGTGTTCTGCACAGGTGTCAGAGGCCAGATCCTAAGCACCGCTTGGGATCCATGAAAAGTCACCTCATGGCATCCTGAAACTAAAGTACTGCATTAATAGCCTCAGCAGATGTGAAAGTAAAGGACTTCATGAGCGCTAACTCTTTGAAAAAAGATTTAGGTAGAATTTGATTTAGGTAGAAACTCAAGTACTTCGCTCTAAGCAACTACTTTTGAGAAATTTTTAATGAAACTATTATTATAGGTTTGAGGAAGTCTTACTTTGGCACCATCTATATCCATAACACGAAGAGCTGACTTGCTGTCTGCAAATGTCACCAGCATTTGACCTCCACAGATCCTAGTGAAAAAACGCAGAGGAGAAAAAACATTTTATTTCACCATTGAATAAAACCCTTTGAAGGCTAGCATGATAGAAATCTACTATATAGATCTATATACAGGATACATATGCAATGCTATGCAGTTGGTCTTAGTTGTATTTTCCTTCACAATTCTATTTTTTGAGGAGGAACAGGTGGTCTATGAATCCCAGCTGGGCTCCTTTTCTCTCCACTCCTCCCTTGTGTGACCCCAGCACCCTGCCTTTTTCTGGATCACCCCTGGAACAGCAGGACAAACATCTCAGTAGTTGTTGGCAGGATACCCAGTCCAATATCTACACTCCCTCTTGACGAACTTCTGTGGTTCTGCATATCCTACACCTCAGAGGACATGTGATGGTCCCAAAGAGTAGTATTCCACCAAGATCTAAAGCAATTAAAAACAAAATAAACCAAGAACAATCCACCAAAACATGTTCTTTTCTTGCTCCTTTTCTTTACAAGCAAGGTGGTGCTGCTTTTCCTGCACAGCTGCTTTTGAACCCTCAGCTTATATCAGCACTTCATAAAACTACACAATAACAGGTCATCAGCTTTCTCCACTAACAAATGAATCAAATAAACATGAACAAGTTTTTGGCAGTGTTTCCCAGAGGTCACTGTTAGGTCCTTTGCCTGTATTTCTCAAAACAGAAGTCTCACAGCTGTGCTGGAGCCCTGTAGAGAATCAATCAGAATGAAATTAAGCTGCTCTGCCAGAAGGTATCACACTCTCCCTCTCAAACCCAGTAGGTGATAGCTCTGTGAGAAGCTGTACTGTTAACAAACAAGCAAAATGACCCCCAACAGGAAGGAGCCAGCCAGGAATTCCTGCCAAGTGTGAAAGAGTGGTGGAAGAGAGCAGACCCCCCCAGAGAAGGTGAAGCAGGGCCCAAGGATCCACCAGAAGCAGCAATGCTTGGAACTGAGGCCTGAATCTAAAGATGATGATTTACATCAAAGTCTCTGCTTTATGGCATTGTACTGAATAAAATTCTCTTCCAATCAGACAAGAGAGCTGTTGGATTACTTCTTTAAAAGGTTGTTGAGAGGTGTAAGATATTCAAAACACTTGCATTCAATTTCTAATGAAGAACTGAAAGTGCAGTAAAGGAATTCTACATACTTAATCTTCCAATACAAAGTTAACTCTGTCAGGACAATAGGGATCTTCTAGTCTGTGGTTTTTAATAGATGCCATGCCATTTCACATTTCAAACTCACCTGACCAGAACAACAGTGCCATAATCCTCAAACATGTGCATAAGCTCTGTACGCAAGTCTTCAGGAAATTCATTTTTCTCTTCAGGTGTTGGTGATAGCAGATTCACCACTACTGTGGCATCCAGTGGTCCCTGGAAAGATGACACTTCTCGGAAAACACTGTCACGGGCAGCTTCATTAACTTCCTGAACTTCCACTTCTACAATAGCTAACACTGGCCTACACAAAACAAAGGAAAAATACTTATTTAAAAATGAGAACTGCTTATATAAGATTAAAATCTATGTAAAGGAGGACAGGTAAGCTTCATTTTTTCTGCAGTGGTAAACATCATGTCTTGAGCACTATTAACTATATTTCCCAGTCCTGCATAAGCTGAATGCAATTGAAGACACACCATAAGTGAATTGAAATAACAATTGTATGAAGCACTTATGGCAAACCTACAGACCAAAATTTCAGGATACTTCACTCATTATCAAACAGCTGTGGCCCCAAACATCTATAAATCAGGATGGAAATACATTATTTTCTGTTAGACAAGACCACATATCTTCTTCCAAAAACTAAGGACAAGGTCTTCCAGATGTATAATGTTGTCACGTAGCAAATATGTGCCACTTCATTACACTAAAGTAGCTAACACAGCAAACTTGCTTCTTGAGCCATTTCTTACAAATTACTTCTCTGTGTGTTAGGTCTGAATAAAATTGAGAGAGCTGTCTGAAAGAGTAGAACTCATCTCATCTCAGTGGGTGCAATCCACATTCTCAGATTTTCACCTGCACATACACACAGACCAGTGACTGGGACAGCTGGTCTTACAACTGTGTCAAAATTGCTGCCTTCTACTTGCAATAGTCCTGGCTCTTGAATACACATTACCAGAACATATGAAAGCAACAACAGCAGGGTTAGAAAGGGATAACAGAGGGGAAAAATGTAAAGGAAGCATTAACTATTTCCATAAGCATTGTGAATCATAATGCATTTCCATATGTCACAAAGATACAGCCATGCCTTTTTCTAGCGCAAACCTTGGGAAAGCAAAGCTGCTGACTGTAATTAAAAAGCAGCTTTTGGAGTCAAGCTTGCTGAAATAGAAAACCATGTATAACAGTCATGTTTCACAGATCCCATCCTCAGGGTCCTACATAATGAGAGCAGCAGTTCCGCTATGCTTTGCAGAACACAGCAATGTCAGAGCCTTGACACAGAGAAATTGATTGCAAGAGGCATGTTCCTTCACTGCTGGAGGAATACAGAACAGTCCTGGCATGCAAGAGCACCATCAGAAGCACATAGACAGCTACTGGGGGTCACTGAGCATTGCTAGGAGGAGCAATATTGTAGCATTTCCACAGAGCATGCAAGGGGTGAGACAAATATTCTGAATATAAAGGACCTTTCAAAGTGTATTTATCTCAGAATTTGTTTCTCAGAAGTGAAGCAGAGAACAATTTTATCAAAGATAGGTCATTCATATCCCTAAAGAGAAGTCAATTATATAGACCAATGAGAAACACTGGCCTTTGATTTTTCTACCTTTTTCCATTTCCATTTTTAAAGGAGGCACAGAAGCCCCACACTTGAGTACTTGAGTGAAGAGGCCAAACTTGTCCCTGTGTGGCCTGGCTTACACCTCTTCAGGCCACACAGTCCCAACCTCCTCCTCTCCTGCAGCAACCTGAGTGGAAATCCATCAGAGCAGCTTCCTTAGGTATCAGAGCTTTTCAAAACCAAGCAACAGAAAGTTATGTTTTCTATAGCTCTTCCTGCAACTTATCCAACCCTTGCTGCAATCACAGCGCAGGAAAAATAAATACATGACTTTAGATACTTGCCACTCTTGTATAAAACTCACCATGAGAGGAAAAGACCCATCAAGCAGATACTGAACATGGAATAAAGGTGTAATTCCTGTTTTAATCAGACTTAGTTCCTTGCTCTGAAGGTGAAATTCAGCACGACACATTTTAACCTGGCACATTTTAAACTCTCTCTGGTTGTTTAGTTACCTGTGGTCGGATGCTTGCAGCTCTGCTCTCCCATAGTACATCAAGGCTCCAGGGGTCCAAGTGTGCCTGACTTTAGTATCAGCACTCAGATCACTGTCCAGAAGATTGATCTCTCCAGCTATGCAGCACAAAACATAATTTAAAACTCACTCAAATCTAGTTTTACTAGCAGTTAAACACTATTTTATTAGGAAGCTCTCCATAGACCCTACTAGTGGGCGGTGGGGGTTTATTAATTCTTGTATATATATCATTCAAAGAAGAGCTTGTATCCTACAAGATTTACAAATTAGGGACTAGAAAGAAAAAAAAGAGAAAGGCCTGGGAGTGAAACTGAGACAGCCGATCAGTAGAGTAAGACACCTTCAAAATTGTTGACCAGAATGTCACCCAATTAATTATCTGTACAACAGGGGTTGATAGAGTCATATTAGTATTTTACCTCCAACCTCAACACTGAGCATAAAACCAGACACTGCAATTGGAAATTATTTTGTAAATCTGAGTATTAGACAGGGATTGGAGAAAAAATACACAAGAGATATGAGAAACCAAACGCATGAAAATCCAACCTCCAAATAATTCCATTGCAACCCTTAAGGTGACAGAAAATGCTCCAGACATGACGCTAGAGTGAGGTATTCTATTGTTGTTAGTAACAAAGAAGTTTTTGGGTCACTGTTTGAATGAATGGATAACTCTGTCTCTCTTCCCTGTGAAGCTGAAAATGAGTTAATTTGGAATATGGCATTTCTTCCTAATCACTCACACTGGGGCTACACTTTCTTCCTCATAAAACAAGCAGTCATTTAGCCTATAACAACAACAAGATGCAACACAATAAGAGCTGAGAGGCAGAAGAGCCTTGCCACCAACAGTAAAGGAGAGGAACTCTGGCAGCAAACTAAGAAAGCTTTGCAGGGCTGGGAATGTACCAGTCAGTTATGAACCCATGTGAGCCAGCTGGGGGAGACCTACACAAGAGGGCTGTTTTAACTTCCTTATTATATCTCATACAGCTTTTCTTCCCTGGACTGCATCTCTATCAATGGTTTAGGCTCCTCATTTTGATTTGTTTTTCATTCCTTAGATGAGAGTGAATAACTCTATCATGATGACATGCACTCTCTCATTGCCCTAGTTTTGCTTTGTAGTTTTTACACTTAACATAATGATGGTATGACTTAGATTCCAAGCAGAAATTTCCAGACATGTGAAAAAACCACATCTGCAGGCACCGACCAAATTAATTCTCCAGCAATTACACTTCTAATATGAATTTATTAAAATTTTAGAAACACTGGGGGATAGATATTCCTGCAGACCAAGAGAATGATTATGAGAACTATCTCTTGATATGCAAAGAAATACTTTTTATTTCTTAACTGCAACTTTTGAATAACAAGTAAAAATGGCCTTTCTGTTGTGTTGGCCACTCATGAATTCAAAGCACTTCATAAGCACTAATTAATGAAACCTCCCCCAATTCTATAAACTAGCAGAAATATTCCTCAGAATTACCAGTACAGAAGAAATTACAGAAAACTGTTTCTACATCTACTGAGAAGTGCAGTTTTAACTGTTTTAACTATCTAGCCATTATAACACAGAAACTTCATGGGGACTAATGATTCTGTTGAAAAACAACAGAATTATTTCTGTACTACTACAGCTGGGCTGTTTTCAGTTCCTTAGTGAGCTCCCAGCACTTGTAGCATAAAGCCTTTGCTCACACACCCACAAGAAGAAAGGGCCTTCTCTATCTCTGACACTTAATCCAGTGAAGCTGAAAGAACATCTGCTGGAGTAAAGCACCATTCACTAGATTAAATCCCCTTAAGTGGGTTCTAGGCGAATTCTAACACAACTTTCAGATAAAGAAGGATTCTACGCACCTGTTTTTTCAAAGGGTAGTTTCTTTCTCCACCAAAGCACTCTGTCTGTCCATGCTGGGGTTCTGCACTTGTCACTTGTATCATAAGCCTCCGATCCAACGTCGTATTTATATGTTGGTCCAAAATTAATAGTCCCTTCATGGAAGTCTTTAAAAATCTAATTAAATAAAGAACATCTCTTTAAATTATAGATGAGGAAGGTGCCACTGTGACATATCACCTTCTTTGCAAACAATGCTCTGATTTTTAAACCAATTGCTGCATTCAAGTGCTACAAACAAGAGTCTGAAAATGCAACCTCTTTACTCTCTTAGGGAACAAGAAAGACCCAGCCAACATGCAGTTATTCAAGAAAATGAGACACACTGTCTTACTTTTCCACTGGATTTTTGCTGCTGTAGTTGATCAAATTCCAAAAGTGTCTTCCAGTCTTGACGTTTGAGAAAATAAAAGACTTCTTCATATGTTAGATCAATGCGATAGTTAAAATCACCACACCAGAAGACATAGTCATGGGAGAACATGTTCTGCCCCTAGTTTTGAGGTACAGAATACTGTTAATGTTAAATCACATTCATGAAAACACCTTTAAAATGCACTGAAATGCAGCACTCAGTCTCTCTGAATTATTAAATACTGGACTTCCTTGTCACAATTTATTAGTCAAAATTCATTTTGTGCTAAAATAGAATGGTTCCTTCACCAGCTCTGGCACCCCACTGAGCTGAATTTTGTAAACAAATTCAGACTCTGACCCCTCTTTCCTGAAGGTATGTCTAAGCTGGATCCTAGCTTTATATTCACAATTTGTCTGTCATGAATATTCAAAATATGTTTGTTTCTCTAACACATTTCACATGCATATATTTGCATATTCTAAATATAACACAAAATGTGCTTCTGGTACCAAGGCAAATTTAGCAACAAGCTCCTGAGTAAGGACAACCTCCAAATTCGATCTTATGTGCACGTCACAGTTTTGTAAAGGTACTGAAATCAAACGTCAATAAAAATTCACTCCAGTTCTAAATTTAGCATCCTATCCTCTAACCAGTCTTTTTTTTTTTTTTCTTCCTTCCCAGTACAGCAATAAGCCTCTAAATACCAGAGATTCATAAGGGAAATGTTCCAGACTGCGGCCGTCACAGCACTAGAGGGCACTCTTTATATGCATTATACACACAAGGTACCTTCAGCTGTTTTAAGTGTAAAGGACATCAAATAGTTAACGAGGTATTAGAAGGAAAAACTACCATAAGCACAACTTTATGGCCATTTGGAACAGATCCTCTTTGCAGGACGTCCAGTCTGTCAGTATTAGCTCCTACACAAACCAACTGATTGATATGTGGCATGTGCCAAGCCTCTAAACCTTACAAACAACAGGAAGGTAAAATTTTATGCTTTGCAACCGAAATGCCTTTTTTTGCTGACTAACCAGAATATACAAACTCAACCAATCCCTTCCTGGCTTAGGCCTTTCCAGAGGGGCCCAAGAAAGAAGGTATTGTGGAAATTAAAGCAATCAACATTAAGGGAAGCAAAGGAGCCCTGCCACCAAATCCCATGGGTTATCAGCTGGCCTGAGCAGACAAGTTGGAATTAAAACACTAGGGTGATTGATTTGACACAATTTAGGGGAAAAGTTATTCATGCAGACCAGTGGTGCCTACTTGCCATGCTCTGAGAGAAGCCAGCAGTTCCTTGAGAGTGACACATTCAGGAGGACGAAAGGAAGGGAACAGAGGGTACCATGTCAGTGCCCAAGAACTGATCCATCACACCCGACCAGAAGCAGCCAAGGCACTGCTGCACTGAATGGCATGGATGGTCTTTCGGGAATTCTCACTCACTAGCGCCAGCAAGAGCTATCAATATCATGTTCTCCAGTTCTAACATCAGTCATCTAGAGCTTAACTGCACAAAACCAAGGACTTTTCAAGCACTGGAGCAACTCTGTTTTTTGAAAGGATTAGTACTTTTGTAAAGCAAGTGCTATATTGGGTAGTACCTAGTCTTCTGTGAAACATGCTTCCCTATTTATTTATTTATTTATTTGCTAACATTTTCTTTCATGGTACTGAGATGCCTCCTTTGATGACCTGTCATCAAAGACAGCCTGAGACCAGCTTTCATGATGTAAAGATACCACTACTTTATCTCCAATACTTTTAGCACACATACATCTCACTTACCATTGGGAAGCTGAGTTTCTGTGTGATTTCTTTATAATCTTCATTCCTCTCTTTCACTTGAGTCTGCCCAGCAGTCAAGTGACTGCATATAAAGCAGAAACTGGTACTATAGAACTGAAAACGAATGCTCACTGCCCCTTTATTCCCAGCTTTTCCTCCCATTCCTGTCTTCACGGTGTCTATTGCTACATCCCTGCATTAAAAGAAAAAGTAGAAAGGGAACAGAGTAAAGGGCTTCAGGGACAAATATTCAATTAACTTTGACTGCAACACAAAGGGAAAAGCCAGTTTACAATGCCATGTCTTCCCCCCTCTAGAAAGCTTGCTGCTTTTATGCACATCTTTTAGTTTCTTGATGTTCTTATGTTTCAAATTAAATTTAATACTATAGAAATAAAACTGTTTGAAAATATTTTTCTCCTTTTCTCGTCCCTTCCAAACAGACCAGCACGACCTAATTTCTGAAATACTGGGAATTTCTATAGAATATACTTTTCAAGTTTCCCTCTACCACGATCCTTAAAATATTGACAATAACTAAATTTTACTACTATGCTTCCTTTTACTTTTGAACATATGGGAATGTGCTTTTGAGACAGTTAACGATTTACTGTTCATATGTGTTGAAACCCAACTTCACAATTCATGAAGGATTTTCCATTTAATTAAAGAGCAGCAGATCATAACCCATACTTCATTAAATCAGATGTGATAAAATCAGGGATTATTGGATACAACTATTTATATGTAACTTCTCAAATGAGTTCTGTACTGATGACAAATTGCTTAAGGTCTCCATGTTGCTAATCACTTAGTATTTCAATGTGATGATTAGCACACACTTCACTACAGAAAGATAACTTGATAAAGCAGACCACATGCTCTCAGGGTAATTTATCCCAAATAGCCAGGCTACTCCAAGAACAAAGCATGGCTGTCTGATCAGATAAGTAAATGATGAGATCATTGTTTTAGCCAACGCCAGTACCATGCCTGTCTTTCCCAGTGAGAAAATTTTACTTTCCAGAGAAAACATGAAGCAGATCTGACAGGAATATTACTGATGTTAAAAAGGGACGTCCAGAAAACTGCTAAGTCTTGAGTTATTCTCAGAAATTCGTGATGTAAATGATGCAAGATGTTACAGGTCTCCTTTCCCCACCCCCTTCATTTTCTTCTCTCTTCCTCCCCCATCTTTTGTACCTTTTTTCTCTCTTTTTAATTTCCTGTCTTTTCCTGACAGCAGGACACCACCAGAAGACACCCTCAGGGAGGCAAAGGAGGGACATCAAAGTTTTCTATGAAACAATGGGTTTTAAGCACTCCTACAGAAGCACAGTGTTCAGTCTTTTCACTCTAAAGTTCTCCCTTCCTGCTGCCTACCTACCCATCTCCTGACTGGTATTCAACTGATTTTCCTTCATGGCAAAGGTTATGCTGAAATAATCTGCTGTAAATTCAGCTGCTTGTATTTCATCAATCATTTCACTGATGTATAAACCAGCTATCGTCTCATTATTTCTCTATTCTCTATCTTCTTTCTAAATCTCTTCAATCTCTGTAAGCACAGAAGCATTTTTTTTGCACTTCTGATAATTTTTCCTCTCCTTTTCTAGACATGGAAAAAATATGCAAGCATAAAGGTTAGATTTGATTATGCTCACATAGCAGCACATTGGCATTAAATAATGAAACTTGGTCACTAAAATCAACTTCCCTTTTTCTTTTGAGTTTCAAAGGGCTACATCCAATTTCCAGCAGTTTGACAACTGCAACAGAACCACTGTGCTGTTCTGCTTCTGATTTCCATTTAAACCATGAATTTCCTACTGGATTACTCAAATTTTTTGTAAGCCAGATGAAAAGTCACAAACTGAGAGAAACACTTCTCTTCTGGACTGCTTCATAGCAGCAGCAGCAAAAAAAAATTACTTCAAATCATTTTGAGGAAAGATTACTGGAAAGCAGCAATGCAAGACCATCAGAGTTACCTGCATTGTATTGCTCTGTCTGGCCTACAGCACCTGATGTTGCACAAGCTCTGTTCTGAGGTTTTCAGTAGATATGAGATCATAGGGAAGAAAGAGGCAGCTTTTGATATTTTAATCAAAAAATGCAGTGGCCAATCAGTGGCCTAATATGGGGTTAGAAAGGATCTCGGGGGTTTAAGGTCAGGCAGACGCCCAAAGATAGTTTTGGCTAATTATTCACTTCCTAACCATTCACATTTAGCCTGCATAATTCTTTTACACTTAGCCTGCATAATTCTTGCCCACAGCAAAGGCATTTTAATGCAAGTATCTCCATGGGTTGGTAATTTTCTAGGAGGAGTTTGATCACTCTCCAGGGACAGCTGAGCCAGTAAGCAGAAGATACATAGCTCTGCACTCTCCTGACTGGCCACACAGTTCTGGTTCTCATGACATCTGCGAAAGACAAACACTTCACAGGTTCTCTTACCTCTTACCTCTGAATTCTATAAAACGTCAAGGGCCAAAATTAGGTCTCTTCACCCCATTCTCTTCAGGTCTATCCCTGCCTCCATAAGGAAACAGTACAGACAGGGCTAGAAGTAAAACCTGCCCTTCAGGCAGGGGAGGCACTTCATTCAGTGCATCAAAAGCTCTTGGACTTACTAGCCCAGGTCATTCCTTTCCCAGGAAGACAGCACCCAAACAAGGTGCTCCACCCTGACTGCTCACCTGGAGCATGCCTGGCTTTTCAGCTACCTGGAGGAAGGCACTGAGGCTGCCTGGCCTTTGTGCTACCCAGGGAGATGGACTCCAGCCTGCTGCTGTCTGGAAGCATTGCCTCTTCTCCATGCTGAGCAGAGACCAGAACACAGGTTTGCATGACTCCCACCAAGATGAGCAATCCCTCCCCACATTCTCTGGCCACGCTTCAACACCAGATGTCACTGAAGATACAGGTTGGGTTTTGGAGATTTTTTTGTTTGGTTGGTTTGGGGTTTGTTGTTGTTTTTTTTAGGTTAGTTTTATTTTGGGGTGAGGTTTTTTTTGTTTTGGTTTGCTGGGTTTTTTTTTTGTTGTTGGTTGTTGTTGTTTTGTTTGGTTTGGCTTTTTTTTTACCTGATGAAGGGGACATGATATGGTCGTACAAAGATGAAAAGACAAACACCAACAAGCTGTGCTGATGTCAGCTGAATGTAGCGATGAGTCCTGGAAATAGCTTTTTGAAGCTGCTCTCCCCACATTTTTCTATTCGTTGTACTGGAACAAACATAAAATCATTTAATGGAATCAAAACAAACCACATACAGTCAATAAAATGAACAGACTAACTGTGCCTTAGGTTTACAGACATCCCATTAGGCTGTAGAACTTGAAGTGCTGTAGAATACATGGCAGAGACCAATAATACCTCCTTGCAAGCCAGCCTAGAGTTAGCAGGGTCAGTGAGCCCAGGCACAGCACGCAAATACAGTTATCCTGCTTCTGGATGTGTGAGGGATTTTTGTCTACTACACTTAGAAACATCCACACTCACATGACACTGGGGATAACTGGAAGCTGATTACAGCAATCATAACCATAAAAACAAATTTCCAAATCAATCTCATGACTTGTGAGTTTTTCTATGCCCACAGTGGAGAGATCTTCTCAGGATTTTGTGACTGGAAGGTGACTGGCTACTCACAGCTGCTGGCTGTTCCTAGCAAAGGTTTGTGAATAGCTGCATATACCTTCACATCAGTGGATCTAGCTTTTTCTTTTCTCCAAAGTCAACATATCCATGTAGATATACCACCAGCCCAGCAGCCACACTAAGCACTGCTGTAACTTGTCATTCCCAAAACAGACAACTAAGTGGCCAGCCTAATGAATTAGCATTGGAAACATGATCTTCAGCATTCCACCTCCATTCAGATTTACTAGGCCTACTGCACATGTTGATATGCCAACCTCAGGCTTTGCATTTAACTTCTTCTCTACAATTTTCACAAATACAATTAGCCACAGAGACATTTTTTAGACAATTTTAGAATTCCCACATGAATGGCAATTATGTTCGTAGTCATTAAACACATTTTCCAACATCAGACAGAGTTTTAAGGACAAGTGTTAGATCAAGCTCAACCATCAGAATTCTTCTCTGACAACATAAAGACTTAAGAGACTTAGGAAATCGAGCACTTTCAACATCATCCCAGCGACATTTTTAATGGAAAACACATTTCCAGCTATGGCTGCAAACAACAGACTTGGAACTGAGTGAGCCCAGTGACCATAAAAATTAACATGGCCAGCTCCTTTGGGGAAGATTATGTTCTTTTTGTTGGGGTTTTGTTTATTTAGTTGGGTTGGGTTTTTTTACAGTTGCAAGGGGTTTTTTTGGGTGGTTGGTTTTTTAGGTTGGTTGATTAGGGGTTTTTTGTTGGTTTTGTTTGTTTGGTGTTTTTTTTTTTTACGTACCTGGCATTCACAATGTTCCCTGCACTTAATTCAACCATCTCTTCAAATCCCACTGCAAATATGTCAGGAGGGCAGTTATCATCATCTGTTGGCAGGAAGGAAAAGTCACGCCAGAATTACAATTTTGTTGTTTCTTCTAATGATTTGTATTCTAATTTCTGCCAGAGATCCTTCCTGCAGTTCTATCTTGTGTATCCCCTGCCAAGCTATACATATTCATAGCTCCTTTAATCTAATCTCATAAAACAACCCCTGCAGTTCCTCTGAATTTTTTTACTGCTTTTCTCCCACCAGTTGGTCTCCATCTTTCTTGCAGGAAGCAGTTCAGAACAGAACATTATACTGTAGCAGCGTTAAGCCCTCTCTCCCACACCCCACTCATCACTAAAGCCACAACACCTCACTACTCACCATCTCTTACCCTCTTGTCATTTTACCCAATGTGCTCTTCCTTTCTGACACAGATTCCTGTGTAACTGAACTTAATTGTCTACACAGAAGTATGTCACCTCCATCTCAATGCCTTTAGCAAATTTATCTATTTTAAGGACGCTTCTGAAGTTTGTTCTTGCCTTCTTTCTTCCAAGTCCTTCTTAGATCACCTGTATTTAAGGTTAGATCACCCTAGAGCACAATGACCCCCACCCCTCTTTCCCTGGTTCTGTGGATATTACTCTGAGGAAACATCAAAGTTCAGATGATGTCATAAAACAGTGTGAAGTAAATCTGTTGACCCATTAGGTATGTCCATTGCCTAAAGAGTTCTAAATTTTTTTAAAGTGTCATATGACCTCAGTGACTGTAACTTAATTCAGCATGAAGATCTAAATATAGACAAACATAGGAACCTAAATCAAATCTGACTCAGAAATCACAAACAAAAAGCAGCATATGCAGCAACTCTGTGCAGACACAAGGGTGAAACTAGCATGACAGCTAGCCTCCTTTACTAGCTTAACCAGACAGGCACTGTCACGTGTATTTCCCATTAATAATTTTGGACATGTGTCTTTGAACACTTGCCCATTTGTGTAGGCACTGCACTGGCATTAACATGGATTCAGACATTTGCATGGTTGCACCCTAGCCCTGCCCATTCACATAACTCAGCTCTCTTCCAGAAGCTGCTCAGACCTACCATGTCACAGCTGCCTGTTCCATGTAGCCCTGCTCTTCTGCTTCTCTCAGGGGACAGTCTGGCAAGGCTAACACATGACAGGCTCTCAACAAATTTTAGTATTATGGGCACAGTCATGTGCTAACACATCTGAAGTGTTTCTGAAACAGACTAGACTGGACTAATCACTTACCTAAGCTGCTCAGAATACAGTGGTGTGCACCTAAACCTAATCACATACCACTCAGGAACTAAGGGTTCAAATGAGACAACTTGTATAAGGGAGCCAAGGATTTGAGGAATGTATTCCTGAGCTACAAGGTTAGGTACATTACTATGCCTGTGATGCCTGCAGAAAACTAAATGTTCCACTGTAACAACAAAAGCATGGGTTTTGCAACCACTCAATTTTTAAATGACAGAATGTCCCCTTTTAATTTACCTTAATAAAAAATCTGTAAATCAATTGCAATACCTGACGTTGTTCCATAAATAAGAAATTCAGTAGCCAATTTCATCAACCTACAAGCATAAGAGCTCTCTATAATGCTAAAGGAAATATTGCCTTCAACAAAGTAAATCTTTTTGTTTGAAGGCTTTGATAATAACATTTCCAGACAAGCTCATAGTTCAGATTGTATTGATATGTTTAGCTCCAGATGAGAGACCAAGATGCTCTGATGGCACCTAAGCACGTAGGTCCTGCTTATGACAAAGAACAAAGAACAGAGATATGGAAGAAGAAAATGATATACAGGGTGCAGAATAGGTAGATACATCTCAGGATGGCATGAAAGAGAGCTCTGAATTCTGACCTGCTGAAAGTTTGAAACAGTCACTTGGACTGTTTCAAAGTGTTCAAAGAACTCTGACTGTCAGGAGCTCACACACCATTTCATTTCTGCAGGGCAGCAAAAGCATGGAGAAGCTGAATACACCTCTAAGAACTGACAGAAAATGCCCTCCAAAATGTACTGCCTTTGAAAGGCTGGTCAAATCTTGTGTCCTGACTCACTGTCTCTAGAGATGTCAGCAAATACTGTTTGTACATTTTGACTGTGAAGTCTTACCTTGAAATTCTGAAACTCCTGAGAGCTTGGGAGAATCCAGCAGCCAGTCTGTCAGCTCACTGGTACCAAGGATGTTGCTTCGAAACTGTTTTCCCCCATTCACATTCCAGGTCCCTGTGGCAACACGAACACGCTTGGAGCTTGTGAATTCAAACTGACGCTCTGACATGGCCTTCAAAATACTTGGAGTTACTGACAGAAGAGGAGAGAGAGAAAGATGATGATTAAAAGAAGAATGTGCTGTAAAAGGACAGAAACCATTCACACGGCAGCAGCACAGTCACTCTGAAATAATAACATTACCCTAGCAGCAACAATACAAAAGGTAGGGAATAACTCCTATGGCAATGGCAGTAGCTACAAGATAACTGGGGTTGATGTCAGCAATTTCTCTTATAGAAACCAGGCACCCTTTGAAAGCTTGGGAATGGCTGGTCACCGACTTTCAGCTTACATTTTTCTGTACTTCTTCAAGTAATAAGCAAAAAATTCTTTTATTTCCCGTAATCTTTTCAGTTTAGTCAATAGCACTGTCATGGTTTAACCCCACTGGGCAACCAGTGCTTAGTAGTACTTATCCCCTGCAGCAAAATGTGGGAGAGAATCCCAAGAGTAAAAGTGAGAAAACTCGTGGATTGAGATAAAGACAGTTTAATGGGACACAAAAGGGGTGGGGGGGGGGGGGGAAGATAATAGAATTATAATATACAAAACCAGTGTGGCACAGCACCCAGCCAGTTCCAAAGCAGCAGCCCTCAGTCAGCCTTCCCCCCTCCCAGTTTATATCCCAGAAACGGCATCATTTCGTATGGAATATTCCACTGGCCATTTGGAGCCAACTGTCCTGGCTGCATCTCCTCCCAGCTTCTTGTAGCCCTCCAGCCTTCTCAAGGGGAGACCATGAGAACTGGAAAGTCCTTGACTTAGTATAAACACTCTATAGCAACAACTAAAACCCTCAGTGTGTGTTACCAGCCTGCTGTGGTTTAAACCCAGCTGGCAACCAAGTACAACACACAAGCACTCACTCATTCATTAGTCTCATATTAAATCCAAAAAGCAACATTATACCACACATGAGGAAGCCAGTGAACTCTATTCCTGAAACCAGGACAAGCAATCAAGCATGTCATAAGTTACAACTTAAACTGAAGCCCTTAGAAGTTTAGAACGTGGAAGAAAAGATGGAGAGCAGCAGTCTCACATCAGTACAAATTTAGCACTGCCATGCCTCTGTAGCTGGGCAAGAACTTCAAAACAAAACCCTGCTATATTTACTTATTTTGTTGAGTATAGAAAATTAGCAATGTGCTTTTGCTGTCTAAACAAATGAAGCAGAGTTAATCATTAACTACCCAACTTGCAGCCAGGCATAGAGAAGTAATCTTCTTTTTTTCCTTGTGGTCAACATCAGTGAAAAATCCCAGGACTGAAGTTGTGCTGAATGGTTCTCTGGAGTAAATTGACCACCCAATACTTGTTGTGGGTGAAATTATTCTATATTTTGCATGCAAATATCTTCTCAGAGAGAGCTGAGTTTATTCTAGATGAGTGCAAACAAATATGTCTGTGCTGTGGACTATTAGGGGCCAGGAACAAAGCAGGAAATGAACTAAAATAACAGAGATGTGCCTTTAAAGATCCAAATGGCTAAAAGCATGTGCAAAGAGCAATGACACAACTATAGGGATAAAAAGGCTGAGCTCAAGAGACTTCCTCAAGACAAACTCAGGGCAGACTGGGAATATAGCCCTAAAATTCTTCCCTCTGGTCCAACTCTAAGATTGCATCTCAGATCTCAACTGTCAGAGATTATCACTATCAAAGAACAGAAAAAACATATTCAAAAGTTCAAAACAAAATATGAGAAATAAGCACAAGAGTTGTGCTATGGTCACTTGAAAGTAGTGCTTTAATCAACAGATCTGTGCAACAGCAGCTTATATATTGATTGAGGGTACAATTGATTATATCTGACAGCTAAAAGCAGATGCAAAAGCAAAGGGGAGCATTTAAACTGGCTTTACCCAGCAGTGCAGTCTGGTCCATGAGCATCTTGCCTTTGTCTGCATATTCCTCACGGTAGAAATCACCCATGAGCAGCAACTCAATGGCTTCCTGCTTCACTGTATCAAAGAAATTTGACTGGATGGTACGAGACACAGAGCGGGCACCATCCTTGAGCTTTCCAACCTACAGCAGACAGGAATTATGAATGCAAGTGACACTGAAGCATAAATGGGACATCTTTTTTTACTTGTAAATATAAGTTTTGCCATTTTTCTTTACCTTATTCTTCCCCTCAAGGGCACGACTGCCACTAAATACTCTGCTCAGATTTTGACCATTGAGAGTCCACATCTCCTTGTAGGATTCCACAAAGCGCTCAATAATAGGTTTAGAGTTCAAAGCAAGGCTCTCTAATTGAGCAAACAGTATCTGGATTAGGTACAGAAGGAGAAAAAAAAACACAAAAAAGAAACCAACATTGTTTTCAAATGTGTTTTTGCTTTTTATCCTCAGTATTCCAGCCAGCACCATTCTGTATCATGGAGCAGCAAGACTGACCTGCGTAACTGAGACTTACAGCCTCTTTCCTGTCTTTCCCAAGGAACATCCAATGTATGTACTACAGGTATCCCATGGAAGGTCCTCTGACCAACTCACCTCCTGTGCAATGAAGGACTGTACACTATTAGAACGATCCACGCAGTCCAAACAATTCATTCGAAAAGTACCTGTCTGCAGACTTTGGTAACCAAAGAGGAGGGAGGAGAAAATGGTATATTTTAAAATAACATCTAATCATGAGTTGATTGAACAAGATCATCAAATGTTCAGCCTGAATACACCCACCCACATTTTGACGGTGCAAGCACACTGTGCACAATATATTCCATTAACACATCTAATTACTTGATTACATCTACAACACTGTATTAGCAAATCCATGCACTGGTAAATTTGCAGACTTGAAACCATGGAGATGCAATTAAGCCAAATCATTGATTTAGCACCAAGACTACACTTTGTGTCAAAATTTTATTTCAAGATGGTCAATTTATGGTCGTGGTCCAAACACAGCAAGAAACCTGGGAAGGCCAGGACAAGCAGTGCCCAGCTACACTGGGACAGAGGGGCAGAGACACTCACCGTGGACTTACATGCTTGCCCTTTGTGAAGATTCCAAAGTCTTCCCAGTGCAACTTCAGCTGAGGCCTCAGCAAATTTTCCAGTTTCTCAGTTTTTCCACCTTTTGCGAATTGGTTGTAGTCAAAGTTTATCATGGGACTGTCTTCCGCATGGGAAGAGGCCCATAGCAGTTTCTGTTTAGATAAGAGAATGAAGGAAAACAAATCCTGCTCACGTCACATGTAAGGATTGATACCAGCATGCTTTTATCATTAATAAGCCTTGACTGTTAATCACATAGTTCATAGGGAATTTTGAAAGGCCAGACACGAAAAAAGCAACAGAAGTTCCCTATGTGTTTTCTTCATAGAAGTAAACCTGACTGTTAGAACCCAATTTCCCTGCAGGAAAACTGTAACTGCAAAGTATACATTAGAATTGTGCCTTGGCTGGTGGCAGCCCTTCAGCAACGGGCTGCTGCTACCTCTGCGCATGAGGTGAGGACAGCACTAGCAATGCTCTAGGCAGGCTCAGGGGGAGGAAGTAAGTAAGCAATTACACCCCAGGAAACATACTATGAAGTGTTTGTGGTAAACTGCAGAAGTGAAAGAAGAGGCACAAATAGCCTCAGTATTTCATCTCCAGTTTCAATGACCTCACATGCATTTCCGTAATCACCACAAATTTCATTAAGGTATCTGCAACAGTACATCTACATCATTAAGGTATCTTCAACAGTAATACATCCTGTTCTCCACAAGAAAGGCAGAGAGAACCATTACATTAACTCAAACTATGCAAGCCACTGTATATTCTCTTCTCTCCTGCACATTCTCACCCCAAGAGATGGATGATTTTCTCCACTTACATTGTGACACACACTGGACAAAACAAATCTGATATTACATTAAAAGTGTACAAGTAGCAGTTACACCAGCATAATTGTATTGAGTAAGCCATTAAGCCTTTCCCGAAGAAAGAAATTTAAAGGCAGTGCTTGGAAAGAGACCTGTAAAATGTATTTCATTAGACCGTTACTGTTGACACCCCAATCTGCCCTGACAGATGCTGGCACTAGTAATGCACTTGAGGATGGCATTTACCCGCTGCTGCAGTGTAAATTATTGTCAGAGTATTTGCAACTCTACACTACAGTCCCGCTTTTACTGTAAACATAATTACATCTGTTATAGGGAATGCTTGTGGGAGGAACAGCATTTCCTGGGAACAGTATTGATTTTTGGTCTGATCTGATTCAGGTAATGCATAATAAATGGTAAATGAATGGTAACCATGACATTCTGATCAAGACAGCCCAGCAGCAGTAATTACAAGAATCATTTGAACCAATGCTGATAAGAATTACTAAGGTTGAAGCAAGAGTGAAGAAAAAGAAATAAAAGCAAAAAAAAGATGGAGAAACTAATGACAGGAGACAAAACTTGCAACCCTAATCACACTCTTATGAATTACTTTATTTTTAATTCAAGGCCCTTTAAAATCATCAAAGTCAAATGAACTCTATATTCTTTCCTAACATCCATTTCTTAAAACACAAAGGTCAAGAAATGACCAAGGAGTCATTCTGAATGAATACAAAACTTCCATTTTCGGTGATGTCAGTCTAAATTCTTTGAGCTCACAGGGTACTTTCAGAGTATATTTATTTCTAAAATAGTCAAAAAAGTAACAATTTAGACAAAACAATTTTAATTTATTTTAAATTAAATTAAATTAAATTAACAAATGCAAGGTCTTTATTCTAGAGATGCCCAGTCTCTGACTTAATGTCTGGTTGCATGATATTGGCTAGAACATGATCTTCAAGAATGCGAGAGTTTGAGAAAATATCAGTATCAAATTATCAACAAATGTCATGTTTTTATCCATGAAAGTTATTTCAGCATTTTAGAATTTTTTATCTTTTACCTTTAAACTTCAGTGGGGTTTGCAAAACAAACAAGCCAAACTATTTTAAGGACAGGGAAACCAAAACATTACAGTTTTAGCCATGTCATGCAGAAATTCAGTAAGAAGCTGAAAACAGAAACCAGGACCAGACTCCAGTCCTGTGCCTTCCTCACTGCCTTGCAAGTTTTAGTCATTAATCACTTTCTTTGGCCACATGCTGTACAAGGGGAGACCTTCATCATTTTCTGCTGGGGAAGTAGATAGTCCTTCCCAGCTCTTTTGCAGGAGGAGGAAATGGTCACACAGAAAAACTGACAACAAACTTGGCACTCCCTCTAAATTCACTATTGCAACAGAGAGTGAAAGAAATCAGGCACTATTATTTAACCACAATTTTTATTTTGCTTAGTTTCACACAATAAATGTTTCAGCTCAGAACTGCTGGTATCATTCTTTACCAATGATATATACATGGCACTTACTAAAGGTGGGTACTTATTTCATCCTATCATTAGTTTTAGGAACATAACTTCTGAAGTATCTAAATCAGTTTGCTAAAGCAACAAGCACTTAAGGAGGCAGACTTCCATCAACCCTCAGCCAGATTCAGGCAGCTATTGCACTGCTGCAAATCCCACTCAGTGCCAATATGTGGCTTTAAGTTCACACTAGTTTTAAAAAGAATACCACATAGAATGCAGCATAGCTTTAGTTCTACAATGCCTGACATCCTTGCTTTCAGGTATTAGCTGTGCCTGGGGACACTTAGAGGCCAGGAAAATCTCTCTCTGTATACTAAACTGTCATCTGGTGCTCAGGCAGCCAATTCCAACACAATCAGTGCTAGATAGCTATTTCCCATTACAATCAGAGCAAGACAGTTCAGTGATGCTAAGTCACTGCGCCCAGTGATCGAGGCTCACCGAGCCCCCAGGCAGCTCCAGCAATCTCAGGGGACTGCATAGGCGGCTGCATACAATGTCAAAGCTGGCTTTGATTCACTTTTGCAAATGTCAACTATCCTTAGGAGTATTCAGGCAATTTCTTTTTAAGTTTGGTTAAGGGAATGTACACAAATATATGAAGAAGTAAGCAGAAAGGTAGTGCTGAAGACTAAGCCATGAAACCAAGAAGCACTATTCTCAGTAGGTAATATGTGGTAAAGAGTTAACATAATTTCTTTAGAAATACTATTCATCACCTCCTGGGCTAGAAGGAAAACAGAAGAACATGGAGGCTCAAGGGAAATCAGCAGTTAAAATGAAAATCATTGCTTTTACCTTAAAAGCTCTGTTGAGCACCTCCTCTCCTCCTCTGCTTCCCAATAGGTTAACGATCACTTGTTTTCCATACTGCTCTTTCAGAAGCATCATATGCCTACAGCAAAAGCAACCATAATAGGTACTAAACAAAACTAAGTTATTTTGCCTACTGCCATTGTCAAAATACAAAGTAGAGATCACTGGTTGTTTCATCCAGCAGAAAGTCTCAGCCATACCATCTACAGGCATCTTTCTCAGTTTCCTTGCAATCAATTATTAAATTAAAAATGGTGAAAGTATGCAATTAATAGATACAGTATTCTGTACTCAAATTAAAGAAAGAATTGTCTTAGGAAATAGGTCCCAAATCTTTTATGTCACTGTTAGCTTTGACACTGCCCTTCATGTTCCTACCTCTTGGCTGTTATCCCGGGAACTACACAGGAAAGACAAGAGGAGAGGAAAATGTATTACACTTCAACAGGAATTGTCTGGCATCTTGCAGAACTGAGACTACTAAGAGTCAGCAGCAGCACTGGGGCCTACAACTCCAGTGCCAAGGCCAGAGAGGTCCAAACACATGTCACAGGTGACAGGGTTCAAACATCTCTGAGCTACTGCAACATGGAGACATTCACTCTGAACTCAAATCAAGCAGGAAGATGACTAATGATAAGAACTGCTGCACTGGATCAGAACAAAGGTCCTTTTAGCCAAGTTGTCTGGCTCAGATTCTGCAGGAAAAGCTCAAAATAGGACAAGTATAAAGTGGGCTGGATTTTTTGGTCTATGTCGCTAAAATCTCAAAGCCTGACATTTAGGGACTCTCAAGTTAAGAACTTTTAGCCAGATGCCGAAACACCCATTCACCCCTCAAAATATCTTTTTCAAGTTGGAATGCATGGTCTGCAGAAGCTGTGCTGGCTCATCAAGACATAATCAGATCTTAAAGTTGATTTCCATCCTGTACAGACAACACTGTAGTAGTACTTAAGAGGAAGCTCGATAGAAACAGACAAGAAAAATAAACTCACAAAAATGAGAAGTTATTACATGCTGCAAAATAGCATGTAATGGCAAAGTGTGCAAAAACCAGGAAGCATACATCTTCTGGCATTACTCTTTAAATCCTTTAACCAGAAATAAGTGACACAGAAAACCATGGAAGGGGAGAAAAGAAAGAAGTCATCAGCATTGCCTTCAGAAAACACAGCTAAACATATTTTCTGGTGCATTCTTGATTCTGCAACCAGTTCTCTGTATGCCAACTCATCCCATATAGTTGGCACCCTTCTGATACCAGCATCAAGATCCAACCTCTCTGCCAGTGTTGCTTCCTTACAACAAAAATACTGAAGCTTAAGTAACCTGTTTGAATACTGTAAGCAAAGCCCCCTGTGGATTTCTCCACAGAAATCCGTCTCTCTGGAGAGAGACAGAGGATGAAAAAATATCTAACAAGATTACCAGCTGTTTCTCACATGGTTAAACGTAATAGGCCAAATTAACATCTCAGAAAAGCTGTATCAGGTTGTTAAATTCCAGTGTACTTTTCCATATAAGCAGTCACGTATTTCTTGCCCATTTTCAAAGGGCTGTCTTTTGCAGATCGGTAAGCAGAGAGATCCATAAGTTCATCTAACTTACTGGTACAAGGGAAAGAAGGTATAGTGTAAGTTTTAGGAGAAAGCTCTTCACCAGTTGTATTAGTGTCAGGACTAAAAGGTTGTTCCTTCTTGAGGTACTCTCAATTCCATGGGCAGTACATGAGGATGCTGAATAAGTTACTGTTTTCCTCTTGCATGAAATATCTCTGTTGTGGAATGCAAACCTCTACGGATGGAGCTTCAGGGACACTGGCAGGGCAAGTTATCACATCACCAGATGGCCATGAGACCAAGAGTCTCAAAGGCCATTGAATTAAGTAGGATTTAAGATCCTTAAAAGCTTGGAGAATGTAGGCCAAGAACCTCTGGAGCAGAAACTGCTATGGTGCATAGTCCCTTTAGATTCTAATCCTGTTTGGGGTCTTCAGTGTAGCAAAACCACTAACAGTCAATAATGTCCTGTGTGCTAACGGCTGTGGTAATAAAGAGGCCTTACACAAAATCAACATACAACCTGATCTGCCAAAACCAAACCAAAACAGAAATTAATCACTTGACCTGCACTTACAAGGTGAAAATTTTCCACAGACCAAATTCTTCATGTGCTTTTCAGGCACTGTTCCCATGGATATCAGTAGAAATACACCCTTAGAGGATAGCATTTCCTAGTCAGACATCCAAAGGAATAAAGCTAATGCACGTCTTTTTCTACAGTTTCTAGCTGACAAACTGAATCTTATTGGTTTTAAAATGTTTACAAGCCAGTCTTTGCATAAAATAGAAAACATCAGCATAATAGCATCATACAACTCTGGTCACAGAATAAGGCATTGCAATTTCTATGTAGGGGGGAAACAATGAAGAAAAGATCAAATGCAGAATGGAGTGAAAGCAGTGTTTACTCTTTAGCCACTTCTGTTAGAGTGGTAAAGCACACATATTCTGTGTACTGTAAGTGTAAACTCACATCTGTTGGCTCACAAAGGTTTGCATAAACACTTCTTTTGCATATCACTCAGTATTTCTAAATTTTTACAGAAATGAGCCAGAAGGCCAAATTAATTCAATTGCCACTGAAAACATGAAGGAAGAAAGCACCCAAAAAAGTGACTAAATTAAGTAAACCAGTTTAATAATCTGCCACACCTGGGGGATTTGCCACATCATCTGAGAGATGTTTCTCAAGATTTCCTAAGGAGACAAAGTTTTGGAACCTTGGATACATGCCAGGTTGCTGTATTGATGCCAAAGCGGAATGAAACTTACCTGTCAAAGGCAGGTGCATTGGCTTCCAGACCTCTGTTGAGCCTTAAATGGCGGGAACCAACCTAAAATAAAATATTAGAAGACCAGGAAATAGAAAAACCTTCTTAAACTGCTAGAGTCCTAAGTCACTAGATGTCTCCCTTTTTCCTTCAGAGAAAAACATTTTTTTAACAGCACCAGACATCTCTAACAGACTCCAACCACCCCCACACATAATATCCTTAACACAAAAGCCCCATCTTTTATTGGACAACATTTACAATTACAAGTGAAAACACAATTACCATTAAGCAAAGGGATACCTACACATGGTATCCCTTTTTATGGCCAAACAAATCACATCTCTTTGCCAGCTTCCTCTTGCAAATAGCACACACTGCCTCACATGAGTATTCTGTGAGCCTAGCATTCTCACTGCCTTTGCCTTGGTAGAGAGGGATGCATTTATGCCAGTTCCATGGGTTGTGTATTCTGACTTCTTTCAAAAGTATCAGAAGAGTGATTCAAAAATATGAAGGATGAAAATCTGTGCCCTCAAACTAACAAGTCTTTTGATATGGATGTCAACAACAGTAGCCTCATGTTCCTTTTGAATGGTAGCTACTGTTACAAAATTATTAGAGAGGGCTTCTTTCCTCTCCAAAAACCACACTCCTAAATATGCATAGGATCATGCATTGTTTCCTATACTTCATCATCTTTATTTGTTTTTCATGAGGTTGGTTTCTGCAATTCTTTCTAACACCAGTGCCAGTACATTCACACGCAAAGAGTAAGAGTATATAATCTAATCCAATTAGGCAAAAAAAATCAGGCCGACTAAAAAAAATCAAAAATTCTGTTTAACTAGAGATATTACCCACTAGCCAAAAATGCTTGAGGGCTCTGTTACATACAGATCAACAGTGCTACATGGTGGATACAGCTACACCATGGGCAGGACTTGCACAATCATATGGACAAACTTGCTTTATAAAAAGAAGGAAGTATTGCACTGGACGGTGTTAAAAGACAACAGGGATCCTTTTGTCATTTCCTTTTGTACTAAATCCAGTGCCTCTGAATAGTACATAGGTTCTAGTTTAATGATCAAAACAAGTATCATGTAACCTTTAAAGTATCTTGAAAAAACAGTTATGTAATGTATTTGCTCTACTAACACACACAAATATATGTGCATACTCATTTCAGTTGCTTATTCCTCTGTTAAAAGAACACAAAGTGTGCCAGGAAGATTCTTATTTGCCCTTACAACTGTATATAAACTGCAAGTCACAGACCATATACTTGATGCAATAATCTTGTGATGAAATCTTGCATCTCTGCCTCACAAAAGATCAGATTAGATCATTATCACCCTTTTGACTGAAATCCCAAAACCACACCATTTTATTTTGTTTCCCAGTAGCATGCTCCTATAGAGCACTGGTATCCCTAGATATTCCAG